>NC_136901.1:33459205-33571469 GCF_949606895.1 Notothenia rossii | reverse complement strand
CCTTTTTACATTTGAAGCAGAAAACTCCTTGGTCACTCCGTCCCTGTGTGTTACTGTGTACAGCTTTCCTAGTTTTCAGGAGCCAATGTCGTATTTATATGGCTGCCAGTAGTAAAACATGTTGCCAAGACGACTCCTGGAGGCGTGGCAGGGAGGGACAAAAGAGCAGCCACAGCAAAAGATTTGCAGGAAGACTGAGTGCTGTCCTCCAGACATCTCATCCCTCTCCTCTATTCTTCTGTCACTCATTTTACTGCTTGAACGTCCAGACAGATAAAGACGTCAGCTCTTTAAATTCAGCCCCAAAACTGTTGCCCAATGGCAGAAATGTCAGTTGTTTTGAAAGCATGTTGACGATGAGGTTGTAGAGTCACATGGCTGAAATATTTAGTAGTTAGTAGAAAGCCAATACATACAAAAAACAACATATATTAAATCTTTGGTGAAATATCTTTTTTTGTTTGATGAAAAATGTGTTTTACAAACTGAAGCAGCTAGAAACTGAAGCAATCATTGATTTTATTGTTTACTCTTGTGCTTTTACTTCTGTAATATGTCAATGTTTTGAGTGAGAAAGGCCTGTTCTGCCTTGAAGCTGCAGCTCTCTGTCACCATCATGTGGCTGGTGCTGCAAACTGTATCTTTATAACTTATTTTATCCCTTCTGATTTTAAGTTATTGGGACAACGAGGGACAGGAAATACACGAGAAGATGTTGAATATATTTGAAATAAAGCCTTATTGAAAAATGTGTTCATAAACTCCTATTAAATTAATGATAGTGGGGTCGAACTGTTCAATACACCTGCTATTGGTCTTGATGCTTTAACATTGGATAGGCATTTTCTCAATTTGTCCTTTTATTGATATAATCTTTCAGCATTATTAATATTCACTGTTGTTGGTATAGACTACATTTGTATTCATATTTTCCATATTCATTGTTTTACACTGTAGTAAAATGCACATATTTGTACATAATTACTTCTTATAACTGTTCTTATCGTTTCTCAATTTTCAAATATATTTATTTTCAAGGGGATCGAGCAACGGTATCAAAAAATGTACATACTTTATTCTGGAGAAATGGTATGACTGGAAGTACAAATTAACTTGAAACTTAGGTTGTAATTTGTTTTTTAAATAAATGAATTACCATGCCTAGTAAGATTAGGGATACTTTATAATAAAAAAACAAAGGCTACCTAATGTTTATTTGCCAAAAATGTTTAAACAATCAATTCACTTGCTGTGTTACGTATAATCTAAACTAAAGTATAATTATTTTTGGTTCAATTAATGCCATGTATGAAATACACATTTCCATGTCATACAGTATAGCCTCAATACTATATTAATTCAACTACCGTCATCAGGATAATATCATGCATTAACAATGATTGATGAAAATAATGTAACTACATGTGTTTTTTTTTTTTCCAGGAGTCATTTCATTAACTGAGCCAGGCATCCTGCTGCATTCCTGCCTGTACTGAATACATAGCCCGAGGCCTTCAAGATCAAGCTGGGACATGCGTGTGTTCCAAGGAAACATCCGAAGTGCTGAACACTTTGCCGTTCTCAGGTGACACAATAGCACACTTGTTTTGTTTTACAAACAGACTCACGTAAAACAAAGGAGACCACAATATTAACAATTTAAAGCTTAATACTATTTTAGAGTTTTAGTAGCAGGTACTTCTGCAACTGGTCCTGCATTGAGATGGGCGTGGTCTTACCGAACACACCGCGGAAACAGACGAGCACGTTCTGAGGGCTCGCGACAGTCAACAGAGTGAAACAATCTGGACATGGCGAGTGCGCAAAGGTGTGCGGATGATGCCTGACGTTTCCACCTGTTTTTAACCTGCAGGTAAGCTCTTCTCTCACTCGGACGTACAGCAACGTGTTGGGTAAACACACTGACTTCAATTGTTGTGATAAAATTCGGCTAAAGTGGTCAAGTATCTTACGTTTAATTAACCTCTTTAATGCGTGTAGCAAGAAGCGTGTGTATGACTTATTTGCTGGTAAGCTAATATGAACTGCGTCACTCCCACTTGTACTTTTCACAACGTTTTAATACCTTTCTTTTCATTAGTGTAAACACAGGCTAAAGAAATACACCTCACTCACATGTGACCACTAGTGTTGCACTACTTTGTTATTTCAACGTAAACACACTGCAAAGCTTGTAGAATGGCAGCTTTTGAAAGTGTATTGTCTACTTAATTTAATATGATAACATTCTTTCATTATCTTTTGTGTGACTGTCTCCTCCAAAACACCACTTGATATTTAAGTAGATAACATTTCAGCAGAGAACCCAGGTATGTTTTCCCAAACCAGGAAGGGGACACCAAAATTGGACTTTGTTCAAAGTTAGTTCGCTGTGAGATGTGCAGAAATATGAGATAGGTGTGTATGCTATGACTCACCCCTTGTACTTTATAACCATACCTAAGGGTGTGCCTAGTGGGTGTTACCCCACCTAACTGCTCATACTTCTCCTGTGTAGGTAGCCATGCGTTCAGACAGTTTGTTGTTGAGGAACAGCTTCAATTCAGATCATTTGAATTATTTATTCACCAAAGTAAAACATACTAGTAAAAATCAAGAGACAAATTGACATATGTGAAAATATGCCCCCCTAATTATCTATCCAAAGCTTTAGAATAGGGGCTCGTACACTAAACAGAGTTTTTACAATACATACTAACATATCCAAAATTGGAGGGAGTTTTTGTATCACACAGAAACATTTATAAACTTAAAAACACGACCTAACCAAATTACCTAAAAACCTATCCATAATACATTGTCTGAATTAATAGGTAGGATTAAAAAAAACGCAGACACATTACAAATGAAAATACAGGGTAATACATTAAATGCATTTCAGATTAAAGTAAACTTCTTAAGTCCGAAGCCATTTAGTGTAGTCTTGAACATATTTGTTTAAAAACATAGATCTGCATCAGCTCTGATTAAAGACAGACATATACAAACACATTTTTATACTACTATCAATCTAATTCCATATCTGTTGGCGTCTGCAAGCCGCACTAAAGCTGGTCAATCTTAGTTTTCTTTACCCTTTATAAGATGCTCTGTCTTAGTCAATATCTAGCCACATATGTTCCATCCTGGTGCATTTCAGTGAGTTGTGTTAATGCGTTTGTGTGTGTTGTAGTATCTTTACGAGTGCACACACAGTGCTTCATATGTTCGCACGCCCAAGTGGGAAGTGCAAGCCGTTTCATATTGTTAAGTTCTCTTTTTGCTACTGATCTAAACACCCTCCGGAGTGAGACACCAGGCAATAGCTGTGGATCAAAACTCCCAGATCCAGCCCTTAATGGTGTTTGCTGTGTTTGCTGTGTTTGGTGGGTAGCTCTGTGTTTGTGTGCAGCTGTGTGAGTGGGGGTACAGTAGAAGCGCTAAAAGACAGAGATGAGGAGCAGTCCAGGTCAAATGTGCTAGCAGGCTTTGGCGTGTGCCTGGGCTGGCTGTTAGCCAATGCAGGTCTCTGCATGTTAACAGTGCAATACACAGCGGGGCAGGTCTGATGGAGTGAACCCCCTTTGTGAGGACCTAATATAGTGGTGTGAAGCTGGGACTGTGTGCTCAGCACTGTTGGGAGGGTAAGTTAACAAATATATTCCATTACAACTACTAAGTAAAAAAGTGTAACTACTGGTAATTGAATCTAAGTAACACTATAAAAAGTTATTCAAACGTGATTCATTTCTGTTATATTTTTATTACATGCACACTATCAAATGCAATACAAGTAAATAGATACAAGTCAAAAGAAACATCAGAACTTAAGTGAGTTACATACTGTACAGTAAGATAATAGAACAATGTAACCTTAAATGAGAAGAAAACTAGATATGTTGATGCCTTTCATCAAGCAAATTCATGCAGTAGTCTTAAGATCAATGAAGAAACACATGACCGCATACCACAGTTTAAAAAAGCAATACATACTGCACTAATATACTCTGTGTTTGGTACACCCACACTATTTTTAAACACACAGGTTAACCTACTTAATAGAGCAACCACATTACATCACATCACTACTGAACTTCTAAAAAGTTGAAAACCAAAGTAAATACTGCCTTTAATACAGGCCTTAGCATTCCATATCCAATGATATGCCATTTAAAACCTTCAGCAGTAATCTGATAATAACATTTTTTTTATATGACTGTAAGTCATAAGTTAAAGTAACATACATACATACATAGCATAAAGTAACTATTTTTTTTGTATTCTGATTACGTAATCCCTTTACATGTATTCTGTTACTGCTGCTAAGTAATAAGAATGCAAAGCAGCAACTTTAAAAAGGAATCTGACCAAACAAAAAACCCGGCTAATGTCTAAAAATGGCTAAAACAATGTTGTCTTTGTGCATGCATAGTTAAAAACGTTTTGGCGATCATATCAGATTTTTATTCAAATACATGATTTCATCTCAAGTGCATTTATAAGATATGGAAAGTTTAGTTCCTGTTCTCTTGGTGAATTACTTGCACAGTGAAGTATGCAAATGGTTACACATGCTGCAAGATTGTGTTTGTTAGAAAGCAGAAGTAACACTTCATATACTTTTCTCACTGTAGGTTTACAACCCAAAGGAGAAGTAGACATGGCAAGATGTTGATTAACCTTCCTGTGTGTGTGTGTGTGTGTGTGTGTGTGTGTGTGTGTGTGTGTGTGTGTGTGTGTGTGTGTGTGTGTGTGTGTGTGTGTGTGTGTGTGTGTGTGTGTGTGTGTGTGTGTGTGTGTGTGTGTGTGTGTGTGTGTGTGTGTGTGTGTGTGTGTGTGTGTGTGTGTGTGTGTGTGTGTGTGTGTGTACGTGTGTACACGTGTGTGTGTGTGTGAGGTAGAGAGAGAGAGCAGTTCTGCCTCACAATTCATCAGTGCTCAATTTTGAAAAGATGATAGACAGGAAACAGACATTTATCAATAGCTTGCCATTTCAAAGGGTTATTATGATGCTGGCAGTGAGCTGTGATATAAAACTGGGATTTTTAAACTCTACCTTTGAGACAAATATGTCAGTTGGCCTTTTTGCTGGAATCCAGTTTGTGTTATTTGGAATCAGACCTTAAGGTAAGTCTATTCCCTAAACCTGACTGTAGAGCCACACTTGAATGTTAGCATGCTATGTCCTCATAGCTATTGCTGTTTCCTGCTGTTTCATCCAGGAGTGTTGCAAATTTTAGATTTGCTTATGTGTTTCCGCTCTTGTTGAATTTGCAGTACATGTGTTTGATCTTTATAGTTTAAAAGGAGTAGATATTATAAGAAGTAGGCTTGTTTGCTATATGTATGAGATTACATGGCGGCAGTATCAGTGTTAATCTCATGTCTACAAGCTAAATGTAAAGCTACAAACGGTTGTTTTAGCACAGCATAAACGCTTAAAGCAGGGGCAAAAGAATACAAACATCTGCATACCTCATCAACTTTGAATTTGTTTACCTTTTGTAGAATTTATATTATAAGAGCATTTCAGACAGTTCAAAAAATTTACTTTCAAAAATTAATTAAAGATACATAATTCAATTCAGTTCAGTTGGCACTAAATGCCTCTTAAGTCTATGCATGTTGTTCAAAATCTTTCTTTGTGTATCTACAGTTTAAAGCTGACTACTACCTTCCAGAGGCCCTTCTGATGCAGCAGAGGTGAGACCAGAGCATCATGTTGGAGCCTCCGGATTCCAGCCAGGAGATTGTGGAGTGGCTGTCCACCCTCCGCCTGTCCCAGTACACCTCATATTTCCATCAAGGAGGCTATCAATGTCTTGAAGACTGCAGTGACCTCACAGATGAGTGTCTCCAGGAGCTGAACGTGATCCCAACAGGCCATCGGAGGCGCATCCTTCGCAGTTTGGAAGCACTAGGCGTGAAGCAGCCGAGCGGTGGAGAGGAAGAGGAAGATGAAGAGAACGGGAGGCGTGGAAGGAGGCCTGTGCCACACCCGAGAAGTATATTCCTGAAGGATAAAAAGAGGGGGTCTTCATGTCACAACCAACAGCCAAAGGAGAGGATGGAGTTTGAGGGGAGTCAGACTTTGCCTCCTGGAGCCGGACTGAGAACAGAATTTGAGGACGTCACGGAGAGAAGATGTGTTCGTCCGCCTGTACCGGCTCCTCGAGATCCCCAAAATATTCAAACATCCCCTCCTGAACCTCCCTGTGTCCCCACCTCCGTTTTTTCCAGAAGCAGCAGCAGTAGCAGCAGCGAGTTCCTCTCCATATCTGAGATGCCCTCAGACTGGGACATTTCCTCAGAGAACCCGTCTCTATCCAGCGCCGACTCCTTCCCCTGTCTGGCTGACGGCCCCCACCCATCGCTCACTGAAGACAATTGGGTTTTTCAAGGGAATATGGTGGAAAACTCCATCTACGAGGCTCAGCCCAGTTTTAAGGTTCCTGTTGGTCCACGGCTCACTCGCTCCTACCGGCTGAGGCACCGTCCCGTCCCTCAGATCCCCAATCAGCCCACACTGCCACCTCAGGACAGGTAACTGTTATCTTGAAGTAACAGTCCAACACTTTAGGAAATAGTTAGAATAATTACTCAAAAATCTTTTGCTCTAAGAAAATAGCAGTACCACAGTGTACAAATATTCTGTTACAAGATAAAGTCCTGCATTTAAATCAGGGGTGTCAAACTCAATTTCATCGCGGGCCACACCAGCATTATGGTTGCACTCAAAGGGCCGGTTGTAACTTAAAGACTATATATAAATATTGAATATATATAAAATAATGTATTATATTACATTATTGCTTCCGCATTGGATTATTATCGGATAGGGTAATAACTTCATAATTAACTACGTCTGAAAGCAGAAGTCTAGGGAAAATAATTGCAAGTCTCTTCAGTGAGAATGTCACAAACTAATTTAAAAAAGAAAAGTCAAGTTAAGAGAAAAAAGTCAAATTTGAGATGAATTGTGGGACATGTAGTTTATGGGCAACGTGCTTCTGTAAATCGGCATGTAACCGTGATAAACATGTTATATTCTTTGCAAGCTCTTGAGGTGCCGCATGAAATGAAGTCGCGGGACGGATTAGGCCCCCAGGCCTTGAGTTTGACACCCCTGATTTAAATCATAGTCAAGGGAAAGTACAATACGTTTATAGCATAAAAGATAGGACCAAAAGTAAAGTAGTACAGTTCATCATCATATACACAGTATATTGAATGATTGTCTTTCATCTGTTAAATATGGGGGTTCATTTGAATGTATTATATACTACTGCAGTAACTTAACCTAGACCTAAGGAAGTATGCTGTAAAACACTCAATTGAAGTAGAAGTTACACAGATTTGTACTGTAAATATACTAAGTTATCTCCACTCCTCGGACTTTGGGCATTTACTTTGATGCAGAGAGATGAATTACATGCTCTCTACGTTAGAATCAAAATCACAAATACAACATTTTTCCCAGGGGAAAATGTGTGTCTTGTGAGAGTTGTATAAATAAATATTTAGGATGTAAGAATGTGCAATAAAAAGATAACATTTTATAAAAACAAAGTTATATGAAGGTTAGAATTTAAACAAAAATTGTCCAAGAAAAGATTTAAAAAAAAGAATGCATATATAAATGTAAAGATAATTGCAAGTCTGATACATAGCATCAATTTCTCTGACTTAACTCTCAACATTCAAGAAGTATTTCCAAACTATTCCTTTGAGCATAAAGTTTGACTTGATGGAAGTTTATGAGCAGTTGAGAACTAATCAAACAAGTTAGAGGAGCACAGCGAGAAGCACCTGGAGACATACATTTGCTCGCTTCCATCGCATGAATGAATATGAAAACAGGAGTTTCCCTCTCTGCATTCAGATTTACACTAATGGAGAACCTTAAGGCCTTTCATATTCAACCCTGCATTCCACGTACATTACCCTTTCTCGTGCTATATACATTCTTCGACTTTGACCTGGGAAAATAACTTCCAGACTTCTCTCTTCCGAAGGCCTTTACGAGTAAACCTGCTTTTTCCACGTCGGGGTCGGTGGTTGTAATCCGCTGATTTCTCTTCCTCCTCAGGAGCGCAGCGCCGGCGCAAACAACCAGCCTCGAACACCTCACCGGCTCCGAGGGTCCCACCGGTGCAAACGGCATACAGAAAGGTACGGCGTCTCTCCGCTGCTTCATCTCCGCCATGAATATTTCATTCCACAGTAGAGTCAGCGGTGCTCTTGTTTGCCCGGATGAAAGAAGGTAGAGGAGACAAGTTTGTGTGTGTGTGTGTGTGTGTGTGTGTGTGTGTGTGTGTGTGTGTGTGTGTGTGTGTGTGTGTGTGTGTGTGTGTGTGTGTGTGTGTGTGTGTGTGTGTGTGTGTGTGTGTGTGTGTGTGTGTGTGTGTGTGTGTGTGTGTGTGTGTGTGTGTGTGTGTGTGTGTGTGTGTGTGTGTGTGTGTGTGTGTGTGTGTGTGTGTGTGTGTGTGTGTGTGTGTGTGTGTGTGTGTGTGTGTGTGTGTGTGTGTGTGTGTGTGTGTGTGTGTGTGTGTGTGTGTGTTGGCTGTGTTATGGGAAAGGGCCCCTCCCTAATTTCAAGCGCACACCTCACAGGGAATATACTCTCTTACATCTCGTCCCTCAGCGAGACCCCGGTGTGTATTCCTGTCGCCCGGCTCTCCAAAGTTTTGTAGAAGTTGTTTAACTTTGCTAACAACACACAGGCTTGTAGAACAAACATGTTTTGAATTTTGTTCTCTTCTCGTTGTATCTTCTGGGCTTCCTCGACCCTCATCTGATGAGATAATACGTGAGCTGATTTTGTGCTTAGGTCAAATGTTTCACCCGGGATTATAACATTAAAATACATATTACACAAATAGATACAAATACTTTACAAATAAATAATTATAACGATATTTTCCAGAGGGCTTTTTAAGTAGCTATATACAGAGTAAATTATAAAACGTAATCAAAAACATTCAATTAATTTGTGTTTAAAATTAAATATTGGTGCTGTGTTTTTGAACAGTCTGTATGACTATGTGTAAAACACGAGAACATGTCACTCTTATTGGTGGAATATTTGTCCGCATTGTGACATCTTCTCCGCGGCATATCAACAGTTTGCTGTCCGTTTTCGTCACTTAAACTCCCCTCACGTTTTTCCCCGCTTCCCCTTCGCTTCTCGTTCCGCTGTACCTGTCTCTTGGCAGGCCTTGTTTTTTCCAACTTTGTCTCTGTATGGAACAAGAAAGGGAGTGAGACTTGAGAGGGCATCAAGACAGTGAAGTGTGTTGGGAGGAAGGAAGAGGAGACGGATGCAAAACAGTCTGCGAGACTGGAGGAAGAGAGGGAGCCAAGACGGTCCCCGAGCAGGGAGATGGGGAGCTCCACTAGCAAGCTAAAGCTCCCTTCACAGCGACGTCTAGCAAGGCAATATTTGACATATCATTTTAACCGAGCATATTTGAAGTTCATCCAAAACTTGAGAAAAAAAGAGCAGTGTAGTCTCACAGTATTCAATGAGAACTTAACATCATGTACAGAGCAAGACATCATCTACTTCCTAGGAAATTAAAAACATTGTTCGTAGACAGAGAGGATGGTTATCATTTGAGAGGAAATCTACTTTTTAAACAACTCAAGGTCAGAACAACTCTGAGAAGTATGAGTATAACAATCTGTAGAGTGATTGAATGGTTTGGAGCAGGAGTTAAAACAAAGCACAAGCATCATTCAGTTTAAAAGGATGTACAGAAATACTTTTTTGAAAACTATGAGAATGAAGAAAAGTGATTGAAGATGAGAAATTATTGTATATGTATGTATAAATGTAAATGTATGTAGGAACAACTTGCATCGTGATTTTAAAGGACAATCATTGATGAAGTAAGGGGTGGGAATTAATAAGCATTTGCTTCCTCCTACTCCCTTTTGGACACATATGATTTATTATTATTATTAATATGAAGACTTTTTTTTGTTTTTTTGTTGAATACAGATATGACCATGAATGTGGATGGATACTGTATTTTAACAATGCGGTATTCTGTTTTTCACATTTTGTTATTTTTTTATTTGTTATTTTTTAATCTGTTCGAAATAAAGAACAAACGTCAGACGCTCACATAATTGTAATTAAGAGTCTTTTCAGCAGCTACATAGCACTCTAAGTATATCACTAGCTTTACCAGTCAATGGCATTTGATCATACAATGACATTTACACAAAGTTCATTGCGCTTCCCTATTTTACCTGGTTGTAAGCTGGTTTGTGTGACATTGTGGGGTGTTGACAGATATCACCTTGGTGCACAAATGTCACACTGACAGCACGACTTCACTTTTAGTGCTAAGTCACACCTCAGAACGAACAAAGACAATATGACTCATGCTGAAAAGCGACAGTTTTTGTTTATTATAATTTGTTGTGTTGAGAAATGTCACCTTCCGCTTTTCTCACTACTCAGCCGTGAAGCTAGGCAAGCTTTGACTGAAATAATAAACACTCATTTGATTAATTTAAATTCAGGTTGTGGTAGCTGTATTTCCTCAATGCACAGTGTGAGTGTGACACAGGAGCGATAATTACAAACCGACCTTTCCCTCCCGCACATTAAAGAAATGGAGGCTTCATTCACAATCAAATCAATCCCCTCACAAACTCCAAACTCATGGCGGCACCTTCCAAGATGGCGACTTGAGAGAGGGTCTGGTCAGGAGCAGATAAAGAAGGCAGCAACTGAAGACTAAAGAATAGAGGGAATCCGACAGGAATTGAGTAGCGTCCGGCAGGCTGTCTGTGTGGCCTGGAGGTCGGCTGATAGATGATGACTGATGGTTTGCTATCTGCCCAACAAGCCTGTCCGCAGAGAGGGCGGCGGCGCTGGAGTGTATTCTATCATCAAGTTAACTGACTTGAGCTTACCAAGCCCAGTTATAAAAGAGATGGGGTCTCCAAGTTGGCTCACGATATGAATGTGTCCCAATTCAAAGAAAATACTTATACAGCTATGGTGATTTATTTAGGCTGTGGTCCTTACGCACAGCCAACAGAGATAATTGAGATGAACGGTTAAGAGAAAAACACTGTTCTCTTAATGTTCACAAACAAACTGAAAGTAAACATCGTCAGGCTGGTTCGCAGACAGATGATGTCATTTATAAAGCAATAAACAATGAAACTTATTACGCTAACGTGTTGGCTGTATTACACCACAACATGCCATTTGTGCCCTTCTGTAATGGCCTGCATGGTCTCAAAAAGCAGCACATTCACATCAGTACTGGAGTATTTGCCACTACTTATTTGACTGTCCATCCTTTTTATGTCTGCGTTTGTCTCGAGGCATTTTTATGTGTCTTTCGATCCCCGCCCGTGCAGCTATCTGCCTCTCCGCCAGTGTCTGTGTGTCTAGCCCCTTGGCGGTGTCTTTTTGGCCTCCTCGCAATCCTCAGGAGAGGGCGGTGTCATTTTTCACAGTGACAGGCATTGGCAAGGGTGGCCTGGGGTCTCCAGACTAATGGTGTCTGGCCACAGTCTCTCCGCTTTTCTTCTTCTCCTTCTCTTCCAACGACCACTGCACACGGTCCCTGCAGGAAGCGAGACAGAGAAATGGCCTTGGCAGAGCCTCCGTCTGTTTGAGGCAGACTGAGGAGGATCCTACTCCCAGTTGGGGGAAAAGCAAAAGGCCGAAGCAGAGAGATGGGAAAAACAACATTTAATTGGTTTACATGGATCAAGGGGTTGGCACGGTTTTATTCAGATCAATGCGTTGGTTTAATCAAAAGCCACTATAACATTTGAGTGATTTTAAATTGAACTGGAACAATCCTATTACTTACTTTGATTTTAGGCCGTCGCAAGTTCCAATGCTATGACAAAACTACTATTTTATTCTTGTCCTCTTTAGCTCCACTTCAAAGAACCTTGACGCCCATCGCTCCCTATGGAGAAATGTTCCTGTACAACAACCCCGAAAGCACTGCGGTAAGACAACGCACCCCCCCCCCCCCCCCCCCCCCCTCCCCGCTAGCGGACAGTGAGTAGCAGCTCGCCAAAGAGGAACAGACATTTCTCAGATCTATCAGTGGCGTTTCAACCGCAGAGCAAACTTCCTCACTCTGTGTTAATGTTGTCACCGTAGACACACAGCCGAGTGGAAATGTGCTTGTTTCAGTTTGTCCCCCTGAGGTTAATGGAAATGTCACCTAGCCACTAAAGTTAACATAGCTTAGCGCAGCAGCATGATAACGGTGTAAGACGGACACTTTGTTCTCATCCGATGTTAATCTCCTCTGTGCTCTGCAGGACCTCGGCCCTGAAGAAGGCTTACAGAAGGGTTTTAAAGACAAGATAAAACAGAAGAAACACAGGTACAGTATGCTGATGTAACACCGCTGGCCCACACTGTACATGTATAAATAATCATTTAGATGTTCAAAAAGGGAAGTGCTCACCACAAGATTTTGCGATACAAACGGTGTACACATTGCAAACATTCATTCGATTTGATCATGTGTCGCGGTCATATATGATGGGCTACATTTAGAAAACAACCATGTTACTTAGAAAACATGATGCATCACAAGTCATTTTTGGTCAATAATTATACATTTCAATTGAAACTAATCATCTTTAAAGGGATAGTACGACATTTTAGGAAACACGCTTATTCGCTCTAATGCTGAGACTTAAATGAGATTTTCTAGCCCTTTTTTTATTTTTTATTAACACTTTGTGGCTGTGTAGCTAACCAGAGATCTAAAAATAAACTGTGGTTTTACAGGGTGGTAAAACTCGAAAATGTCTTGGCCGGGTGCAATTACTTCCTGTTTTTCATCAAAAATAGTCCCAGCACCCATCTCCTTTTGAAGCTTAAGATACAAAGTGTTAGACTAAGCTAATAGGACAGTGTTCTCAACGGACTGATAAGTAATCCCTAAAATGTCCAACAGCTCCTCTAACAACACCTATGCTCCAACAGAAAAAAGCCACCTAAAAGGAAGAAATCCAAGGACCAGGACATTCCCCCTGCTCCAACTATCCCAGACCCTTACCAAGATGCATACTCCACTGTGGATGAGTGTGCTAGCATGGTCAGTTTGGACCATAGTTTCCCCGTTACCCCTGACGCCCCTTCTGTGGGATCAGCAGCTTCTGGCCCTGAGGATGGATCTTTAATCATGGTGGAGTGTGACCTCTACGCCGATCCTGCAGAGGCTCTGGGAAATGCACTTCCTGATATTTCTCCGTACGCATGCTTCTATGGAGCCCCCAAACACCAGGTGCTCAAAGTGGGATGGCTGGACAAGCTGTCGCCTCAAGGGTAGGTAACAGCACTCCTAAACAAGGTGACTGTGGTTAGAGAAATCCATTTGTATCCATTAGGGATGGGAATTTGAAAGCAAATGTATATTTGAATATTCGACCCCCAAAGAAACGGTTAACCGATTAACCGAAATGTACATATCCTATAAAAAAGAAATGTGGGAAAAATGTTGCCTAAAAAATAAATAAATACATTTTCAAATAAGTATAGAAACCAAGTCGAATTTGTCAAATGTATTGAACTGGTGATCACAGTTTGAACAGTTGACAGCTATAGGCCTACAGCTTTCATGCTTAAAACATAACTTGGTTTTTAAATGAAAGAGGGATCATACACGAACAACATAACGGGTTAGGGTAACGTAACCCTATTACAACAGAGATCAAAAACCTATAACAGGGCCTCTGCACAGAATGCAGCTATTCAATACTCGTTCTTGTTTAAGAATATGAGCATGTCTACTCAGGGGAGAGGCGGGTGGGGAGACGATTCACAATCAGGCCAGCTGTAGAGAAGACCCTCTCAGCTGGAATTTGGGCATAAGATGAGGTTTGAGTCTGCGTGATCTGCGTGTAGGGAGGGGCAGCAGCCATATCGTTAGCTAGAACTGGCTAGATCTGATGGATTTGGACATAAACGCGAGTGAAATATAACCGGACGCGAGAGAGAGATCAGCACCTGCAGCTCTGCCCGCTGTGGGGGAACGGCGAGCGGATCAAAACACACCTTTAGATCGAACACATTTAGCTATAGCACTGTTGTATACATTGAATTATTCCATTTGATAATATGTAATCAACTTAGGCACCCCTCCCATAAAAGAAAAAAGCAATTCCATTAATTGTTCCCATCCCTAGTATCCATGTAATATTAGTTGGATGTACATAAAACCTTTTACTGCAGCTCCTTCTTGAATGTTCTCAGTCTATTTATTAACCTTTCACCTAAACAACTCGAGCTTGAAGTCACCACCACAGGAAGCCAACCACTGCTTCCTGTTATCTTTGCAGACCCTTTTTTTTGTATTCTGCATATTTTCCTGCTTCCCCTATGCGTCTTCTATCATTGATGACCATTTAAAACTAATAAATTGCATTAGATACGGAAGACTGAAGCCGATCTATCCATAATACATGGCAACATTGAAAGCGGAAGGACAGAAAAAAGAAGACAGGAAATAACCTTGTAGGATTGAAATTCATGTCAGCTCTCATTTAGTTTGGCTTTTTCTGGCAGCACTACCTCTTTGCGAGTCTTTCAGTACCACGGGCTCACTCAAAACCGGAGCTATCAATCATTTACTCCCATTTCATATTCTCCTTCACCACCTGATTTGCATAGGTTTGGCGAACTGCCCCCGGGCTGTTGAATATTCAAATTGAAAGTGCCCATTTGTTTTGATTATGCTAATTGACAGCTGTTGATACAACTCCTGACATTAATGAATCAATGGCACTCCTGATGAAATATGAGTTCCCGTTCAGGGCAGACTTTGTAACCTGCTTACTGTCCTGGCGGTTTTAGAAATGTTTCACTTATTTCTCATGGAACTGGTTTAGTTGGGTCGAATGCGCCACCTGAATTGAATTTGCCTCTACCTTCTCTTTTCAGGAATTGTGTTTTCCAGAGGCGGTGGGTGAGATTCGACGGCGAGAGCCTGGCCTACTACAACAACGACAAGGTAAGCGAGAGAAAAACACATGTGCATGTTCACACTTCCTCTGCTGACACACCCACATCCTCATCAGCAAATGCATTCCCCCGTGACAGAAATCTATACCATGAGCCGCTTAGCCAACTTCTAAGTGTTCTCCTCCTCCTCCTCGTTTTCGTCCTCATCATCATCATTAGCTTGGCAGGCTAAAGAATGAGGGCAAGGACAGAGCGACATTAAGCCACGCATGGCAGGCCAGCAACTCTCTGTGCCCGCCCAGCCGTACAGTAAAGTACATTGATGTTGGCACCTGACCAGTTCCCCCAGAAAGAAAAAAGGAGAGAGAGAGAGGGAAGACTCTCCTCACTTTTTGCCTCCCTCAGCATTTCTCTCTATTCTCCTCCTGTCTGACAGTTGACTTCGAGCTCTGCCTGCCTAACATCACAGGGAGGGAGGGAGGGCATGAGGGAGAAAGAGTCGGGGTTAGGTGAGGGTATGGGAGTTGAACAAGCAGAAACTAGGGAGAAGGGGGAGGAAGATGCAGGGAGGATGGCAGTTCTAACTCCACATGTTTAGCCTGGAAACTTTTTGTTTTTATCCAAGTACTAACTTGTTTTGCCTTCCAATTTGAATCAAGACAACATAGTACAGTATAAGGCAGGGGTCGGCAACCTTTTTGATATGAAGTGCCATTTAAAAAAAAAAAAAAATGGTTATCAGCGAGCCAACGATCGAGAATTATCACGGGGGGGGGGGTTGAGGAGCTTGACGCTCGGGGAAGCAGTGTGTGGGCCTGTCAGCGCAACTTACATGATGCCGAATTTAACAAACACATTTAAATAATTGGTTTAAACGGCATAATAATAAGGACGATCGTCCGTTCTGTGATTCTCCAGAGCACACATGTTATGATATTAGGGTCATGCAGAGTGAGATGAGATCGCTGTCCCTTTTGTGTGGCTTGTGCATGTCTGTTTGTGGATGGTTGAGCGACAGTGAGGGAACGTGTATATGTTTCTGGAAGTGAAACGAGGCAGCAGAAAAACAGAGGTCTGTGATGTATTTTGTGAAACAGAAGAACAGCTAAATAAATGCAACGGCCTCCCAAGAAGAGCTCGCCTCTCTCCAGTCATTTAAGCTAAAGTGGGTTATTGAACCTGAAGCTTGTTGCTTCTGCCCTCCTCGACTACGGTCTGGGAGCCGACAGGAAAGTTCAACACACAGATGGCCAGTCCGCCCCTTTGTAGCATATTATTTCGATGAGCAGATCGCCACTGGGCTTTCAACTAAATACACAGCCACGCAAAAACTGCGGCATTTGTACAGCTCGTTATGGGTACTGCAATTTGTGAAGTGCTTTCCTCCGTGGTGAAACGGTCAGCACTGCACCACAGAGGAAAGTGGCAGAAAGTCACCTGGAGATAAAGAGAGCGGGGCTGCGTTGCGTGCATGGCTTCCTTCTGCAGGTAACGGGGAGACGCGCTCTGGCGGCGGTCTCGTTCAGGATCCGAAAATACAATTTAAATATTTTGTACACTTATTCCACTTATTCCTAGTGTGCCACTGGTTACGGTGCCTAAGGAATGACTGCTGTGGATCAATCGCTTTAAATCCTTAGAATATAATACAATAGAAACCTAACCCTATTGAAGGTAAAGAAACTACAAGAGACATCATATTTGTCATGTCAGCCAAAAGTATGTGTCTGAATACTTGGAGGATATTCCAGGTTTTTATACTATCTGTCACACAAGATAACCTTTCTCATGACGATGAGCTACTGAACCCTTTAGCATTCTTCAGCACACAATAGAAAAGCAGACAGTCAGAAGACTTTATCTCCCAGATATCCATTGTAATTATTTGTTATTTTGCAGCCTTCATTAATTATTTAGAATTATGTATTTTAAAATGGTAATCAGGAGATGATTTCTTCTTTAAATATCTTCTTCACATTATACTCTCAGATTGAAAAAGGTTTTAGGAAACATCTGATCAAGCAGCATTTCGGCAACAATCACAACTGAGCTCTTGATACCAAATTTAGATTCTTAAATATGTACAGACATGTTTCAGTCAGTACTAATTACATATCGAGCGTATTGCCTTTGTAAATCAATCTGCCCTCAATCTGCATCATCACGTAACAGATGAGACAACATGAGACAACATCTGACAACAATGAATGTAGATAAGTTTGTATAAGTGTATACATATATTATATGTTTAATGGCATTCATTCAACATAGAAAGCACATTAAACTACTTTTCAAACTACGCTTATAATGAACAGGAATGAATAGTTTTAAGGCCTTCTAGAAAAGGAAGAAAATAAGCTTTGTCAAACTGTTGAGTATTCATTATTTGAATCCAGAAGTTTTCATAAACCCTGGCTTTATCCTTTGCAAAAAATACTTTGAATGCATGAATTCTGTGTTCTCCAGTGAGTGGCCATAACCTCGCTCTGTGTGTGTGTGTGTGTGTGTGTGTGTGTGTGTGTGTGTGTGTGTGTGTGTGTGTGTGTGTGTGTGTGTGTGTGTGTGTGTGTGTGTGTGTGTGTGTGTGTGTGTGTGTGTGTGTGTGTGTGTGTGTGTGTGTGTGTGTGTGTGTGTGTGTGTGTGTGTGTGTGTGTGTGTGTGTGTGTGTGTGTGTGTGTGTGTGTGTGTGTGTGTGTGTGTGTGTGTGACCTCAGCGCCCCTTCTCAGGGCCAGCTCGTTTTCGATGCAGCAGCAACGCACAACATCACAATCAATGATGTGGGACCTGTCTGATGCCCGCTCGTTAATCACCTACTAATTATAGCCCTCCACGCTCTCTCGCTCCCAGGCCTCAATCTCTTTTCCTTTGGTTTCTCTATCCTTTGAATTTGTTGCTTTATTTGTAAGGACACACTCCATCGCCAGCGCGGCGGGAAACAGCAGGGAGGCCGGCGAGTCAGCACTTTATACTCCGTGTCACTGTCGGCGAAGGCACTGCACTTTTTTTTAGAAAGATGAAAGTTTTCCTTTGTGTGTGTGAGAGATTGTTGTTAGACTTTTTAAAGTCACCCTGCCAATGTGACTCTCTCCTCTGAGGAGGCTTCATCATGTTTCGGGTGAGCGGAGAGGTCGAGTACAATCTCACTGTCATCCTCGCGCTATGCAGCCAGCTGAGGCCCCGCGTGCCACCCAGTGCCACCTCCAGAGCCAGCGCGGGGGTACAAGGAAATTGCATGGACAGACAGGAAGTCTCTCAGCACCGCTTTATGTCAGGAATTGAAATATGAGTTGCTGGCTTTCTTTGCCTCCCAGTGCAGAGACATGCATGTGCTGCTACACAGAGTGCAGACTACAAGCTCCACTGCTCAGTTCACAAGTCATTTTTCATACCGTGTTGTTGTCATTATGTTGAAGGGTTACAAAACCTTCACAATTGATCTCACATCAGGGGTATGGATTATCGGATCATTACATTTCCAAGTGGAAGAGCTACTATGCATTTTTCATATTGAAGTGCTTCAACTAGAAGCAGGTTTGCCAGCTAATTTGAAGTGTAATGCCTGTTTTTAAATATTCCAAAGGGTTTATTTGTCATACACTCGATAACTATGGCAGAGTTTTGGCAATGAAACTCTTAGGTCTCTGCCAACAAAGCTTCAGACAGTACACTTCTCAAAAACAAGACTTAAAACTGAGCAATAGTGAGTTCTAGGAGAAAGAACAATAAATAATTTAAAATTGAAATTAAATAATGTAAAGTATTACTGTATTACTGTATAGTGTAATAATACATACAAACTGTAATCATATACTACTTGTGTGTGTGTTTATATATATATATAGATAACACATGGCATGGTATTTTGGGTTAACACATATCAAGGTGTAATGAGGCAAATGAAACCTGAGAAATTGTGACTCACTTTGTCGGCATCTATTATATGTATTATTACTCAAGATGCTATAATCTCAGCTACATGCTCACAATGCTATTGCAGCATGTCCACAGTGGCAAAGATGACATGCTGCTCTCATTTAAGTTTAGCATGTTAGCAATAATAACACTTAACTACAGTCGAGGATAATATTAATTTAGCCTTTTCAGATATCTGTGAAATGATGTAACAATAAAACATTTCTCAAAAAACTACAAATTTGAAAACATTAGCAATAAAACATATCCAATGTTGCTGCTGTAACCCCACTTGGTCTGTTATGGCCAGTAGCATGTTGCATCTAATGTTAGCTAACTTGTATAGATAGGATCCAGACTTTTTATCTCTTATATTAAAAACCAGCAAAGATATTGTTTTTTATGTTTTCAATCTTCACTATGCACCAAAAAAAACACACACCTCCACTCTTTTAATATTCCCATGCTTGTTCTCTTTCTCAAACTTTAAACTACCCCAGAAAACTCTTTCCGTAGTTAAAAATCCTCTGGGATCTATCAACCCCAGACAGAACTAATCGCACTTAATCGCAGTCCCAGCTTGAAGGTCTCTGGCCGCCATGATGTCATCATCGGGGGTAGCTGAGGTGGCGTGGGAGAGTAGCGAGATCCTCGGTCTCACTTCTCCCTCTCTGCAGCGCTGTATCCAATCCGCCACATCAATCACTCCTTTCGCCTGATTTCGTCAACACCCGGATTGACTTGGGAGAACGCTTTGGGCCTGAGAGGTAGTCTTTAGGGTACCGACATGGTGTCGTGTGTGTCTGTGTGTGTGTTTGTGAAGAAACAGTCCAAAGCCTGGCTTCAGGGTAGCAAAGGGAGGATGTGAGGAGGATGGCTGGGAGGGATGAAGGGATGAGAAGATGGGGGAGGGAGGTGGAAGCTGAATAGCAGGCCATAGGGGAGCTGAGGTTTTAGGATCGGGGATCAGTCTTTGAGTGTATCAGTCTCCATGATTGTCTGTCTGCAAAGCTCTCTCTTTCCAAGCCTGAAAGCTCCTCTGCTTACTCCCTCCTGTGTCTTCCCAAGTTGCCCTTGCTGACACTTAGTGTAACACTTGTAACTCTCCAAATGTTTACTTTATATTATGTCGACAAGTATGCGACACATCTAGCTGTTGTAAAGAATCTTAAATGATGTCAATGTTCTTACCATTTGAATCCATATTAGTGCTACTCTTGATGTAGATTTTACAGCATTGAGTTGTGAAAGAGCTTTGAAAACGTACCGTTGTTATTGCCAGGGGCTTATTAGCTGACACAGTTGGCCACAAGCTCACATAGCATTTACCTGCGAAAGAGGCAGACTTCATTCTCATAAGTTGGTCAAGCTGAGCTCAAAGAGAGTGAATATTGGACTTGGACTCATCAGGTGAACAAAAACAGGACTTCAAACAATTGAATTCTTTGCATATAGTATAAGCAATTTTGCTATAATGCTAACAATATCAACATTACAGTATAAGGTGAAATGCAAATGTTTGCAGCAATGCCCCCAGGTGGCTAAAAATCAAATGCATGTTTAAGCATAACCCTAAATCTTTGTTTTTGCCCATATAAACTCATGAAATGTAAAAAAAAGAAAGAAAGATGCCCACAGGCTTTACTATTTAAATATTTAATCTGAATTATTTGGTTATACTGTATGTTCAAAACCCCTTTTGACCCATTGCAGCATTCAGGGACCCACAAGTCCTCTCCATCGCACTATGAACACTTAATGTAGACTAATTCACTAGGAACACAGCTCTGCCTGGAAGCAGCCTCTTTAAAGTCCTCGAGGCACCCTACTTGGTGAAACACTGAGTAAGGACGCATTGCTTTCTACAGGCAATATCTCTCAGGTGCAGTGCTCCGCTACAACCAGTTGGTGTCCTCATGCCTCCATTGAAAACCCTTTGCTTTGAGACGTCAGCACCTGAACTCCGTGCTGGTGGTGAAAACTCTTTCCAGCCTCCTCCCTGCTTTCTCCACACGCTGCCTTCATTATTAAAGGTCTTAGCTCAATTGCTCTGCTTTAATTGTTTCCTGAAGTTTACCGGGTTGTTTTTTTGAGAAGAAAAGAGACACAGTTATCCACGTAAAATAGTCTGTTCGACGTAGAAGTGACATGACATACGTTGGGAGGTTTTGATAGGGATCGGCTAGAATGAGAGGAGTGGGGGGGAGGTCAGAGTGAGGGGGAAAGGAGATGTTTGGCAGAGGGAGGCGAAGCAGGTGAGTCTGTTGGAGAAAGAGAGATAGTTAGGCCTCATTGCTTCTTTGGCAGTCCGTTCTCTAGAGATTAGTCTATAAACACTGTGTGTGGGGGGGGGGGGGGCGGCCGAGTTGTCTGACCGCTCCTCTTTTCCTCGTCTCTCGTTGCCTATCGAGGTATTTACAGATGCACAACTCACAATTAAACAACTCTCTCCTCCATGACCCTCAAAAGTAGAATTAAAACAATGAATTACCGTTAACCCGTACCGAGGTATAATTATCAGCCGCGTGCTTCCTCTTTTCCTCACCTTCCTTTAACTTCTATCTAAAATTAGAGAGCGAAAGAGGCGGGGAGACATTAGTGTGAAACTCCTGAGGAGATCAACGCACGATGCTGAATGTCGGTAATTAGGTTGAGCCACTTCTTGCCATTGTTAACATCCTGTCTTATTATGAGAAGGACCCCACTCTGACCCCTTTTTAGCCTCCTTATTCCGACTTGATGTCTCTCTTCTATCCGTAACCCTTTCTTTTTCGGATTATGTAATACTTCTGATCTTTTCTCTATTGTGTCTCTTTTCCTCAGTCCCCTCCTTGGCCTTTCACACAAACCTAATTCTCTTCTTTTTCAAATTGTACGCCCCCCTCCCTCCCTCCATCCATCCCTGCCTCCGCCCCCGCTCTCCCTAACTGACTGCACTTGCTGGTGGATATTTTTGGCTCTACTGTCTCTAGAAATAGGCTTTTGTGGCTGTCGAGGTCACCGGCTTGATTAAGAATGGCAAGAGGGAGTCAGAAGTTCACTTCCTTTTCCTTCCAAGATTCATCCTTTTGTCTTCCCTTCCTTTCACACTCTACAGTAGAGTAACTATACAGCACTGTGCATGGCAATCCCCACAATCCATTACAACAATCAGAAATTCAGGTCAAGCTTGTTGAAAAGCGTCAGCGAGAAAAAAGGGAGGTTTTTTTTCATACCTTGCAATGATAATGACATTATCGACATGAATAATGCAATGTCCGCGACGAGCCTTTTCTTTTTTACAACCCGGTGATTTTCCCGCCGCTACAGAAGCGTCATGTACTCTCCCCCCAGTTCACTCGATTGCAGGAACATTACAATCTGACATGTTCTCAGCTCATTTCCAACTACTTTAAGGGCATTTCTCTGTTACTCTAACCACATTACGGTTTGAACACTGATTCCATGGCAGTACTCTTCTGTCCTTGCTTCCTTAGAAGTTATATTACTGACGTTTGATTCCTTGTTTATACGCCCCTTCCGTCTCCTCTTTATATTGACAATGACCTCGTACTTTAATTGCTTTGTCAAGGGAGGTTGTAAAGAGGGCCATGAAGCCTCCAGTGCAACATCCTCCTTGTTTAGATGCCTCCTCTAGAGCTGCTCAGGGAAAACATGTGGGTAATGAAACAATATACACACACACACACGCTCACACACACACAGATCCAATCCCAGTTTACCCAACAAGCGCTTCCTGTGCTGCACCCAAATCCCCACACCAGCGTACCCGTCTCTTTTTAAATATTTGCGAAGTTTGTTTTCGGCTTGTGGATTTGTTTTATGATGATGTCTCCTAACACCCAAACGACGTGTTATTCTTGGCTTCTTCGGTGCATTGTAATTCACTTTTTGGGCTGTTTCCTCCTGCTCCATTTCAAATCCCACACATTTCAAGTCTATAATTCAAATGATTTGTGTTAATGTCAAAGACCACATCAAAACATATTTTTCCTTATGATCGCAGTTTCTATATGGTTCATGTTTGCATTCCTGCAGCAGGTTTTTTTTTTATTGAAATACCCAAGAGCTCTGAGCCATTCGTCAAAGTTATTGCTTGAAAAGGAACAGGGAAGGCATTTCTGTAAATACATTTGAAGCTGGGTTGATGGGTAATGGTTCTAGATGGATGAAGATGCTTGACAGTGGTGTACAACTCAGAATTACACATCAACTGATGCAAACAATGCGGTAATTGTGGGTCTTGAGATCTAGATAATGGGAATAAGAACTGATGCGTGAAGCTGTGTGTGTCTGCCTGGGTTTTTATCAGTGCTCTTATCTGTCTGTTTATGCGTCTTTTTGTTTAGGAGATGTACTCTAAAGGTACGATCCTGTCCAGTGCTATCAAACTGGTGCGAGGACTCGGCGACAACAAGTTCGAAGTGCTTACCTCGCTTCGGACTTTCGTCTTCCGGGCTGAAAGAGAAGGTACGACAAATGCTTCATATTCTTTTTCTGCCTTTCGCAGTCCTCTTTCTGCTGCTCATTCTGTACTCCTCTTTCAAAGGATATTTTCAATGTTATTATTTATTTTACATTACTCAAAATTCATTTTGCAATGTACCCATATATTAAGAAATTGTGTACTCTACATTATAGGAAATGTGTCTTCTTTTAGAGCGTGATACAAGACAATCAATTTCATGTCTGTTGTTGTTGTTTGTAGCCTAGCAAAGCATAACAATTGCAGTTGAGCTAAAACAGCTTGCCTGGATTTGTAAGAATAACAAAAATATATTGTCTTCCAAGAACTTGCAAGATCGTTAATATGTTGTGTTTTGAAAGTTTGTGCTTTTAGGGAAAGTTGCACGCTAACATATTAGCTAAGTAATAACAGTAGCCATTGTTCAGAAAGTAAAAATGGCAACACACAACTTACCCTGTCCTATCTGTTGCAACTACTCAACACACAGTGTGTATGACTTTGTGTATGTATAAGTTAGTAGGTCTGTTTTCCCCGTGGATGTATAATAAGAACTGGATACACCGTGGGAGGCGGGGCCTCGTTCATTCCTATGAGAGTTGCTCATTGGCGCATGAAGACAAAATGGCCCAACCTTTGAGAGAGCGAAACGTCACGAAAGTATTCATATAATCATATAATCCGTTCTTATTGTGCATCCATGGGTAAAGGTAAAACTCATGTCGTACTGAACACGTCACATGAACGTGCCGGGCGGCACGGTCCCGCGGGTTGGATCCGCGTTCATAATCCAGAGGAAAATAACTCTCAGAATAACGTTATTAGCACATTTTACAACTTGAGGACCAAATGTTTTTAATAAGGGCTATACAAACGTTCATACTGGGTAGATTGTTTAGTTTAAACGATCCAACGATTTACAGACGTCTCTTTCCCAATGTTAGTCAATGGGAAAAAGTCTTTCTGGGCCCAGCGACTGATATGGAAGTGTAGTACCGCCGTTTGGCCACAACGAATATTTTCCTCAGAGTCCGTTGCACTTCCTGGGGGCTTGGTTTTCCCCTGCTTCCAGTTTGTATGCTAAGCTAGGCTAAACAGGTATTGACCCTACCTCAAATACACATTCATCTTAATGAAAAGTAAACAGATAGGCATATTTCTCAAAAGGCCTCAATGTTTTTTTTCAGAATAAATAGTTCCTTGAACACAATTCTATGTAAATGAACTAATTCACAAATCTCCCAGGAGCTGTCCTTTTAATAGTCCCACTCCTCCTTCCTCTCTTCATCCTTCTGTCAGACAAAACGAAGAAAGAGTAGTCTCTGCTCCTCGTCTTTTAGCTGGAATCTTTGTGTCGGTGTTAATGAGAGGGGAAAGGAGCACTTTCCTCTCCTCACCTCCTGTTTGATGGCAGTCTATTACGCAGCTCAGGTCAAATTGCTCATGCATTAATCGACGGTCCATCTCTGGGATCAGATGCTGGCCGCCCTTTGGTTCCCGCGGATGAATCACATCGGAGAGTTTTGCATGATTATGGACCTTTTGACTCATTCTGCGGTACAGTTTGAAAGATGTGAGGGCATAGACGGATCTTTGAGATCATTAAGGCCTTTTTTCAAGTTATTGACATCTATGAATATAATTATCAATACTTGACATACACATCATTGATATTGAGTATCTGCTTATTGCTCTGGATAAGTTCAACAGTGATTTATCGCTCATTGTTAAGCAGAATCCTGTGGGTTAGACTGAGGCAAGTTGCACATAATTGTTCTTGGAAAGCAACTAGTCAACAGCTAAACATCTTGTTTTTTATTAATCTTTTATCTTTTTCTTGCTAGCTGGAGAACGTCATGAAATACCCATGAACCTTTCTCTCAGTATTAGAGACCAAAATGTAGTTGAAAGTGAAAGAATGATTGCTAGTGTCGGATTTGTGAATTGGCTTGGTAACAAAGAAGCCATAGAACAAAAGGTTTTGTTTTTATAACCTTTATCGCTGCATCAAGTCTACCAAAAATCAGTTCTGAACTTCTGACTTTACAATGAAATACATTTAGTTTCAAAGTTTTGAAAGTCTGTTTACTTCGACTTCAGTCAAAGCCATTTCACGCAGAAGTGGATATATTTGATACAAGCTGAGATCTCAAAAACATGGACTCCAGTTAAAAATTGCACATTAGTTCAACAGAATTAGGATGTTATTGTTTTGTGGAGCTGATATAGGGATGTGCAATAGTAAGACCTCTTTGCTAGCTAACTCAAACACTTTCAATAACTTGTAAGGACATTTCGTACGAGTATACTTCCTTGTCCTATTGTTACATTGTGTTAAACACTAAATGGAGGAAGCCTATACTCTCTTATAAACATGCATCTAAATAAAAATGTATCATCTCACCCATACATTAAATCAAGGCCTGATTTTATGTTTTTGATTTGATCTTCAACCACCTTTTTTATGGTACTTCTTAAGACCTATTTTTCTTGATGGAAGAATGGTATTAGATTTTTTACGATTGGATCTCCTTCCAGAAAGTTGTGCACCCCCTCAGATATAAATGTAGTCAACATCTTGCCCTTTCTAAACCTTCTTAAACTTCCTAAAAGGAATTCTCACCAAACTGAGCCCCAGTGGTTCTTCGCCCTCACTCTTTCCATTCAGTGCATCATCATATCGATATCTGCCAGACCTTTTTGTCTGTTTAAGAGTCGCGGGTCCTCAGCGGCATCATTCATCACACTGTCTGCGAGCTGATCGTCATACGTCACACTCAGCCGTGCTGACAAGCGGGATCAGCGAGAAGCCCCCCTCGCAGAGATGGCTGCTGTCGTCAGAAGAAAGAGTAGGAAGAGAGGGGGAGAGAGAGGGAGGAGAAAACTTGGCCTCATCACCTCATGCATCTTTAAACAGTCGCCACTCGCCTTGTGGCGGAGAGTCATCAATCTTTGGGGAAACTCATGAGAAAGAGGAAGACATGAGGAGACAGAGGGAGAGAGAAGGAGTAGGTTAGTGAAGTGGGCTGATGCAGTAGGGGTGAGAGGGGGGAGAAAATAATGGTGTGATGGTCAGAGTAGTGTGTAGGAAACGGAAAAGGCATCCACAAGGGACACTAGGAGAAGGGGGGATAGCGGAAACAAGGAGGGAAGCGATTAAATGAGGGAATAACGGGGATGGATGGAGAGAGAGGGGTAGACACGCAATCTCGGCACGAGGAAGCAACAGCGAGGTAAAGGCAGGGACGGCAGGGGGAGATGAAAAGGGCAGAGTGAAGATGGAGAGGGGGGAGAGGAGGAGGGAGAAGCGAGTGAATAATTGAAGGCCACCGGAGAGAGTGTGCACACAGCTGTCGGCTAACTCTCCACTTGGTCCGCAGGTGGCCTCTTCCCTCAGGTACTGTCAGCTTGAGAGAGGAGAGATGGAAGGAGGAAGGAAGGAGGGAAGAGGAAAGGGTGGGGGAGAAGAAAGCAAGAGGGAAGGGAAAGTTTGGCAAGAAGAGACGCGAGCGGAGAGTGATGGAAAACGGTCGGGACAACAAGCGAGTGTTGGAGAAGGGGATGCAGACAAATGTGCTACAAGAGGGAAGATGGGATTTATGTGGTAACGAAATGTTGTTGATTTGTATTCTGATGCTTTGGCAATTGCCTTTCCACAAAGCCTGCTCCGAACACATGTTAGTGTTGTCTGAGATGACAGGGAGGCAGATAAGAGAGAGATGTAGACAATAAGTAGGGATAACAACAAACGGGCCAGGGAGAGGAAGGCGGTAGAAATATAAACTCTGGAGGACGAGTGGGAGTACATTTGTATTAACTGTATTAAATATTTCACTTTCTTATTTTAACACTCAGTGCCTGGTTTCAACATCAAACAACAATTAAACAAATGCATTAAAAGGTAGCTTTGAAGCTAATGTTTAGTGTTATTAACAAGCATTAGAACAACTATGCCAAGTAAGAAAAGTTCTCCTTGACATGAGGCAACAAAAATACAGGTATATATTTTAAATTAGATCCTGACTTTAAAATACTGGATTTTGAAGTACATACTGCAACATGCCGGCTTCTAAGATCTCTGCTGAGCGCTAAGTGCACCTGGTTCTCATCTCATCCACTTTCAATGAGGATTATCTGCCTCTCTGCTCGTCTCTGGCCATATACTGTAGAGTGTTTTCAATACATGGCTATACATACATCCCTTAACAAGCTGGATGTGGCTTCTGTTGGGCCAGCTGTGCACTTTTTTTATAGAGATAAGGGCATGTTTGCGCACAGAGTGAAAACAACTTTGGCAATCACGCTCATATACGAGAGTTTGAGCAAACAAACAAAAACATATACTCCATCAAGACCAGACAGAAGCCCACATGCTAACCATCTCCTCAGTTTCGCTCAATTTTCTTCCTTTCCTTGCCTTCCCTCCCACTCTTAGATTGACAGCATGCGCGAAGAGGAGAGAAAGAGGAAGTGCCTGAATAAATGAACAGGCAAATAAGTGAGCGCAGGACAGGTAATGGAACTCAGAAAGCAACGGTGGGAACGGAACACATTAAAGCCCATTGATGTAAAGGGCGGTCAATAATTGAGTAGGCCGTTCATTATTGATAGCGGCTCTTTGTAAATTCATAAGAATCTGTGGGGTAGCCAGACCCGAGCTGAGTTCAGGGCCAGGCAGCGGATACAGTATTTTGGAGCTCAGGAGGGGGGTGTGTGGGAGTTGGAGAAACTTTTCCTCAGATGTTGTTTGAAATGTCCACATGTGAGAGCGCGCAGAGGTCAGAAGGTCACGCAAACACTCACCCTAAATTACCTGTTTAAAACCTGGCCAACCACTGGCATCAATTAATGTTGAAATAATCATAGCTGTGTAAAGTTGGACCTGTGGATACAAAGACCATATCCATTATGCAGTCAACCCAAAAATACCTAAATGGATACAGAACAGTAAGCAACGCTAGAAGAAACAAAATCTATTACCATTCTTTTTTTAACTTTCTATGATTTAAACCCTGGTAAACTTTTCCCTGTTCACCCCTAACTATTAACAAATAAACAACATGTCTGTGGCTCTTAATTGCTGTCAGGTCACATTATATATTTCCGCGGTTGCAGGATATGCATTAGGAGTACCACAATAATCTGCTGCTGATATTTTAAGACTAAATGATACTCGTTGACCAAACCAGTAATCGGCGCAAACGGCTGTACTTCCCCTTTTTTGTTTTACATTTTTGAATCTGAAAAGCATGGCCAAGGCCAACGCTGCAATTTGGTCTTTGAGTTTCCCGCAGACATAGATGATTTGAAGCTGACTTCCAACAGGTTGCATACACATGAACTCAATCAGGATCCTGCTGTGGTGGCAGATATGATTGATGCTGACTTAAAAGGCTACAAGGAAGCAGGGGAAAGATGTTGCGTATACTACCAGTTACATCCGCAGACCAACATTTACACAGGCCATCAGATATCACTGAGGGTAGTGTGAAAAGTATGACTTATACTAACTGCTAACAGATTAAGTAAGTGTGGATTTATCTTCATTTCTCTATTGAAATGTCCAATGGATTTTTTCTTCTTCAAAGATTCAGGACGTGGCATTTTAGTAGAATCTCTAACTTTGATGTGATTTGAGCTCCCACCCAGCTGTGGGTGAAAAGTTTGGATCAATAAATTAACACACTTTCTCTATTCTTAAATGTGCACGTTTTAACAGTATAACATTGGACAATCGTTTGTTCATGCTTACTTAGCCTATATAGCTAATAAAACAATTGATTTTGGCAACATGATTTATGTGTCAATGGTTTTATGTCTTTTGGCAAAGAACCAGCCCATAATAATCATAATAATGGATGATAGAATGAAGCGGAGAAGTGATTACACCTAATAAGGGCTTTTGTCTCTTTATTTTCCCTTGAACGAGATAACCATTTGGAAATACAGACCTCAAGTTGTCTGTTTGAAAACAATCATGTGATCCCCCATCCTGTTATTTGCTAAAAATCCTGGGTATCCAAAAATACATTTCGTGAAAAAGGGGTGTACGACCACACAAGTGCTAACTTTGTCACTTTGTGTATTTTAGGAAAGTGTCAATTTGTCAGTGTTGTTTTTGGATAGCGAGTTGATAGCCACATAAGTTTGAATTGTACTGCATTTACTTTCTAAAAAACTTTAGGAAAAAAGCTGTCTTGTTGCCTTTTTATCAAATGTTAAGGTCCATCACAACAGCTTGGTCTCATGTCGGTTTACAGATGTTCTTCAGATTTCCTTTTCTTCTGTCTTGTTTTGAACAGTCACCACAGTGGGTGCTGCTTAGGACCTGTGATGTGTGAGCGTGGGGGGTTGTGTGTTTACAATCCTTTGGTATCTCTTGTGTTTCCACTCTGCTGGCTTTGATAGCACAATGTCTTGGGCGGTAGGGGAATGAGCTTTACAGCGCCGGTTTCATGTCTTCTTTTATGTCCGTTTGTAAAGTTGCAGAGGAAGACATCTGAGAGGCCTTTAGAGTGTAAACCCTGGATAAAACACCACGCATTGCTTTACACTTGAGCCATTTAGTTGTGAGGTAATCCTGGGCGATTTATACAAGTGAGAGATTCAAGTGTCATGTTCAAGGACAAATCGTTTTTGAAGTCACAGAGTATAAGAAGTGGCTGTTATAGGACGGAAAGCAACAGAGATTTGTATTCAGTCAGCTCTTACTAGGCACCTCAGGTCTTAAAAGCTTTGGATTGTGGCATGTAATGGGGCTGTAGAATCAACACTCAGTATATACACATTCTTCGTGGTATCGACATTAGACTAAAACGTATCGATTGGACTCCTCTGTTTACTTACTTAAAAACTAACATCACTATATAACATAACTTGTGCTTCTATTGGCTTGCACTCCAACACATTGATATGCTGAGGAGCGGGACATTTCTGACACATCTCTACTTTAAGTGGTTGTCCAATCAAAACGGAGCTGGCCAGGTAACCAATCAGAGCAGACTGGGCTCTGGTTTCAGACAGAACTACATGCCAATTTCAAACAAATGTTGAACAGGTTAAGATAATGAAGGGATGACTTTACAGCCATGGGTTTAAACTGAATCTTGACTTGGTTGGTGGAGGCATACAACCTCGAGGCAGTAATCTAGTTTAACTATATATTTTAATTAGGTGGTATGTTTGACACACATTTGTCTTGAATTACCCCGGCCACATCTTGCCTAAGGCTTGTAAATCTCAGAGTAGCAGCTATCTATATCTCAAGTGCTAGACTTTGCACTTTTCAGCTTTGCAGGATATTCTTTTTCTGGGGGCTGAGTTCACTTCCACCAATGGCAGCTCATCCTCTGTTTCAATTACTTTTCCTTCAGACTGGAATTTTCTGTATCAGTATGCAACAGGGCTTTTAGCAGCCAACAAGCCACTGAAGGGATGTAAAAATGATGAATTCACACTCTGATTCAAAGACTTGAAGATGCCCCTTATCTGTCTTTGTCTAGTTCTCTTTCTGGCCTTTCTTGATTTCTTCCTCTCATCTCTTCCTCTCACATGTATCCACACGCACCTCTCATTGTCTCTGTTTCCGTCTCTAACTCATGCACGTGTGCACAGGGGAGCGCCAGGAGTGGATGGAAAGTCTTCAGACGGCCACGCACCCCCCCGCCTGCGGCTCCCAGAAGCGCTCAGACAGCCTCCCCCACAAGCCCTCCACAAACAAGCAAGGCTTGCTGGATCTCCGCGGTTACAAAGGCAGAGTGCTGGTGTCCCTGGCGGGGAGTAAAGTCAGGCTCTGCAAAACAGAACAGGTACTTCCAACACCGCCGGGACTTCCTCTCCACAGGATGACAGCTTCCTGTTTGAAAAGGGATGATAATAATCACAGCCTATTTGAAGCAGATGAGGTAGAGATGGAGATATTCATGAAACAGTTGGAAGCTGTTCATGAATATCTAATGAGAAAAGTAAATATATATGTGTAAAAGGCTTCAGGGTCCTGAGATATATTGTGCTCTATTTTTGTGGGTAAAAGATGGGGTAGCCAACTTACTAGCAACAACTTTTACCAGCTACATTTAAAACATGTAGGAAAAGGATGTTAAGTGTATATATGTATTGGAAACTAGACATTATTGGCAGATTGGGGGTTCTACCAATAATTGGGGTTCAACCGTATAAAACAAATTTCCTTTTTTCGATTGGCCGATTTGGAATTTTGGAAAATTAGCCATTAGACGCCAATGGCCACCACAAAGTAATGTATGTGTCATGTGAATTATAAAATATAGTACTCATCTTGAGACCTGTTTTTTAGGCATAAAAATGAGCATAATGGCCCCTATGATCGAACTATAAAAACCCTTGTCAGTAAGGCCACCATTTTGCACAGCTTTTAGTTTTTGAACAGTCAATAAAAACAGCACGGCTTGAGAAGCTATGACTTATTAGTTCGTAGTATGAGTCATCTTCAAAAACCCTGAATCCTCATCATAACTCAAATCTGTGGGGTACCCCTTTGACATGCTGCTTCAGTATCAGCGTGCTTATTGAAAGGGCTTTGCATCTGTTTCAGAGATCGTTTTGAAGACTCCCAAGGCTTTCGTAGTCAGTATTTTAGTATTTTCTGACTTATTCACTCTTTTTTTTAAACGCACATATCCTCTTAACTGCAGAATTGAAAGACGAGATAAGTTTTCACTTACTCATACTTTTCTCTTGAGTCTTCCCTATTTGAAGTAAGTCCAATTATCCCGGATAGTCCCCCTGCTCACGTACTGAGACTGTGTTCTCCTCCTACTCCTGTCCCGGCAGCAAGATATCCTATCTGAGATGGACAGATATCTCAAACGCAGTGATACTATTACTTAAAGTGCCTCACACGTCTTTGTGTGCATATTTGATAATGCCACAGTCGTTCGACACGTCTCAATTTCTCTGTGGCTCTCATTTCATTTCGCCCTATCTTTTACTTTTGTTGTTTGCCTTTCATTATTTTCTTCATTAGCGTGAACAAACATCGTTGTTAGAATTGTCTTTTGGGTATCGCTCCACGTCAGCACATTTCCACATCCTTGATCTGAGACAACAGGAGGAACGGAGGGAAAGAGAGAATCGGAGAGAGGACAAATTAATTGTATTATTTCAGCTTACGAGCTAAATCCCCGGCATAAATGCAGCTGCAGCGGCTGTGTTTTTTATTTTGCAGAGACGGGAAGGGAGGCGGCGAATATAAAAGGCAAGAGAATAAGAGACTGAAACAAAGAGTTGGAAGTAGAACGCAGAAGTGGAAAGGGTGCGGGTGCAGAGGTCATATGGGCGTTGGTGGTTTGTAAGAGAAAGGAGGGACGTAGACCGTCGCCCCGTTCAAGTTCAGCGAAGTGGAGTATTTAATCTAACATGATGAACGAGCTATTGGATACATCATCCTCCCAGCTCCTCCTTCACCGCCCCTTCTCCACTCCTCACGGGCCGTAAGCCCTGTGATGAAGCTGTGTTTAAGGTCATTTAACCACCAAGGTAAAGAAAGTCAGACGGTGCGCAAAGTGTGACACACGCGTTACCTCCGAGAGTGATTAGCCTGCCATGGGCTTCATAGGCAGATCGCTGTCATGTATTACCAAGTAATACATCACACCTGGTAGTTAAAGGATTGATTGATAGTTGGATCATATTTCTTGCCGTCATCTAGTATGTAATTTAGCTGCCTACTATCTTAGGTGAACCCAGTTTCTCAGTCGTTTTCTCTTTCATACCTACTTTGCAAAGGTTCCACATACAGAAGAGCCTTCTCCGGTGGGAAAGGTATTCCGAGTATACAATAACAGCGATGACTGAGGATTTTAATTAATCTCTACTTTAATTAGATCGCTTTCTCATCCCAAGACTGCAAGGCCGTGTTGCTAAGAGTTGTAACACAAGTGAGTATCGTTTTACCAAGGCCCTCCTGTTGTAATGTTAACCTCTTTAAGTTTACTATGAGTGCATTCATAGCGTGCCTCTAGCGGTTTCTATATAATCCACCGAATAACTTCTTTTATCCTGGCCCATTGATTTCAGTTTCCTTGACCGCTGCCTCACTGTCAGATATTCAAAATAATCATGTGTTTTGTCTCCATTGAGAGTTTTCTCTTTTAATTTCACCTTCCGCTCTGAAACACTCTTCGGCTACATTCTTTTAGAGTGGTTGAATGGGGTTGGCTAGAAGTCAAGGCCGCCTTTTCTTGTCTAACCTTTTTTAGAATACCTCGACACTGTAGAGTGACCAACTTGCACAATAAGAGGTTAAAAAGCTTTGAAAGAAATTCAAATTGCATGCATGACAGGAATTTTCAGAGGGGACCTTTGTTCAGCACATATCAGGTTAAGGCGACTCAATTATTTGAGCACGGATTTGGTGCGTTTCCTGATTATAATTGATTTATTTTCCTTTTGAGTCGATGCATTCTTTCTTTCTTCTTGTTAACCCTTTGGAGTCCTGGGCTAATTTGGCTGTTTTCGCATACTTTTGATTTGTCTTACTAAACCTTATTAAGAAATGTTTGGCATGTCAATGTTTGGTATATTTCTTTCATTTTGAGATACTATATGAACATGTTGGACCAAAAAAAACATAAAAATGGATTTTGAAAATGATATTATTTTTTATATAGGTAACACAAACATGTAAAACGAAACAATTTGAAAGCTGAAAATATATACATGGGATGTCGTCACTATGATAATGTGAACGTTTTATTGAGGTAGCATGAACCTATACACATTTTATGAACAAATAACAGGTGTATCCATAGGCGTTCTTTCCTCATTTCTCAAGTTCTGTCAACAGTGAAACAGTAGGCACAACACAACATTTAAAAGCTTGAATAATGTTCATGGGATTTCATTCTGATAAGGCAAAAGTGTTATTATAAATATAATAATAATATATATACACCCATTATGTACAAAAATCATTTTTTTCTGTCTTTATCTGTGCCACGCTTCAAAGCAGTTTCTGTCAACTCCTCCTCCTCCATGTAAAAAAACAAGCTTATAGCTTGACCCACGTTCAGAGTTCTCTTCATCATAGTTGAATCTTCAAAACTCTAAATCTATCTAACTATATCTAAATTCTCAATGTTTGTCTGTCACTTTACTTCAATCGCCGCCTGTCTTCGTATATCTTCGTCTCTCTCCATTTCCCGTCGTCCCTCTACCTGATTACCTCACCCCCTCCCTGGTAAATACATCCTGTTGAGCAGGATCTACAGTTTCCAGTATTTTCCGTTTCGTAAAATGATAAAATACGGCGAAAATATTAAAATACGTGCTTCCATTTTTCATACTTTTGAAATGTATTAACTTTATATCATCGTATCTCCGTGTTTACTGGGTCTTTTTGCATGAAACAAAGACTGCGATATAGTTTCAAGCCACTACTTTCGACGGAAACTCACAGCAATGTTTTCCGGACTGTTGTTTTTATGCGGCACCGGCTTGAACAGGTCATGTGATCTGATCACGCCGGCATGACGGTCGACTCCAAAGGGTTAAAGTCTTTTAGCTTAATGTATTATGACACGTGGACAAAAAGTCCAGAAAAACCTGCACGCGTACGAACATTTCCCCTTAGGGCCCTTCCCCTCCCTAAAGCGCCCTATAGCCACCTACCTCTTCGCTGTTGTAATTGGCAGAGTTATTTTTTACCTCTAATGCCTTTCCTTCCTCTCCTCATCCCTCCTTCCCTCCATCCTCGGTGAATTAATTGGAGAGGGCAGGAGGCCACGGCACATATTGGGTAGGTAACGAGTGGCGAGGGCTGGACGGCCGCTAACACCCAGCGCTCTAATTGGCTGCCTGAGAGGGATGAGGGTCATTAGGTATAGGTGACTGCTTTGCCCTCTCAGCACAGCCTCACACTCTCATGCACATACATTCAGTACATACAGTGTAGGCGCCTTCCAGTGTGAAGCAGAACAATTATACAATGATACATGGGAACCATTCGTCCTTCTGTGTTTTAAATCATAGCCTTGTGTTGCATTTAAGATACTCCCCTTAACTGAGAAGCGATAATGCGCTTTGAATGGAGCAACCCTCATTATCCCGTCATGCGTCTTCAACCTACGGAACATACCGGATCTTAAAGAGCAATGACTGTATCTGTAATTGATGGAATAAAAAAGGCAAGATTCTTCTATTTCTGAGGAAAATCTCAACTTTGAGCTCAATTAGGACTTTGCCATCGAGTGAATTCACTTGTCTCGCTCCCTTGCCTCTTTCCTTTTATCTTTTGCCGTCTTCTGAGCTCACAGTGCCTTTATTACCCATAATGCTTCACGGATCTTCATGCTAGCGTGTCACCATATTTCCATTCCTCTCATTCGGTCTCAATATCATTGTCCAGAAGAGTTAGGAAAGTAGAATAATTGCTTTTTTTACACAGTCATCTAAATGTGTTCAACGTAGTCTAATTGGGGCTAATGATGAACACATTACAACATTAGCCCCAATTGAACCGACCCACACAGTTGGTTGAAAAACCTGCAGCACGCAAGCATTCAAGTGACTTCCTCCATGTGTTTTGTAAAATGTAGCCGTGCTGAGAAGTTTGTGGCTAATTAGATGTAGAATTTGGCAACGCGCACACATTTGTCTCTCTTCTGTTAGGCCATGTCTTCCCAAAAACCATCCTAATCAACAAAGATGGTGTCATTCACTTTCTTCTCTTTGTTTAGTGTAATTAGTGCAAATTGTTTTCTTGGTGGGGAACAGTTAGCAGAGAAAACACGCATGTTTTTATGGCTGGCACAGCATGGCAGCATTTAGCTCTCCTCGCTTAGGCGGTGTTCTGTAAGTCGCTGTAGAGGAGTGTTGGCGCAGCTCCTGATTTATTCTGGCTTTCCACACACACACACACACACACACACACACACACACACACACACACACACACACACACACACACACACACACACACACACACACACACACACACACACACACACACTTTCATTCTGTCAATCGCTCAGCTGACCCCTCACTCATCTCACCCACTCTCAGCAGGGATTACCAAGGCCCACTTTCTCTTATACTTCCCATCCCATTGTGTTCTCGCTGTCGTTCTCTCTCTCGTCTTTTGACTCACGTTTTTGGCTTCGCCCGTGCATTCTTTCTCTATTGAAATCTTGGATGTCTGTGTTTCTTTCCCTCTATTTTGATGTTGTGCCTATACTTGTGTGGGTGTAGTTGTACTTCTTCCTGTCTGTTTTTCTGTCTCTGCTCTGAGCTCTAGGCTATGGAAAATGGTCTAAACTGCAGTGAGTGTTGAAGGTGAAGCGGAGAGGGGCGGTGTGCGCTGTGAAGCAGAGTTACAGCGGAGCTTAGGAAAACTCTGCTTCTGCTTATAACCCCTATTTCTGAAATGGGTCTTAAGAGGCTGAGAGCTTGGGTTGCTTTGGATTCCCCTGAGACACCTTTTACCTTTCTATAACTACGCCGTTTTCTCCAGGTATATACGCACTCACCAGCCTCTCTTTCTGTCTGTCACACACGCATCCAAACGCCACGCACAGACTTGGCTTGTGCGTCATTGGTGCCAAGGAGAAAAAGCAGATGACTGTTATAGGTCTGTCACAGACTATTTTCTCTCACACTTAAAACAACGTCCAGTGCCATTTACCAAAATAAAAACGTTACTGCGGGAAAAAGAGTAGCCGAGACTGAGGATGTATTTACTTTGAGTGTATGTCTTCTTTTGTGTTTGCTACTTTTCATTAGACCAAGTGACATTCAAGTCCTACAGTATGCGAGAAACACTTTAATGAGGCCACCTTGTGGATACCACCTTATCAGAAAGGGTGTCTAATTTGGCCAAAAACGGCCCCTGGGTGGTGTCTAGGGAAGAGCCCTTATAATTCCAGGTCCCTTTGGGAATACATTTTCTCTTATGTGGGTGTCTTAAAATGTTTCTGGATTTATTTTTGAACATTTGCATGTGTACCTTTTAACTTCATTAAAATGGGAAAGTCATCAAAGACAAAGAAGATTCCTTTTTCTACAATTTGCAGTCACAGTGGTAATAGGGAAAGTATTCTCCCTATATGCTTTCAGTGCATCAGTATAGAATATAGGAAGCATCATTTAGGTTAGCTTAGCATAAAGACAAGAAAATAGCTACCTCGGCCAAACATCTATCAACAAATACCTAACATACTCAAAAAATATTGGTTTAGTCGGAAAAAACAATTAACTTTTCTGATGAGTGACACTTGGACATCCCCCCCCCACCATAAAATGCTAAGCGAAGCTACATAGTTGTTAGCGGTAGCTTCATATTTATAATAAAGAGTCAGCGGTATTTATCTTCTAATCTAAATCTCAGCTAACTTTTCCCAATTGATTATTTACATATATTTTGTATTTAACATTTTCTAAACTGGTATGTTCTATAACGCAAAAAGGCATTAGCACACTATGTGTTCAATTGCACATATTTCAAGGACAGAAAACTGAACGTCAGACAAAGCAAGGTTCAACATGTTTATTCCATTTTGTTGGCATATTAAATCCAATGGGTTTTCATGTAGATTTGTTGATATCTCTATTTTATCACTTCATAAATAAGGAAAATCCTCTCAGCAGCCATAAAATAAATCTGTTTTCTCCAATTTTTTAGAACTCAAATGTTATATAAATCAGGCTATGAATGATGTATGAAATAAACTCCTGTAAGAACCTTCGGAATATAAATGGGGATGCAACTTGAAAGATGTCGTGCTGCTGAAGTAGAGATCTCTGGCTCAGAATATGAGAAAACTCATCGGCCTTTAAGTATAAACAAAGAGAAAATAAAACAAAGATTTTTTCAAGGAGCTTCAAGAAAGAAGGATAAACTAAAAAAGTATTAGAAATCACTTCTCAAATTGCTAAAACTAACATTTAGAAAATTATCCTTTTTTTCAAGTTTTCTCTTAAATATATGTTTAAATTAGGCATTTGATGATGCTAATTATTGGTGAATTCAGCAGAAATGTACAGACACAAAATGAACAGAAGCTAGCAAAAGAAAACACTCTTAAGTGTATTATTGTTTTGTTTCCATTCGTCGGAAAGAAGAATCGTTATGGAAGCAAACAAGCCCAAAATCTCAATGTTGACCAGCGCTTGAACAACAGTTTTTTCCTGTGGTACCAATACATGTTGATGATGCACTGTAATGTAACAACTTCACAATATATTCCTATAGAGAGGCGAAGTCCCGCCCATCTACTTCCGGTCCATGGGACAATTATGTATTGAAGTCGATGGGGAGAGAAAACGTATCTTTCGATCCCGTTTGAATTGTGCCACAAATTACACACATGATGTTTGTCAATCTTAAAAAATAATTTCCATGTCAAAAAAGTCGCAGTTTGTCTTAAAACTGTTGAAATATAAGACTATGAAAAATACGCAACTAGAAAGACTACAAATCCCAGAATCCCGGTCCCGCATGCTGGCTCTTACGGAACCGACTAACTCCCCTTGTGTGTATGTACAGCTCTCAACATGCCCAGACCTGGAGTGATACTTTTCGCCTCATTCTGAAAGAAAGAAGTGAAATGTGCCAACGTGACGGCCGTCTTGGTGTGTGGTGCGAGACGGGAGATGTAGTTCATTGAGCGGTTTCACACGAAGAAAGTGTTACTTCAAAGTTTTAAAACATTTTTTTTTTTTTACTTGCAAAATTATCTTTTAAATTGACAAACATATGTGTGATTCGTGGCACAATTCAAACAGGATCGAAAGATAATCTTTCTCTCACCATTGACTTCAATACATAATTTTTCCAAAATAAGGTCCCATGGAGCTCCCCGGAAAGGGAGGGACTTCGCCTCTCTATTAAATCTACAGATCCTCATCTCTCCTTTTTTTGTTAATCCAGGACTATAAATCGGGCTTGGCTATAGCTGAAGTGGAACTGGCTGCTGCCAACATTAGAGACGTGGACCGCAGGGGCTTTGAAATCAACACGCCCTTCAAGAACTTCTGGTACGTCTAAAATGTGTGTGCTGTGTCTTTTTAGGTGTGTGTGTAGGCTAGGGAGAGACGTTTCTTCCCTAAGCTTGATCTTTCCTCAACACACCCTTTCATATTGCTTATTTCATCATCCTAAAGGGAATGTTAGGTGAAGGAATATCTCCTGAAATGTACCCCCATCAGTGATGTACTCAACAGGTTGACACTACTAAATCTCCCTTTGTATAACATTCTCTTTTATGGTACTTCCTTTAACAAATCTCCCTCCAGTATCTCATATAGTATAGGAAATGCCCTTCACATACACTAAGCCTCTTGCTTCACTGTATTTTAATCTCAATAATCATATCTCATAAATCATCCGTATTCACAGATAAAAGGGCAATCTTCTTTTGGTTAATCTTCTCTTAAGAGTTTCATAATGCGATATGTTAAGAGGACTTGTGGTGAAGGATGTTTGCATAGACTTATACATTGGCCTTTAAAATATACATTGTTATTAGATAAGCTTTGTTTTCTTACCTACAGAGTTGGAGGATTAATTCAAACCAGAATCCTTCAAGGCTTCATAAGAACTTAAACTTGTATGCCTAACCTAACCCTCTCTTTATCCTTCCTCACAGGCCAAATAAAAAAGTTAAAATCAACTAAATTACTATTTATAATAAGTCCAAGTGTTTCTGCTTGTGAACCCAGTGACAATATTGGAAGAAGATACAGGTCACACTTTGAAAACATGACCCAAGAGCTGTAGGCATGAAGTTATACACTGCCATCCTAACCAACAAAATAAATACTCATTACTTAAGTTATGACGACAGACATCACGGTGTGGTCGCGAGGTCTCACTGACCTTATAAAGGGAAACTGCTAAAGTACACAGAGTACGCCGCGGGCACAACACCTCCAACTCATTTTCATTTCTGATTGATCAGGGAATTACGTGTCATTGATTCATCATATACAGATGGATTTTAAAAGTAGCTTCTCACAGTATAAATCTTGTGGTTGGTCCACTTTGATTTCACACTACCTGGGAATTGTTTTCATGCAGCACCCTAACAGTAACTTCACACCTAAACTGCTTTTTTTGGATTTGCAACAAAAAAAAAGGGTGTTAACAGCCAGACCGAGCTGTTATGTCTCTCTATTTGTGGCATATTAGGTTGGTTGCAGTCTTGAAGGACCTTTCCAAACCTCTAGTTTACTGCGTGGACGAGTTGGCAAACTTGTTCCATTTTCCCTCCAGAATCCAAATGCTTCACTAAAAGCCAGTTTGCTCTGCTCATCGGTTAGTGCCTCAGGCTGAAAAGTAAACACAGGTCTCAATACCTTTTTGATCCACGCTATGATTGCTGCTTTCAGAGCTGCCCAAACAAATTGTACCAAGGAGGAAAACCAACCAGGGTTACATTTTAAAAGGACTAAAGGACACAGGTTTGAAAACACCATAAAAAAAAGTCATCCTCCTCTATTTCTTTCTTAAGTTTAACACCAGATACGATAACAACACTGCGGTTAAGTGCAGCATCATTTTCAGATAATTAGATTTACGTACGTTTGCATTTGCAAAACTGTTCAATCAGTGAGTTAACAAAACTAGAGTCCACGTGACTTCAGCTCTGGATTTGTTGTTGAAATGCTGCGTGCACATAAGTAAATAAGAACTGCAAGTCATCTCCGTCACTACAGGTGTAAAACGTTTTTTAATACTCCGTGAGATTCACTATATCAACTATAAACCAATTCACACACTTTGACCCTGTGTTTGTTTTCCTGTTAAAATTAATGAGTATGAATGTCACAAGAGTTAGAACTCATCTCTAATGATACAAAAATTATCTTTTCTCATTAGTTTTCATTTGTTTGTAATGATTGGATTTTAAAACGCTCCCGTCAAAAACCATCTTGCGGACCATCGCACAAATCTCAGACTCATCGGTCATAGCTGTAAACACACTACATGAAAACAGGGACCTGTACGGAAATCACTAATTATCGATCTGGATTCAAAAACAAAAACAAATCTCCCCTGGGATCTTAAAGCAGGAATCTCCACCACTGTATGGACCAAAGCCTTTCAGATGACTCCAGTTACTGAGGGCCAACAATCAATACGTCTACTGCCTGTTTGTGCTATAATGGTCCATTTAGAACACAACCGTCACAGCTGCCTGGACAAAGCATGTTTGTTTGTGTGCACTATTATTTTTGTATCCACTTTTGCCCAATGCCTTCTTCAAAGATTTCCCCCCCCCCCTCATTCCTCCACGTGTCCGTTTGTATGTCCGATCGATCTGTTTGTCTAGGATATCTTAATGGTTCCATCGTTGGGCGGCTTCGTTAATACACTGGACGTAATTGCCATTTTGTGTGGAACAAAAAAGAAGAAGGTGGAATTAAAATGAGCCCAGGTCCCCTGAAATGTTTTGATGAGGTGATTGTGAAAGGCTTTTTGTGTGTGTGTGTGTGTGTGTGTGTGTGTGTGTGTGTGTGTGTGTGTGTGTGTGTGTGTGTGTGTGTGTGTGTGTGTGTGTGTGTGTGTGTGTGTGTGTGTGTGTGTGTGTGTGTGTGTGTGTGTGTGTGTGTGTGTGTGTGTGTGTGTGTGTGTGTGTGTGTGTGTGTGTGTGTGTGTGTGTGTGTGTGTGTGTGTGTGTGTGTGTGTGTGTGTGTCAAATCGATTGGTAGCCCCGGGAGCGTTCTACCTGCTCAAGGTGGGGATTAGTGAGAAACTCATCTAATCACTTTAAGCTGTGGAGACTCACTTTGGCTTTCCCATAGTTTTGCCACCGTTAAATGGACAGTCTTCAGCCCTCTGTGGTAGAAAGGCAGACTTTTATGAGTAGAGAGAATGACAATGAGGCAGTGCACAAACAAAGACACTCAACTTTGAAGACAATACAAACTTTTTTTCTTGATCAGAAAGCACCTCTACTAAGGTAAATCTGCAGACAAATGCCTAGCTCAAGGGCATATTGGAAACACATCCATGTTTGTCTGGTTTGTTTTTGGGTTATGTATTGAAAGCTCACACAATTATTTTCTTTCCTTAGACGGAAAATGTTCCCCGATGAAAACCTTCGACAGCAGGGTCTTTGGATTATCCTGAGCGTGCATGGCATTGTTTTTTGAAGGACGTGTTGTTGAGTTTTTTAAATGACATTTTCCAAAGCTTTGAGCAGCACGGACATTTTGCTTTTCTTTAACTCAACTTTGCCAAGGTGGTTCCAGAAAATCCCCCAATTGTCTTTATTGCATTTGCAGACATCAAAAGGGCAATTCTTTTGTCGTTTTGATTAAATGACCCCTTGAGCAATAGGGTTGTGTTGAAGACCATCTGTTGTCGTATAACTTGGTCTCTGTATCAGCCTTAGATGTCAGTATTGAATCAAATATTATATTTCCTGCAAACATTAGCATCATGTGAATCTTGTGTATTTGTATTCATTTTCTCTATACAACATCAAATTGGTAAAATAACATCCTGATCCTGAAGGATGCACTTCAGCAGTTAAGTATTGCACTTTAATCTATGAAGAGGCAGGTAATCAAAATAAATGGCCAAGCATCAGAGGCCGAGATGCACAGACTATTAAATGTCTTTCATAGTTGGAGCAGTCATTCTTGTTGTATGACGGACACAGAATAAAAACCACTTGGTCAGTAAGGACAGTTTGTTTGGTCAGCATAGATATAACATGAAGTTTGAGGATTTTATTACCCAGCGCCCCTCTAAGTTAATTGGTTTGGGGTGGTACTTAATGTGGTGGACCCTCCTAGCAAATGGAAGTAAGTCAGGAGATGTGGCTGGTTTGGAATTGGCTCTGAGTCTAGACAAGATACACCTGAGGACATCTTCAGAGTCATTTCTCAGACTTTAAAAAGTTCCTTCAGTGCCACAAGTGAAATTATATAAATGTTTACACAGGCTGAATACACTTGTCTATTTCTCAATTCTTTGCTACCGTCTTCCCTTCCCAAATACCACTTTATTCCTACTTTAGGTCTCAAAGTCAACTTTAATGTCAATCTTTCAGTTTGTATGTACAGACAGAAAGATCAAAATAACGTTTCCAACAATCCCGAATACAAAAATACAATAATACAATCTAATATATTAAATATGTATAAAAAAGGTTGCAGGCTTGATTGATCTAACATCTACCAAATCAGCCGCTTTTTTCTAAATCTTGTAAATGTTGGAAACATAATGATAAATGTAACCTACGTTTGACATTGTATTGGAAGAACTAAGCCAAAATATATTTAGAGGTGTAAATGGGATTTCAATTTGTAGTCCAATTTTCAGCTATATTTGACCCGGCAAACAAACTGTACATAGTTATATTTTTGAAAAGAGTTCGGATCACTTGCTTTTACAACAAGACCATAGAGATGTAATCAAATCCACAAATAAAAGCACATCATTATGAATAAATACTTTTCAGGGTTAGACACATGCATTTTCCAAGATGAATGCACCTCAATTTAGGCTTGAGGATTATATTCAAGCATTACACGGAACATAACCTTCCATTTGATAATATGAACCACTTTATATTCAACTCTCCTAACATTATGTACATAATGCATACACGCTAAAGGGGCCGTATGCCGGTTCATCATTCATAAGGAAGAATTAGATTTTCTCACTTACATCTACAGTATGTAGAATAGGGAGCACAAATGCTTTCAACAGCAAAAAGATAAAGGCCATTGGTGGAATAATGTCAAGTGACAGCACACCAACATTTGATTTTCAAATGTAATTGAAAATAACTTTTTATATAAAATACATTTTCATGAGTTGGGACCAATACCAGGTCCTTTGGTGAAAAGTGAACCCTGAAGTTGACTGAACAGAGCAGTGTTTCAGACAATGAAGGTCAAGTTAGATTTAGTTTTAATTGAATAGTTTTACATTTTTTTAAATATGATTATTGCTGGGATGGTTTATCATTCTGTTTTTCCATAATGTAGGAAAAGCTGCAGCTAGCTTAGAATGGTCTCAGCAAGAACATAGGGCTGCTCAATTAATCATATTTTAATCGCAATTACGATTATGGCTTGCAAATATTACGAAAACAACGTAATCAAAATAAAACGATTATCTTTTTATTATTATTTTTTTGTTTTTTTTTTAAATAATTTTTTTTAAAATTGGTTTTTCAGTTGAATTATACTTAAAGTTCAGGGTAATCAACTGTTAAAATTATAAGGTTTACATTTTTTTTTCTCCAATAAATTGATGTTTTCAAAGTTAATGGATAATCGTTTTTGATAATCGTGATATCAATTATTGACCCAAATAGTCGAGATTATGATTTTCAACATAATCGAGCAACCCTACAAGAACATCAAAAAATCCACTTATCCATTTAAAAAATACAAGGTTTTGGTTTTAGGTGTCGGCCTGATTCTTGTCTCGGAGCTACTGGTTTTAGTCTTTATGCTATACTAAACTGATATAACCATCTCCTGGCTTATATTGAAGTATTCTTCATATGTGTGGAGCACTCTGAGCCTATAGCTTTAATAACCATATCATTACAATGCGGCAGCTTCTTTTAACATGAGAGCTCTATGACAGGGCAGAGTATAATGGTGGCCTGTAGCCTGTTGTTGTGATGGAAATATTAAAACAATACGTGAATGCTTGAAATCTTATATTTTAGTTTTTTTAAATAGCCTCTCACATGGGCGCTGTAGTCTTTGCGGTGTGTTCAAATGCAACTTTTTAGCCAAGACGCAGGCAACGTAGGGCCAAGCAACATCCCAGTCACCACTGCTCCTTTGCTGTCCGTTCAGTGTGTCTAAGCTTTAAACATTAACTACACTTATAGCCGGAGAAAAGGCAACAATGTCAGTTGTTACTTTACTCCACTGCTAGAATTCCCAAATAATTCTTCACTCTGTATTCCTCTTCACCACCTGTTGACCTTGTAAACTGTAGTTTAGTTTGCCCCGTCACCTGACACCAGCCTTCGCTTCATATCTAAAACTCTGCGGCTCGGGGAACCTCCACATACTCTCGCCTCCCTTTGCTCCTCTGTGGTTTTGGAGGCCGTGCTGCAGTTCATCTGTGGATGTGAGCAGTCCTCTCTTTAGACGGGGCCCGGGGCCGAGAGCGATGGGCTCCCAACGTCTGAACCCAATCAACCTATCGATCTTTGTCGGGGTACTTGGGCGAGGCGGTGCACATCCTCTGCTTCGGGCACAAGCTTCCCCCTCCCCATCGTCTCCTTTCCCTTCCTTATCCTCAGTCTTACTTTTATACCAGTCGTCCGGTTGCCATGGAGACCAGTGGTCCCATTTCTCCTTCCTAAGTGCTTCTTTCGGTCAAGCTAAAACTCTCCTATTTCCTCTCAGTATTATATGCCTGTCCATCTTGCTGTCTGTCTTCGTCTCTTATCCCCACACATACGCACAGATACGTACAGTTACATACGCTTATCGTACCCTTATGTAATTCTGAGTTACTCGCTACAACTTTTCCAACTTCTACTCATCACTTTCTCCATCAGAAACCCGTTCTTTCTGTCTCTGCCAGCTATCTGTATAAGTGCTTGTTAGACAGAATATTACATCATTAATCTGTGTGTGTGTGTGTGTGTGGATGGATTGAGAGGCAAGTGAGTGTTCTGAAAGACGGCCAATTTGGGAGCTATGACAGTTAAGCCATTAACTGTATGAGTGGGTTGTGTGCATATTTATTACACATCATATCAAATGAAATATGGATGGTTTGACCCTCCTGGTTTCATCAGTTTAATGAAAAGATAAGATTGAGCCAATTTGACTTAAACTTGCTCTTGCAAAAGACAGTTTATGGCAAAAAGTATTTGGAAACCAGACTGCCTCTACTTTCCTTGGAAGGCTTATTGAATGCTTGGCAGGACTGATTTTTCTTCCATTCAGCACATTAGTGCAGTTAGGAAATGATGTTGGGCAATATAAGAGCCGGCTCGCTCTCAAAGTTCTTCTTCATTCCTAAAAGTGTTGAATGGGGTTTAGATCCGGGCTGAGGTCCAGATTATCCTAAAGCTTGTGTACACGCATTGAAGTTTACTTTCTGCAGAACATTTGTTTTTTTAATCGGGGTAAAGAATTAGAAAAACCTGGTTTCCAGGCGAAACTCTCCCAGATAAAATAAATGTCTTAGATATGCATAGTATAAGTATTTCTCATTTTATATGATACACTATACTTATGATAGCACAAAAGCTGGTAGAAAGAAAACCTGTAACATACATTTACAATGATTTCCTAACCTGGAAAGTTTTGATATTAGTATATCATTTAAGGCTGGCTCCGTTAAGGATATACAGCTTTAAAAAAACGGGTGTTGAAAATAAAAATGTAAAATAAAAGAATTTTAGGATATTTTAAACTATAATGAGATGATTGTGTTTTCCCTGACTATAATGTCAGTTACTATTAAGCCGTTTGCAACTTCAATCACTTTTAAAAAAAAAAAAATCAATCACACGTATTGTTTAAAAATGTCAATCATTCTCAAAACCACAGGCTTCAGGCGTCCATCATCCGCTTCACTGTCAAACACTACAATCTTAGAGCTCTCATGTTATTCCACCGGCTCCCATGTAATTATGTGGAAAGTTCTCAATGCATTTCCTAAAGGAAGAACAGTGGTAAACTCTGTATATTGACGCTGTATGTCTTTGTCCATCACCATTTCTTAACCTTTTTATTATAGAAATAATTTCCTGAAAACGCATCGAGCATTAACACTTTATAGATTTTTGGAGCAAGGTGAAACAAACTGATTTACCTGCCCTGCCCACTCCGCTATCAATTTCAACAAATCTATTGCAATCACACATCGGCATACACACTCAGCAGACCCCCAAAAACTACTCCAAACACTACACACCCCCTAACACTGCCAAGCGATACTTTGCTGTTTAATTGCTCTCTCAAATCAAATCAATAACACTGAGGCATGTGTTGGGGTGGTGGGGCTAAAAAAATCAATCGTTGCAGCTTCACGGCCGAGTCAGAACTGGAGAAGGAGGAGTGGATTGAAGCGGTCCAGGAATCGATCGCCGAGACACTCTCCGACTATGAAGTGGCGGAGAAGATCTGGTTCAACGAGGCCAACAAGAGCTGCGCCGACTGTCGCGCCCTGCAGCCGGAGTGGGCCTCGGTCAACCTGGGCGTGGTCATCTGCAAGAAGTGTGCAGGTGAGGGATATGTATGCTAATCTACTATTGCCTTCCTTCAACTCTCTGATGCAGAGTCCCCTGCTAGAAGCTGGCATACATTGGTCGAAAAGAACATACTGCACTCACAGCCCCCCCATAAGTAAACATGAAGCACTTTGAATGTAAGCCAACAGGCTGTAAAAACAACTTTACTTGATCATTCTTAAATAACCAGCAAGACCAGTATATAAGGTTTGTAATGTAACTCTTAACTTATTTGGGTCAATAGTTTCCCTTTCATTATTTAGAAAGTTTTCCTGGAGAAATATGGTATTTAATACAAATATTTGAAAAACAGAGACAAAGTTCTGAGACTGTTGAGAACTTTTTTTTAAATATATATATGTATTGGCATTTTGTTAATCCAACACAAGACATGCGATATGAAAGACCTTTCCTTCAAATATTTTGGTTAGAATTGAATTAATAGTGAATGTTTTTTATTCAGTTATTAATTTCAAAAATACATCTATTAAAGGTGGGGGAGGTAATTTTGGAGAAACCAGCTCGAGTGCGCTATAATTTGAAAATACACAGCCGGAAAGAATCTGCTACTTCCTTACAGAGCCCCTCCTTCAACACACACGAACGCGCACATGACCAATGAGGGCACGAGATAAGTTTGTGCACAGATGGAAGGCTGACAGGCAGGTAGGCCATCCAGTTACTTTAGCCGGGCCGGCTCAGATGATTGGTCGTGCTTTTTACAGTAGTACGGCTTTTTTTTTTAATGGATTTTTTGTCAAAGCACTTAAAATATTCATTGCTATCGGGATGTTTAGAGCATTCCATGGAATATAACAAAAAGTGCATCTCGAGCCGGTTTCTCAAACTTACCTACCCCACCTTTAAGTATAGTGAGTAAAGGTAAACAGAGGAACAACATCGCGACACTAAGCTGTATTTGAAAATGTTCTAACATGATTCCAAAACCTTGGAGTAGAAAAAGCATCTTTAGCACTCAATCTTAATTGTTACAAATGGTCTGTTGTTTGTTTGTGTCTGCGTGAAAGTGTGCTCTGACCCAGAGGCTCTTTTGGAAGAAGTTCTCAGGTGATAAGCCACTTATGGGAGTTGGTGCCTGGCCTCTAGACTCTCTAATCTATTTGCCAATCCTGGATGGCTCAGATGAAATGACAACAAAGATTTAGACACGGGCAAGACCCTGAGGGATCCCAAACTACCTCTTGACCCGCTAAACATGATTAGAGAAGGAGCAACCATGCCTGATGTCACTCTTCTATCCACTCCTCCCTCCCCGTCCATATCTACCCTGGGCCACAGATTCCTCCCAGTTTCATACGTTTAAATGCATTTCCTCACCTCACCTCACCTCTGCAAAGCCCATGTAATTGGTACGCATTAGATATCCAACATCCCTTTTCAAACGCTCTTAAATGATTTCATTTGCTGGACTGTTTAATATTACATTTTTTCGACATGCTGGGTAAGAGAAGGGGAATATCTGCAACAAGGAAGCTGTCCGCAGACTCTGCTCTCCTGAAATTAGGTGGCGGCCCATTTGGAATACCAATGACTGCTCATGCTTTTAATTAGCGCTCCCATGTCATTGACAATAAAGAGAAAATCTGAAAGAGGGGAGAAGTAATGAGAGGGCTAATGGTAAAAATGATCCTAGATTGGCTTTCCTCCTTTTATGCCAAGATGGAATTAATTTTAATAGTCTCAAGCTTCACCCTCTTATTTAGAGAAATTCCATTCCATTCATTTTTCTTTGTATGCTTGGACTTGAAAGACTGTTAGCTTTTTTCAATTGCCTGAAAAACGATAATTTGTGAATATTTAAAAAAAGAATCTCAACAACACAACCAAACAAAAACCTGGGTGAAAGTTTTGTTTCAAAACATTATTTGTAGCCAAGGCTAACTTGTGTTTTTTTTTAAATTACACCAGAAGATAAACACATTTCTAATCCGCTGCTGATTTGTGTTTTATCCAGTTTTCTTATTCGCTTCTATTAGAAAGAAAAATGTTTTCAACCTGCATTTTTTAAAATGATTACTGGTAAAGAAAACAAGTCTATTGTCTATGAAAAAAGAACCCTAATTCTCACTTGATTAATCATCTACACTGTAAATTAACATTTTCCGCTACGTGTTAATTGACTATACTATTCTCAAATAAAGTATTATGCACATTTTGTACATTATGATGCCATTTACATAAAAATAGATGATAAAGCAGGATATACTTTAGCACTTGGCTACCCTATGATCGACATGTAGCTTGTGTTTCCTCTCTTTTCCACCTTTTCACACAATCCAATCATACAAACCAGCGTATAGTGCTTTAAACCAAAGACTCAGAGGCCTTTCTCCACACATGTAATTGCAACAAACTCACGATGCAACTTGTAGACACGTCTGCTGGCAACAGTTCCCATGGTAACAGACAAATGCAGTGCTCATTGTTTCGCCTTGTTTCCTTTGACTCGTCATTGAGTGAGGGGAAAATGCCACACAAGTACACAGGGTTAGAAAAGCACTCCACGAACTGTCGCGGGGAACGTTTTTAATTGGGGGTGACATCCTGAGTGTGTTTCTTTAGTGATAGCTGCTGTGATGGGAATGCCCTTTTCTTTGTCTTGTTTTTTTTGGTTCAATCAGAATGATGAATACATTTACAACTGGCTATTTATATGTAAAGATCTCACCATGTCCCCAGTGCAACGTGCGCATGAACATGCTTTTTTTTCAGCTTCATTACCCTTACACAAGTGAAAATGGTCGTGTGGAGCTGTAAGGCTCAGCGGATAGAGCAGGGGTGTCAAACTCAAGGCCCGGGGGCCAAATCCGGCCAGCGACTTCATTTTATGTGGCCCTGCAAGAGCTTGCAAAGAATAGAATATGTTTATTATACGGTTACATGCCGCTTTACAAAAGCACGTTGCCAATAAACTACATGTCCCACAATGCATCTAATTTTGTGACATGCACACTGAAAGGACTTGCAATTATTTGCCCTAGACTTTTACTTTCAGACGTAGTTAATTATGAAGTTATTACCCTATCCGATAATAATCCAATGCAGAGGCAATAATATAATACATTATTTTATATATGTTATATTTTTATATAGTCTTAAAGTTACATCCGGCCCTTTGAGTGCAACCATAATGCTAATGTGGCCCGCAATGACATTTAGTTTGACACCCCTGGGATAGAGCGTGGCTCTGGAAATGCAGCAGGCGCCCAGAGTGACACATCTTCAGGCAAAAGTGACACAATCTCGTTGTTGTTGTTTTTTTCTCAAGCTGGACTCAAGTGGTTTCAAAGACAGTTATCATTCCTCTCCTTTCAATGTGACTTTTGCAATTGACAAACCATTTTAAACTCAAGTCTGAACACACTAATGCATCCCCACTTAACTTTATCATTAACTTTTCCAACAAGATATTTGATAATAACCATAATGGAAGGAAATGTCTTCTATTTATATTCATAGGGACGATTCAATTGCTACTTTTATTAGAAAGTGAAAATATGTATTTTGGCAAAACATCCAGGATTATAGTGTCTCTCTCTTGACAGATTTTCTTTTTTTTTAAACCAGATAATTCCCTTTTAAACAAGGAGGTTGCAAATCCAACATTACTTATGTTAGACTGTGATTGTTCAAGTGTATAACTACCCCAGAAAATGCTGATGTAAGGGATAACCGCTCAATTTAAGTATAATATGTTATACAATTGAAAGAACAGGGCTTATACATTACACATTCAAACATGTGGCTGGTATTTTTAGAAAAGTGCTCCTTTACCTAATAATTAAAAACGGGACTGTTCTTTTGTAAATATTGGTAAGCATTTTTCTGATTACCATAACATCTCATGTGGCGTTCCACAGGGTGTAATACTTGGTCCGCTCATGTTTCTTTTCTAGACACATACATACATACATACACTGAGCTAAATGATATATCCACACAACTGTTAATTTTCATAGCTCTGCAGGAAATCTTCTACTGTCTTTTTGTCCTAATATATTCACTATTTGATCACATCAAGTCTGAACACAATGGGATTTGGTTTGGCATATTGGATAAAAAATCAGATCTTGGAGAAATTAGACCAGTCCATTAATTTTATGATTTGTTCTGCTGAGGATAGACATGATGAAGTATCAGTATTTCTAAAGTAGGTATAGTCAATCATAATCACTAGTTATCAAAGAGGATTTCCAAGACTCTCTTTTAATAACTCAGATGACAAATAATACCAAAATGTGTCAAGATGGCCTCCGACAGCTCAAGGCCCTACATTTTCATTCACAACTGCTCTACTTGAGCATAGAAGACTGTAATGAGATCATGCCAAAACTAAATCTAAAATGATATGCCTTTACAAACAGGACAATAATTCACATTCACACATACAGCGTATTTCTGCTTAATGTATTATGCATGTCTACTGTCTTTGGCTATAAGCAACGCTAGAAGCCTCTCGTTCACCCAAATAAACAGGCCGACCCACAAACACAATGAATTACTCATGATTCATTAGCAATTAATGGCCTTCGTTCTGTGCTTTCATTTCCAATTAGGAGTGCTGAGGGGACTAAATATGTCTGTTGTGAGTGAGCGAATGAGCTTCCAGTCATGCTCGGTTTCTCGGTCTTGTAACTGCCTGTTTATTGTTTATTCCACCACTGACATGCGGTCTATGTTTGTACGAACACTATGGAGATTTCTCTGCATACTTGAACATGTTGATTTTTAGTTTTTCTGTGTGCACTTTTCAGGAACTAAAAGCCATGCATTTTGGAATATATCTAATTGAGGTTTTATACACCCAAAGGTTATTTGCTTTTCTGAGCTTATGTTCTTTTTTGTTGTATCTGTGAACTCACAAAGGGTGTTTCTTTCTGTGTATCAGGGCAGCACCGCTCCCTTGGACCAAGTATATCCAAAGTTCGAAGCTTGAAGTTGGACAGCAGCATCTGGAGCAATGAGCTGGTGGAGGTACTTATCAGCAAAAGCAATATTCCTCCTCTCAACCCTTTTTAACAACAGAATCCAATTGCCTTTCAATTAGAATGGTGTTTCAAAATAACCTACTTTTTCAAACCTTCAAAGGCCACATAAGTTAAAGTCAAATACAAATTAACACATTGTGTTGCCAAGGCAAACTTGTCTCATTAGGGCTTGGCAAACGTTTATTTTAAACCCTTATTCTCACCTGCGTTTGTCCCGTCACCCTTTTTCTTTAGCTCTTCCTTGAGGTGGGGAACAAGAATGCTAACAGTTTCTGGGCTGCTAATCTTCCCCTGGAGGAGGAACTCTACAGCGGGGCTTCGGCCGAGCAGCGCGCCACGTTCATCCGCAGGAAGTACAGGGAGAGGAAGTACCGGAGGGTCCTGGAGGGCTTTAATGATCTCGAGCAGCTCACCCAGGTACACCCTTCATAAATAAACTTCAAATGAAAACCGAAACTAGCCATTTTTCTGATAATACGTTGAGGTATACTGTATACATTTTTTTAACTCGAAAAAAACACCTAGTAGATAATCCTGTTTTTGTTTTGTTTTTTTACTGTCTATTAGCATTTTGTTTTTACCGGAAGTTGACTAGGGAGCAGGAAAACTACTTTGCCTTTGAGCTCTTCATACCATATGCTAAGCTTGTTTTCTCCTCCACTACACCAGCACAGTGTTGCACCTGTGCGTGTCTTTTCTGTCTTTCTCTGTGAACACGCAGAGCAAGTACAGTAGATCCACAACTTCCCAACTCCCATGACTGCCGTGACAAGTGATACTTAACATTGAAGTTGGGGTTAGTGTTGCATTGACTGTGTTTTTAAGTGTTGCCTCAGACACACTGACTTCATCACTGTGCCAGAAACACTTTATTTTTGAGTGCTGCACTCTCTACCTGGAAGTTGTACTGCATTATAAGAAGAAATTGGATCCATTCAATGTTTGTTTCCAATGGGAAAAGGATAAGGATGTTAAAGCTTGTATTTATTGTTCCTTTTTGTTTGAGTTGGTTTGAGCTAATCGCTTTTTGCACATTGTACTTTTAGTTTAGAATATACTTTTGAATCTGGAAAGGATGTTTTTTTTACCACAGTTGGCAGATGTGATAGCTTCATAGTGTAATATTTCCATTTAAGACTTTGAATGTACTTTTTCCATCTCATGTTACCTAATAATATTTTCCATTTGCAACCAATCAAAGTGAACCCAAAGTTCAAAACCTTTCAGTCATAACCGGCCATCCACAATATCTCCAACTGTACTTCTAGGAAGCGTAGTAGATGGTAAACTCCATTACCAAAATCTAGCTAACCTAAAAACGGACATATTTTCATGACCTTTTGACCATCAGTAAAACAGAGATACATGTCTGAAAAAGCCAAAAGCACCGTCTGAACGATGTTGCTAAGGCGTTCTCCTCCAGTTTGTGGTTGTGTTTTTATTGCTGTTCTTTGGCATCCTTTAAAAGAGAGGCTCTTAAAAGCACGACTGAGCTAAGTTTCCACCAGCGTCAGCATTTACGCAGATCAGCCCCCTTTGTATTGTTTTCTCGGGTAGAAAGAGAGGGATGGAGATGTAGAGAGAAAAAGGGAATGAAGGGAGAAGGGGGGAGAAGTGTGAAAGAAATATACTCGCTAGCTAAGTAGAAAAGTGGATTAGGATCCACAACAGAAACGCTTGGGTTGGTTTTATTGCGGCTTTGCTGGCCTTTGCGTGGGTGGGAGTGTGTGTAGCGTACACGCGTGTGAACATGTGAGCTGCACCACTAAGGATGTGTGAAGTTGCTGTTATAGGGGGAGTCTTTTGCAGGAGAGAACGTACGACTGACAGGGAGAGGGTGGCTGTCTAAAAGCGTTCGGCCATTGGAGGTGTGTGTGTGTGTGTGTGTGTGTGTGTGTGTGTGTGTGTGTGTGTGTGTGTGTGTGTGTGTGTGTGTGTGTGTGTGTGTGTGTGTGTGTGTGTGTGTGTGTGTGTGTGTGTGTGTGTGTGTGTGTGTGTGTGTGTGTGTGTGTGTGTGTGTGTGTGTGTGTGTGTGTGTGTGTGTGTGTGTGTGTGTGTGTGTGTGTGTGAGGTCGGAAAGGGGGGGCTGTGTTTGCTTTTTCTACATCGAGTCTTCCTTTTATAAATGGCTTTAACAGATTTGATAGGGATCAATGTGTCACAGAGCCATTACACACACTATCACTCAACATATGCGCATGCTTAAATAATAAACGCACTCTAAAAACAGTTTCCTTTTTCTCGAGAAAAAGTCATAAATCACAAGCAACCTAAAAAAAAATACAGTATTTTTAACATAAACAAGGACACTGCGTCTAATCTCATTGGACTCGTTGTTCCACTTCGGTGTCACACTTACTTACCATTACACAAGTATGAATATGTAAGAAAAAAAGAAGCTATATAAAAGCTATTCCTTTGGGAGTCCGCTCAAGAACAAAGACAGTGATACTAGCAATTTCCTCTCTGACATTCACGCAATATTTGAAACATTCTAACAGTTTTTATGAGCACAGGGGTCATGAAACTCACCGTAAATTACCGTTTAAAGTGTCGATTCAAGTATTGAAATACAAATAAAAAAGGCAGTGAAGTGATATACACCTGACTGCGTCAATATGTCTCTAAAATAATCTCACATGGCGTGCTGGTTCTGTTCTCTGCATCCATTTTCTTTTTTATTCGTGCCCTCTCTTTATACCACTCTCTATTTCTTAGTCCTGTGTTCCCTATTACAAACCAGTATCCCAGTGACCTCCACAGAGTCTCCGCAGGCCACATGACCTAGAGAGGCGGGTGTCAAAGGACCTTCTTATATCATTACACACTCACACACACATAAACACACTCACACACACACATAAACCCTCTAGTGGCAGCAGTAATTGCTATGCCACGGAAGGTCATTTCCAGAGATGATACGGAATAAGGCCAGCTTGCTTGGGACTATTTCGCCCTAATCTGACCCCGTACTGTGTGTGAGACAAAGACAGTTGGTGAATAAACTAATCATCTGTTTATATAAATTACTTTTAGATGTGATCTGTTGATTAAAGAATACCGTCTCTTTCTCAAAGACTAGGATGTATTGGACAACCTAACTCCTTCCTTAGTCTTCAGTGTAGTCATTTTAGACAGCTTCTTTATTTAACAATTTATACACCTTTTTTCCCCCGTTAATTATGAAATGTAGTACCGTACTTTAAATAGCATACTGACAGCTCGCAAGACCCAAATATAAATGTTAAACACTGTGTGCCAACAAGCGGGGCCATGTTGACAAATATTGAAGGCTACAAAGAAATAAAAATACCACCATAATTATTTAAAATATGTTATTTCTGGCATCATTACTGCAACTGAGGTAAATAAATATATTAAACAAGTGAAAAGTCTACCTACCAAAAGCGTCCCTGAGGCTTCGTGCACATCAAGGCCACCCATTTTGGTTATACTGAACAGAGAAACCGACAAAATAGTATCCATATTTGTAGACTTTAACTTTTTTATAAAAACATTACAACGTTAACGTCTACTGATATTCAGTTCAATTGATGCTTATTGGTAGTGGAAAAAAATTAAAACAAAATAAAAAATGTAAATATATAATGCCCTGCCTATGCCTTTTTAAAAATACAGTTTTTGCTGTGCACATAGAAAGAAATGAATGTTTCCTTGTGCCTCTTGTCTGAGTGCAGGTCATGTTGCGTTGGTGGGCTAAGTTAAATTGACAGGTGCTTTGTTTGTGTGTGTCTAAGCCTCACCGTGCCTCACTTTCAGACGAGCCTTGTTTGTTAGTGGCAGATCGATGCAGCTTACCGACTCACTCCGAGTCCGATGAAAGGAGAGGTTGCTCGTCGGAAAGAAATCCGCCATTTGCCTCTCGACTCCTCTGTTGATCCACTTTGTCGTGGGTCATCGTGCACAATGTCACGTCCATTGACAGCACTGATAGGAAGAGACAGACAAAGACAGAAAAGACTTTCCTCTATCAGACTGTATTCTTCTGACTCTTTTAATCTCGCTGCACTTAGCTGGCTCACAGGTGAATAGTTTAAAAAAAACATGGCTAGAAACTAGTGCGATTTTCAACTCCTAATAGAGAGGAATTTAATGTCATGTATTTATAGGAGCACAAGTTTGTTTAACAGGCCCCTGGAGACCAAGTGCCAACCACAATGGGTGAACGCTGAAGCCAGTGCAAAGTCGCCTTCAGCAGCACTTTTACTAATGACCACCATATGTTATTCAGTCTGAATTTCAGCACTTTAGTGACAAGGAGAAAGATAACATGAGAATATTAGAAGAATATAAAGACAAAAAGATTTAGATATGATTGAGTAGAACTCTTTTTGATACATATATCTTTACAATTTGATTTTTATATATTCAGTGTTTGTGTTTCATATTTCTTCATGATATTCTAAACTAACAATTTCCCAATTTGGGATCAATAAAGTTGATCTAATGTAATTGAATCTGTCTGTTGGTGACAGTTTTAAAAAGTACTCCTCTAATAAGGATATTTCAAGATTTAACAAGGTTTTTCAGATGTCTTTGATTGACAGGTGTCTCAGCCTATCACAGCCTGATGTGGTGGTTGCTGTTTGCATCTTCAACGCAATCTTTTAGTCCTTCCTCTAATTTAGATATTTGGGGTTGAATGGCCAGAATCTGTTTTTGCTTTATCTTTAAAGGGCCACTCCACCTTTTTAACACTCAAAGGTGCTGCAGGTTTATCTGTTGCCAATAATCTTCGAGTAGGCTTCTTTGGTTTGAAGACAATATATTGACTTAGATTTAAGACTTAGAATATGTTAGTAAGAAACTTTCTTTTAAACTGGAGATTAAAAGGACCAAACCCAATTGTAGTTTGAAAAAAGATTTTCTTGCAATTACGCTAATTTGATGTTCTTTTTAAATATGTCTAAAACTTAAACTGAGTGTGGATTGTTATTTAGAAACAATTACAAATGCACTTACTTTGTTTCTATATGAACATATAATTTATTTGCAAACGTACTATGATTTTAACATAGATATGATTATAATATATGTTTTACTTTGCAGGGTTAGGGTTAACCCTTATAATAATAACAATAATTAATAATTACCATGTTCAAAGAAAAACATGTGGGCAAAACACACAAATCAGTTTGTTTTCATAAAAGCATATTTAACTGACATTTTTTAATTTTTTAATTTAGAGTTTTTCAGACAGATTAAAACACTGATCTTTCTTCATGCAGCATATTGTATGCAGTACAGAGTTATTGACATTCTCCTCTTTACTTTTAATTGTTATACATTTTTATATTTCTAATTGCATTATTTGCCAATTTTAAATTGTTCATATTTTGTATCCTAATGGTTTCAAACCAAATATTCTCTCAATGTTTTCCCATTTGCCTCAGTACGTTGTGTTTTGCTCAGTTCATTGTATTTCAGGCCACTTTTCTCTTCTTCAAAACTGTTAGTTTTATTATATTCATAGAGCCCGTTATTATTTGCTTTATTCCTTTTTTTTCAAGGGGATTAGTGATTTAATGATTCCCGCTAGAAGTATTAAAGTCTGATCATATTTTAACTTCTCTTTTGAGATCAGCGGGAAGAACTCAATTCCAAACTTTGATATGGTTTTCTGACGACGCTTTATAGACTCTTTGTCCTCTATCAGCCTGGCGTGCACACACAGCACACTCACAGCGCGCTCCTCCTACAGCAGGAAGTGAGACCAAGCTCGCTTCTCTAGGGATTTTCACTGCTTCTTTGTCTAGGATGTTACCTTTTTAAAGTATTAATCCATTTAAAGAAAGTTACTTAGAAATGCAATGAGACATGACTGCACTAATTCCATCTTTTTAAATAAGTAAAAAAAGTAAGTTGAGTATTTCCTCCACCTCTGACCTTGAGTGACTTGCATGAATATGGTTTGTGACCATTTCATATCAGCTTGTGTTTATGCTCTCTTCTCTCCTGTTTTAATGTATGTGCAGGCGCTGTGTGCAGCGGTGGTGATGCCTGATGTGCTGCAGACCATGGAGCTGGTGTTCAGTGGGGCGGATGTCCTGTGTGCCACGGGGGATCCGACCTGCTCCACCCCATATCTCCTGGCCCAACGCACTGGGCTGAAGCTACACATGGAGTTCCTGCACCAAAACAAACACTCTGGTAAGAAACTGTAGGCACGGTTTGGGCCACTATTTCACTTTACTTCATTGGCTTACCACTTTATATCAGTATAACAGTGGGTCTCTTTTCATTTGTAGCTTAAAACACCTGCTTTATGAAAACTGTTGCCACCAGATCAACCGTAGTTGGCTAGCTAATATATGATAACACCAGGGTTTCCGCTAGGATTTTTTCTCGCCGGTCAAACATTTGAAACTTACCGGTCATGTTGTTATAATAATAAGAATAAGAATTGTGCAGCAGAGTTTCCGTTAGCAGGTAATTAGCGGACTAGTACCGGATATGCTGATGTTTAAAACTCAGTTAATGGGAGTCATTTTTATATTGCTTCAGTTTATAATCGTAACAGATCGAAAAATTCAGATTCATTTTTCAATAAATGATTCCACAAACAACATCATTATTACATTCAAAGAAACTACTTGCAGTAGATGAAATACATTATTCAAAAGTTTACATTAACTTTGAATAATAACACGGGAGAAACGGATCCTCTCTTTTCCTCTCTCCCTCTCTCTCCTGACAGCCAGTCATTTTCTCATGCAGCGCGCTAAATAGTGGGCGGGGCTTCAGGTCAGACTCAGCAGCTGGTCTGATCTCTCGCGTCCGGTTACACTTTACTCGCGTTTATGTCCATATCGATCAGATCCAGCTCTCCTGATCGGCCTTTAAAGAGAGCACAGATCAAACTATTAAGAGTGAATATCGGCCGATAATGATCGGCGGCCAATCGATCGGAGCATCGGAAATTTTGACCGGCAGGTTTTGAATTTACCGGTTTTTATAACATTTTAACAGCTAAAAACCGGTAATTACCGGCCAACGGAAACCCTGGATAACAGTAAGTTGGTTGAAAACCTCCAAGATTCAAAGGCTTTATTTTCTGATTCAAAAGAGCTACAGCGTAGTTGTCAGTGCTCGAGACACAGCAGTCCTCCATGGCGCTGGCTTTACCGCTGTTCCAGCTGACTTTAAATGTGCTTTCTGTAGAAAATGATCTACTTCATGGCTTCATACATGCAGGGTTGGACACCGGTCAACTTTTTCGAGGTTTTGAAACCAATCTAGGTCACACATTTGTGTAGATCTGGGTACAATTTTAGGTGATTCTGGCCTGTAATAAATGTTCCCAACTGGAAAAGACTTCCTTAGCAGCTTTTCCTGTAGTGCAGGGATGCAGGGATGCAGGGACAGTATGTGAGTCCAGAGAGCTGACAGTGTGTAAACCTAGCTGCGGTAAGCTCTTCAGCACATTTGTTTTATAAAAGGTGGTCAGAAATACCTTTCCGGTCCACTGTATGTGATAGTGCTCTAGTGAAGGAACAATGACATCACATTGTAGTTATCCTCCTCAGGCCATGCTCGACGACTGATCCAACCCAGTTCCAGATGCTAGAGTACACCAAGTAGCGATTTAAAACAAATTAACTCCTATATTCTCCCAGACAGACCTGAAAAAGGTGCTGACGCTTAAACCAGTGAAAAAAAAAAGCTTATGAACCCGGTGTGCGAGTTGGACTTTTACAACCCTCGGCGCCACATACACTCAGCCTATTGTCTTTATACTTTAACAAGCCAATCATGTTCAAAGCTCAAGCCCACCATTGTGCCGCCACATTTATAGAAGCACAGTGGGAGATCTTCTCTCCCATGAATAGGAAATGAAGGCACACACATTTAAAGCTGGTGAGTTTTAAGGGAAAAAAGTAATCGCTCCCTTCCTCTTCCCCTTGCTACTTTCCCCCTTTGTGTTACCCACCATCGGAGGCTCAGCACAGATGTGGAGACGGGTGTGTTTTGTTTGTGCTGTTGCTCACCGGGCTGATGATAGGAATGTGTTAGATTAAAGGAGCGAGGGGGGGGGGGGGGGGCGGTGGTGGCTGGGGCCGAGGGGAGATTTCTTAGGGACTGTATTTTACATAATGTATGCACCGCGTCTGTGCACACTCGCCAGCCACCGAGCCTGTTAGGGACTCCTAATTGCTAGCATGGGTCACCTGGTCGCCTTTGGTGATGGCCATTACTTGGAGACACACATGCAGATACATATACACATTCCCCCGTTTGGTATTGTCCATCTGAAATGTGAAGCATACAGTAAAGGATGTTTCTATATGCTCGTTATATGGAAAAAAGTTGTGGGGGTTATCATTAACAAACAGAAATGTGGAGCTCTTCCTATAGAAATGGATGCCCAACTAAATTCACCAACTACTGTAGGCGTAAGGACACAGGTCAGGGAGGTTAGCCATAACTCAAATACCCCTCTGACAGATTTACACTGCTTGGCTAAGATGGAGATCTTGCCTCAGGGTCAACAGTCAGTCAAGTTGGGACTGTATGGCCGAGTGACCACAAGGAAGATACTCCTACAAGTGACACATGATATTCACCCAGGGTAAGACCCACCATTAAATCTTGTATCTTGTTTACCTTAAAGATCCCACCTCCTAACAACACAGAAAACATACAGCCACTGTCGCCAGGTTTTAGATCTTTGTTGGAGAATTCCTAGCATTCACTTTTACATTTGACACTTCTGCACACATGTACTTTATCCGTGTAACTGAAGTCAAAATAAAGCTAAATGCCCATAACTTGGTTCAATCATTATCATTTTACTCAGTGGGAAATATTTTGCAATCCCCTGAAAAATCTGTTGCTTTGTTTCAGTTCACATGACCTACTTTCGTGTGTGACATGATGAAGTGTCATGTTTGTTCTTTCAATAATACTCTACGGTTGTGACCATCCATTATTCATTACCAGGCTTGAAAAGATGATTGTAAAAAAATACAAAACATATTTAAAGAAAAACATTTTTATTTTCTATTACGCATTTTTTTGTGAATAAATAGATTATAATGGTGTGCTGAAAGATTAAGGCTCCACACAAAACACTGTCCGAATTCCCCATTTGACTTTTTGCTACTGCCGGACACATTGTCGCATCACACAAAGCTAAGTGTTCCATTGTCTTTGTGCCTGCAGCCTCTAGAGTTGCAGTAAAAAAAAGACTTGCGACAAATTTTGATTAAACAAAAAATTGAACTTTTTCCCGTTGTTTTATCTTGCAGAAAGTGGGAACAATTCAATACCCATATGACACCATCCCTTCTGTGTAGCGTGCTCTTGACAGAGGGAAGATAGAGATAAGAATAAATGGAGCCACATAGGAGCCAATATCGATGACAAAACAGAGTGCAGAGTTTGTTTATGGAGTTTAAGAGACCTCAGCCTTGGGTTACATTTCCACACACACGAGGACACAAGGACAAAGAAGTATTTCATTTGTCTGCTGCTGTCATGGCGTTATGCGCACCTGTTGTGACTGTTTGCTTAGATTTTCTTTAGTTTTTACCTTATCAAGCAGACATCCACAACAAGCATGCACTTCAGGCCTTCATCTAACCCCCGCATGGTGCTCTAAACCAGAAAGTAATGATGGCAAACATGCTTCTTCACCAAATTCACTGAACCCCCGCTGTGAGACAGGGATAAGCCGGCAATAAACAATCGTCAGACACGCTGAACAATTCTCACTCTTAACAACAGAAATCTAAATTGGAACATCTCTTAGTGTGCAGAAAACCTTGCAGCTGCGTCCCCTTCACAGTGTGAACGGTGCTCCAATTTTGTAGAGAATTTAAAATGGGAAAACCCTGCATTTCCCCTGGATATAGTGTGTCAGAGCAAAGCCTGCATCTCCCAGAACCCCCTTCCCTCCACAGCTTTTGTATCTTCGGCATCAGGTCATTTTCTAACGGCATTGCCACTTCATTAGCTCCTTCTCCACGGCCTACATGTGAGTGCATCTATGTTGGTCTCGGCGGCCCTCATCGTCCCGCCTACACCTGCTCGCTCAAAAACACCCTGGGATACCACAGGAGCATGTTCATTTACATATCCCCATCCCAGATTTCACAAAAAAGCCAACAGCAGCTCCCCAAGGCAGAGTGCCTTCGCCTTTTGGAAACCCCTAAGGGCAGTTTCAATGATGGATGTATCTCTTATAGCCAAAGGCTTCCACTCAGGTGGTTTCTTGTGTATCTTCAGGTTCCTTTATCATTTTTCATGTCAAGTGAGCTCCCATATGCTACTCCCAAGAGGCTGCATAAGCTACGTAGATAAACATTAAAATAGTTGTAGCATCAAGTTTGATTAAAACTATTTTAAACACTGAAAATGAAAGTTGAAAACACACTGCCAACATTGAATATTTTTACAATAATTTATTTTGGCACAACTCATGTCTAACTGAGCTGTCACCAGTTGCTAACTTGTCACTTTGCAGTTTGAACGTAGAGATGGATATGAAAACAGAAACCCAATTCTGTGGATAATGTTCTTTGATCTGCGCTGATGCCACTTCTTGAATTTCTAGTTTCTACGCAAACAAATATATAAATGGAGACTATTAGGTTTGAAAGTCCGCTAATTAATCAGTGTCTTTGCACTAAATCGTAAGTAATATTGGACGTTAGCATCAGCTGATGGTCTAAGAATGTTAATATAATTGATTTTAATAATAATAACAATACGCTTGAAAAGGTTGTATTTAAGGGCCTGTTGGAAGGATAAAAGGGGTTTTGACCGTCTTATATGGTAAACACCAAAGTGGGCTTCATAAATTCCAAAATGTGTAAATTCCCAACATCTTGCTGGCTAATTTATTAGCTACAGACTATAAACTGATGGTTTCGCCAGCATTGCTGTCCGTCCAGGTCTGTAGCCTAAATGGATTACTCAGGAGACTATTTTGGCAAACGAGCAGTTTATTAACCAACAAGAGAAGTCTCGACCCTTGGATGTGTCACTCTGTGTTGGTGCCACTGGTCCCTGTCTGACCGGAAAGACAAGTTGGTAATGGATTCTTAAACGCTGCAGGTGGGTAACATTAACAACTGAACTCCACCTGCCACTTGGCTCTGCTGCCAATGCTCTGCCATGCTGGATCAGTTTACACAAAATACCCTTCCAAGTCCTTTTTTGAAAATCGTCATTCACCGGTAAACTTGACAAAATGTTAGTTAATGACTAAACATATTAGGTTTATAGTTTTGTATTCACATAAGCATGGATGTTTATCAGACACATCCATACTAAGGTGAATGAATGAATGTGGGGTCTGCAATTTAAGCTAACAGCAGCCCTCACTGTCGTTGGAAAAGACCAGGCTGATGAGAGCGCTAAGACTGAACCAAAACATAACATTTGCGAGCCCCAAAATGAAACTAAATCGGGCTGAAACGCTTGTATACTGAAAGCGAACTGCAGGGGGTGGTCATAACTGTTTGCCACGACAAGTGACCCATTTAACTTTATACTGTCATTTGCCCCATTTTTCATATTAACATGAAATACTGCAGCTTTAAAGCAACTACATATAGAATATCATGCTTTTGCGCTTCCCATTGCAGTACTTGCTTCAAACAAAAGCGTATTCCATAATGTGTACTATGCTAAACTCATAAACATACTACACATAGTGGCTTTAAGGTTTCAATTTGGTGCCTGCTTGTGTGTTTTGCAGCCAGACAGTGAACCCCTGCCAGCTATTTGACTGTAAATCTCCGGGTAAAGCATCAGCTAATGCCTAAACTGTAAACAAAGCAATGCAAATATTTACATTGTGTTTTCTGGCGGCTCTCCACTCCACCCAGGAGGCCTCTGCACTGCAAAACCCCAAGCTAAGCAGCAGTGCCTCTCACTGTGTCGACATCATTCCGCTTCTCCTTAAATGACACACGGTGGATTTGGAGGCAGAGAAGTTTTATTGTTGCCACCCTAGCATCCCTGACGCCTCGAATCTCGTGCCACATTAAAAATGTATCCAGCAGGCTTTCTGTGTGGATAATAAAAACAGGAACAACAACACACGTTCAAAGACGAACATTAAATCATAGGCCCTGTTTCATCTTGGGTCTCCATCCCACCCCGCTGTTAGCAACATAGCTACGGCTGTGCCTGTGTCTTCAGTGATTGGTGACGTTGTTGTTTTTACAGGAAGCATAACATGGGCTGTTGGAGAGTCAAAGGGTCACAAGCAGTACTCAGTGTTTGTGAAGTTTTTCTAATGAAGGAGGCTTTTTCTGTGTGTGTGTGTGTGTGTGTGTGTGTGTGTGTGTGTGTGTGTGTGTGTGTGTGTGTGTGTGTGTGTGTGTGTGTGTGTGTGTGTGTGTGTGTGTGTGTGTGTGTGTGTGTGTGTGTGTGTGTGTGTGTGTGTGTGTGTGTGTGTGTGTGTGTGTGTGTGTGTGTGTGTGTGTGTGTGTGTGTGTGTGTGTGTGTGTGTGTGTGTGTGTGTGTGTGTGTGTGTGTGTGTGTGTCTTCTTGATAAACACCCCAATTAAAGGTGGGGTAGGTAAGTTTCAGAAACCGGCTCGAGTGCACTAAAATTTGAAAGTACACAGCCAAAAAGAATCCGCCCCTTCCTTCAGACTTCCTTACAGAGCACCTCCTCCGCGAGAGCAGGCTGCAGTAATGTTACATATCAGGCAAAGCTAAACACATCTAGGTTAGCAATACTACACAGCCAAAGCAACTCCAATATTGACTCTGGTTTGACTTCTCCTAGTTTCCACTTTCTTTTTGTTCTTAATTTGCTCCGTTACATTTTTTCTTTTGCGACCAGTAGACAGTGTTGGACCTAACTCTGCCATGGTGAAAGTGGCCGCCTGACCTGTTGCTGGCGAGTCATTGAAGTACTGCTGCAATGCACGCCCAATGACGGCACGCCCAATAAGGGCACGAGATACATTTGTGCGTGCACGAGATGGAAGGCTGACAGACAGGGCGGCAGTATTACGGCTTCCACAGATGACATTTCTTTATGGATTTTTTGTCAAAACACTTAAGATATTCATTGCTATCGGGATGTTAAGAGCATTCCATGGAATATAACAAAAACTGTATCTTGAGCCGGTTTCTGAAACTTACCTACCCCACCTTTAATAAATGAGGTTCATCTGCACTCCAATATACATTTCCTATTAATACTAATATTCTTACTTTCTTAGTTTTTTTAGTATACATTTTATTGCACATTCCTTCTTTTTAACTTCTTATCTTTGTATGACTATTTATTTACATTTTCTAGAAATTTGAATTAAACATCTAATGTTAATTACATTTTATTTTGTATTGGATGTTTTGCTCTTTAATTATGCCTATATACGTATCTTTAAATTGTTCTTATGTTTATATATCATTTTTTGACTCTTTCTTTTAAGATGGATAAAGTATTCTGATTAATCTATACTAATAGAGATGTACATGTTTTCTCACTCGTCCTCTAGCCTCTTTTCTATTTCGCTGACTCCAAGTGTTATCTCTGCTTGCATTGCATATGTTCGACATTGGTGTTATCGTCTATTATATACGGCTTCACTGCCTGTGTGTGTATATGCGTGTGTCTCTGATTACCCCCCTGTCCACTGCTTGTCGGAGGTCACTTTGTGACCGTTGCCGTGGGCGACCAGATGGCTAATTGAGCACTCTGTCATGTCACATCCCTTCACTGGGGACTGAGCCAATCGGCACAGGCCAGACTTCTCAACTGCCGCCCCCACAGACATCACAGTCCCATCTTAACGGAGTCCAGCTTTAGGGCCCCAGAGGGAATGTTTAAAGGCTCACAGACAGAGCCTTGTTACCACTGATACAGCATCAAGCCACTGGCTTATTTACATTCTCTCAACCTGAGAACTTGGAAACTATGTGTGTGTGTATGCGTGTTAGACTCTCTTCCCTGCAGTTTGCTGATTAAATTCTGTCAGAGTCCATGTATTTACGATGCTGCTATTGGCACAGACATTGTCCGTGTTAGATTCAAAGCTAGATTAGAGGTCGCTACTTAAACTCACCCATGCTTTATGTCGCCCTGTTTCTGATTGGCGCTGTAGCATTGGCATTCAAATAACAATAATTGTTTCACTTGCTACAAGTAGCTACAATGCATGCACACTTTGAATAACAATTATTCTTAGAATTAACACTTGAAATAAGAATGAGAAATATCTCGGGTAAAGAAAATAAATAGCAACAAAATAATTTTAATCGTACCTTCCTTACTAAAAATAAATCGGGTCTGAATTAAAACCAATCACTTCTACTGACTTACAAACCTTGGCAAAAAAAAGGCTTATGGTTACACTCAATGATTTTCTTCACACACATCTTTAGCATGTAACAAGATCAATACATAATAATTATTAATGCCAGAATATTTTTCATTTTATGTCGAAAATGGCAGTGGATTTATAGAATATGCAATTATATATCAGGGAATCGCTAAAGATGACTAAGTATAACACATTTTATGTAAACAAATATAGCTTTTTATGGCTTCTCCATTGCATTAAAGATCTGAATGGAAAAACTTGTCCATGCTTTTATCTTCAGTAGACTCGACTACTGTAATGGTGTCTTTACAGGTCTCACTAAAAAATCTATTCGAAAACTGCAGCTGATTCAGAACGCTGCTGCTCGAGTCCTCACTAACACTAAGAAAGAGGATCACATCACTCCTGTTCTGAAGTCTTTACACTGGCTTCCTGTGTGTCAAAGAATAGATTTCAAAATACTGCTGCTGGTTTATAAAGCTTTGAATGGTTTAGGCCCAAAATACATTTCTGACCTCCTGCTAAATTATGAACCATCCAGATCTCTCAGGTCTTCAGGGACTGGTCAGCTTTTTGTCCCCAGAGTCAGAACTAAACATGGAGAAGCAGCGTTCAGTTATTATGCTCCAAATATCTGGAACAAACTCCCAGAAACCAACTCTGACTACTTTTAAATCCAGACTGAAGACTTTTCTTTTTGCTGCTGCTTTTAATTGAACTATTCACATCTTAAACTGCACTGTAACTGTTATTATCTTTGCTTTTTAATGCCATTTTCTTAATGTCTTTCATTTTTGTAAAGTACTTTGAATTGCCTTGTGTTGAAAGGTGCTATATAAATAAACTTGCCTTGCCTTACATAATTCAGGAATTTGACTGTTATGACATTATCTTTAAGTGACATTAGGCTGTAAAAAGCCTTCAATGCTATGCTGTACTTTATTTTAATGCAATTCAAAGACTATTAATGTGCATTTTCACACGTTTAATTAGTTTGACACAATCCACATATAGAACTTATTCAGATGGCTTTCTGACCAGGCATCAGCTAAATGGTGGAAATGTTGCTTCAATTAAAAATAGTTTCAATTAAAGTTATTTTATCTTCCTTGATGAGAGAGCTGGAGGTAGGGAAGATACAATCTGTAAGATATTGCCAAGGCTCGGCCAGAAAATCCAACCTCAGAAATGAAGCTAATTGAATTTGACAACGATAAGGTTGAATGTGGGGAGTGTTCAAGCTAGCGAGAAAAGGATGGAGAGGGAGTTGAGAAGAAAACGAGGCAGGAAGGCATCTAATTTAATTGGATAAAGAATAAAAGAAGATGGAGCATAAAACTATTTTTCTAAAGATACAGTACATGAAGGCTTAAGAACATCTTACCTTTGCATTTAGATGACCAAGTGACAGGTCATGACTGAATAAACAGTATAATCATGTTTTATGCACTTTTATTTCAGGAAAATGGATAAAAGTTCTGCTTTTCTGACGGGAAATAGTTACCAGTGTGTTGCTTAAGGACACTTCAACAAGGCTGCCATCTTAAAGCCATCGTTTATTTTAGTATTGTAAGATCTTTATTCGCGATTTTACATAAATAAGAGTGGGATTTAAAGATGCAATCACATGTGGGATGAGCCGAATCTTGATGAAAACGTGAACATATTCCAATACATTTTTATGTTTTCTACGTAACATTAAGCTGTAACAACGTACATGTACCGTCTATGGGACTAATAAAGGTATTCTGATTTAAAAAACAAAACAATGTGGCTATCCTGACAGCTAATAGCAACATGCTACGTTCTGTTGATGCAGCAATAAAGGCATACATGCTCTATCCCTAGGAAGTCTTTCCTTGTACGATGTGAGGGTCTAAGGTCAGAGGGTGTCATTTTTCTCATACTGATATTCTGCACAAACTGTGCTGTTGTATTTACTGTATAGTGTCCTTACTGTAAGGTAATTATTATATGTACAGCACTTTGGCTCGACCAAAAATCGTTTTAAAAATGTGCTGTATAAATAAAACTTGATTGATTCCCGCAAAGTGCCATGCTTCATTGCTAGATTTCCTACCATAGCTTAATATTCCCAGTGGAGTTTGATCATTCTATGATATGAAAACAATATTGTGTTTCCCTAATGAATGATTCTGAGGAATGACATGTTACAAATGAGTTTTTCAATGTGAGATGTGTTTATATATCAATATTAGAAGGAAGCTCATATTAACATTCTAAGCGTCCTACCAACCAGACCTAATATAGCCTCCCTGTTTTTGTGTTTTTATAGATGTATTCCCCTTTACTTGAGTCTTTTATCATAATAAATGAATAACAACAACCCTGGTTTCAACTTTGAGATAATGAATTTTTCAAATCACCCGATGGGTTTTTTGAATAATGAATTTAAATTCAGAGGTTTGAAGATTTCCTTGAACCATTAAGCACCACTTAACCCTTCTCTGGGATTGTCAAATTATATATGGTTTTATTGGAGGCTATTCTATGATTTGGGGGGTCAAGTACGGCCAGAATTATATTTAAAACTCATACTGGAGTATTACAGCTGCAGGTGAAGGAGAAATGTACAAAAATGTGATTTAAAGCATCAGAATGTTGCACCGCCACCATTCAACAAATGAGGGAAACCATTCCCTTTCTCATCTACTATGTTTTGCCCTTCATTGTAGATTTCCCCGTCCTTGAGCAGTGGTCCGAGAGCGCCTCCCTTTCCGAAGCTTCCCTCTTCATGGATGGCTTCCTCTACATCTCCACCGGCGCTTCCAAGACGACGTTGGACCGACGTGGAAGAGATGGTGAGCGATTTAAAAAAAAAAAAAAAAAAAAGTGCAACTGTTTATTTTCAAACCTCCGGCATGGCCAATCAATCCATCAATCCATTTGTAAGCAGTTTAAACTGCGTGTTTGTCAGAGGTCTACTCCAGTTAAGCGCTGAGCAATCAATCAGTGTCAGTCTGTCAGCTGTCAAACTGCCAATCGTTTAATCCGAACACTAAACAGTCCAGTCAAAACGATCAATGGATGTGTCTTTCACATTCGTTCCGCATCCGTCCTCTGGGAATACTTGTCGGACGGAAAGATGTTCTTAGACGACCCTGCAGTGAACACTCTACGGAAGTTCAAGGTAAATTAGGGTGAGGTTGAAAAATGTGGATGAAAATGAATAAAATAATTAAGTCTGTTCGAACCCACCTGAGAGAGACTAGCTCTCAAACTTCTGAATCTCTTCATTTTGTCTTCCAAGGCAGTTTAAAACTTTTAATCAGGCTCCATTTCACACTCAAACTCCTCAGCTGATGCTGCTGCACCTCCTGTTCCGCTATGGTCCCACTTCTCCAACAGCTGGAGCGTTGCTAGGGCCCATGGGTAATTAGGAGAGGGAGCAGGCTTTGGATGCTCCCCTTGGGGATGGAGGTTATTGGGAAGGTGGAGGATGGGGGGGGGGAATGGAGGACAAATGTAGGGAATGAAGGTTTCCGGGTGGGGGTGGCAGATTGCAGCTAGCTGCCAGTGGATGAGCGTACTCGCCTACGTCCTGGGCAAGACATCCATCTCCATTTCCTATCCACCCCCACATGCTCTACTCTCATTGGTGGATGTACATGTTACTAATGAACAGGGCTGAGGTTTGGGAAATTGCCCCTTAGAGGAGATGGGGGGGAAATTCCTTCCAATATCTATTGAAATTCTCCTTATTTGGAGAGATGGAATTCATTTACATTACATTTGTTGAAGGATAATTCCAATGTACTGCAATTTGGCTCTTGATGTCATAGTTGTAGGACATTAATTCTGTTGGTTATGACAATATTGTACTCATAAATGCTGAGATCTAGGAATATGGTTGCCTCGCTCCAGTGATGTCTTATTGGCCAAATGATAAAACTGGTTACGAATAAGACTGTTTTAAACTGTCTACCCGTTTAAATTGGCTTACCTTTTAAAAAGAGACACTCTTACACAAGTCAGTCCTCTATTTCTAAAGATTTCTGAACCTTTTATAAATCAAAATGGACAGTTGGGCAATTTATAATGATCAAATATACATTTGAAAGCAGATACAGACACGCTGGCCTTCAACTGACTACCCAAACACTTTTTTACCAGAATACATTTGCTAAATCTTAGAAAGACTTTGATATACATGTTGTATTATCAAATTCTGCAATTTAAAGTTGCAATAATAAAACAGTCACTTAGGGGTTGCAAGCTCTAACCCCATTACTGACACGTATACATTTACTGTTATTTTAACTTTATTTTGTCTCCAAGATGTGGACATGTCAGGTTATTTTTATAAATGCACCACCAGCTAAATACTAACTTCTTGTTTTCTGAAGGCTGTTGCTGGCTTATGTAGTGTTCACCTTTGGATGTCAGATCAGGACACAGACTTGCTTTGGTTTTGTAGAACTATAATGAATGCCTCAGGCGTCAGATACACACAGTTATTTTCTTTATTTTTTATCCTTCTGCCTTGACGCAAAATTCACTTGTGTGGGTATGTGTGGTCTGAAAATGAAAATAAATACTCTTTGCAAACGTGGTCAAACCAGCAATACAAGTCCAAGTCTGTATTGAGGGAATGTAGTATTTAGCAGTGGGTACAATAACATATACAGTAAAGTGAAATGATCTCATACAGCAATTTGCATGTATCTTAATTATTATTGAAGGATCTTTAGCCGTAGCTGATGTTAGCGTGGGTAAAAACAAACAGGCATTGAGGAAGGGACATCCTAAACATCCTAGCTTAACCACATAATGATCAACGTATCAGTTTTACGAACACAACAGGTAGCTTTACTTTGTTAAAGTCCTTTCATAGTGTAGCGCCAGACTAAGTAGTGTGTCGGCTGCATGGCAGGAGTTGCTATGGTGATAAATTGGCTTGTTAACTAGCCCCCTGCCAGAGCCTTTTGTACATTCTGTTCTGTGCTGAATGGCGGACAATAGAATCGTCATCAGGGCTTTTTTTGTGTGCGGAAAACAGCTTCCTGTGTCTGGAAATAACTTTGATGATAACAGTTAGAGCTAACTAAAACACAGTGGCGTTGTGAGCTGAAAAACCCAAACAACAAGCAAAAATAAGCCACCAAGGTTCTATGTAGCGTTGAGAGGGGGTGCAGAGTTGGGTCATTATTATCTTCATTATTACATTACAAGTTGTTATTGTATCCATATTTGATAACAAGCATCAGTCTTTTCCATGTTATGTTTAAAGTATTAATTTGGTATTAAAATGAAAATAACATTGGTTGGACAGAGTGTGTTTTGCTGTTTGCCGACAACATGACAAGCTGCTGAAGATGGAATAACGCTACAGGTCGCCATTTTGTCCTGGTCCATTTTAGCCACTGTTGTGCATTTTGTACCACTTACAGACACAGTGTATCCAAAGTGGTCTCCCTCCAGATAAGTGCTGGTAATATCTCATCCGATAAACACCCCGTTATGTCATCTATTATGAAAAGCCGTACAAAGTTTGGCTTTTGTGCTTTAATGGTGCTTTAACTGCTGAAAGATTCAGAGCGGTTGGGTTTAAAACTCAATGCGTTCAAACTTCTTCAGTCACGAAGAAGCCTTGTCAGGACTTTGTGGGCAAGGAGCGATGAGGTATTTTTGAATCTACTCCAAGATGCCTTTCGCTCCCAGGCTAATGGTTAGCTGGTCTATAGATACACCCCTGTTCTTAATAATTCATAGGTGGTGCTCAGGGCTTAATAAAAGCACTCTGCCACAGCACCTTAAACTTTTTGTCTGGAGACAACTCCAAGTGGCTTTCATGCCTCCAGTAATAGGAGCTAAATCGAGAGAACGACATTTATTAATTTGGCATACAATTTGGTAATGGCCTTGACTGAGGTGGCATGGGGGATCATTGTGCCAGTCCACCATAATGAAATAAAACACTGAGATGCCTCTGGGAATATAGATTAGTATTAGAGAAACAGTGTTGTGTTATTTGTGCCAGAATCAAGGTTGAACTGGTTTATTCTCCAGCGTGGCACCACTTTAATAGCTGTTTGCTGTTCGCTTGAGCTCCGCTCCATATTAGGTTTACGCAGTTGATTGTAGCATAAATGAAGTCTCCCCCTTAACGGGTACGAAAGTGACTCACACACACACACAAAGTAAGTAGCGTGTGTGTGTGTGTGTGTGTGTGTGTGTGTGTGTGTGTGTGTGTGTGTGTGTGTGTGTGTGTGTGTGTGTGTGTGTGTGTGTGTGTGTGTGTGTGTGTGTGTGTGTGTGTGTGTGTGTGTGTGTGTGTGTGTGTGTGTGTGTGTGTGTGTGTGTGTGTGTGTGTGTGTGTGTGTGTGTGTGTGTGTGTGTGTGTGTGTGTGTGTGTGTGTGTGTGTGTGTGTGTGTGTGTGTGTGTGTGTGTGTGTGTGTGTGTGTGTGTGTGTGTGTGTGTGTGTGTGTGTGTGTGTGTGTGTGTGTGTGTGTGTGTGTGTGTGTGTGTGTGTGTGTGTGTGTGTGTGTGTGTGTGTGTGTGTGTGCGCGCGCTCGTGAGAGCCTTGGGAGGAAAAAAAGAGCCAGTCGGCAGTTACTGTCTGAAATGGTGAGTGGCAGCGGGGAAATGGCAGTCCTGATTTCTGATTAGTTTGGTCTTCTCCTCATCAGCTCTGTTTTTTGCCTGCAACAGTAACTCACAACTGCCAGAGAGGGAACAGCAAGGGGGTGGTGTGGAGAGGAGAGAATTAAGTAGCAGCATGTTAACAGTTTTATTAAGGACACAAATCTGAGCCCATATGAACATTCAATTACTTGCATCTACAAAGCCGGAGTCCAGTTTTGGATAGTGAACCAAATATTAATTTAGCTAAGAATGTGCTGTCAAAGGATATTTAATTATCAGAATTTTAAAGCAGTCACATTTATGTTATTTTGTTTTATATTTTATGAGGAGCTCACAAAGCCTGTTTAAACAATTTGTCTTAATCCAATATGCTTTTGGAGTGCTCTTCTTAATGGGCCTCTGCTTGCCTAAATGAGCTAGTAGTGCTGTTGCTCAGGCCAGAAATACATGGCAGATAGTGTTTTATTTTATTTTATCTAATGCCATATCTGTCCATTCCTCTCTGTAATAAAGTGGGCTGTAATCCTGGCACAGACATATCGTTCAGATCCCTTCAGTTTCTCAATTTCCATTTTCCCCTGACAAGCTGTCAAGCAGATGTCTTCATCGCAGATATTTTAGTCTGATGACGAGATAGGCAGAAGATTGGCGGTAGGGGGATAGGTGGGAGAGCGAGCGAGCTAGGGAGGGAAGAGGGTGATTCTGGGGAAAGGGAGCTTTTTCGATGCATACTGAAAACAGGTATCTGTGCAATGTCAATAAAAAAGTTTACGGACACATTGGGTAAGTTTGTAGAAGTAAAGTTAATAATACACCTGGGAACACAATCAGACTCAAAACTTTTGAGTAAATATGTTATTCTGTAACTTGGGCCATTCAGTCAATGAACAATAAGACAGTTTAATTGCCACATTGATGACTTGATTAGTCTAATCAACCTGCTCATCTCGCATACGTGGAGCATTTAGCACATTTTACAAATTGCCTTAGTCAGAGATGAGGGAAAAAAAGCAGAAAAAGGAGAAGAAGGTTCCACACTTCCACGGGAAAATGCAATGCAGGGAGCACTCTTGGCGTAGAAGCTAATTGGCCCAATTTAGCTGGTGGAGGCATATACCACGGTTGGCTTCCGCTAGCGTTGTCTCTGGCGGCTGGTTGCGGACTCCCGCGGAGAGCGGCTGGGCCGCGGGGCCATTGCTGTGTGTGTGGAACAGCTGGCAATGGACGCAGCTGCTTGATTGTAAATCAAGCACTATTGTTCCCCACATTGCACGGATGCTTGTGTAGACGCTAGTGGTGTCCCACCCGCTAAGGAAATGCTGCACCACAAACAAAGAAGGATGCGTGCGCTTCGGTGATGTGCAGGTCTTTGATAAAGCCAGTTTCCTGTAGGAATATCCTGAAGGCATTCAAAGGCATTCAATGCTCTGTTAAGAAGTTACTTGTGCCACACATTCCAACAAAGCTGAATAATAGTTGCATTCAACTGAAAAGTGAAAAGTGAAACTCATTGCAGATATTCCACATTTACAAAGAAGTCGTGATGAAACTGACAGCGACCCCAGTGGTACAGGTTCTATCTTGTTCCTCCTTCCTGCCTGCATGGAGATATTCTTTAACCTTCAGGCCTCCATTGGAAATGTCTAAATCCTGTCATCATAGCCTCTTCTGTCTTCTACCAAATCCTTCATATGAAATCACAATCCGAACACACAAGAGATAACTGTATCTGAAATTACATTTGTCAAACATTGGTAGTCTCCCAACACCTTGTGGCCTCCCTTTAATCCCTCTCTTTTCACTGCCTCGTGTGTCCTCGGCCTTATGTGAGCATCTGTTCTTGTGGGTGTGCTGGCCATTATTAGGATAACTATTCAAAAAACTAGTTGTTGGAGTAGTGAGCTCATTCACGTGTCCACGTTTTCTGGACCCAGGGTCCCGTAGCAATTTGCTTTTCGGATTCACAATGGGATTTCTCTCCTTAGAGTTGAGGGAAAATTAAGAAAAGAAATGTGTGCAGATTTTGTCCGACTTAGTTCAAGGAGACATGATACGGATGCCACATGTGCCAACATTAAATTAGATCTATTAATATTTCTGATTCTTAGGACAATCGAGAAAAAGCCATGTCTTCTGTAAGTGCTTGTCACTGGATGTCTTCTGCTTGTAAGTAGTTGACTAAATATATTTATATTATTTATATTCGTCATTTAAGAAAGAAGTAAAGTCATTGAGTAATTCACAGGAAACGCAAAATATGAATACATTTAAATGTTACCTTATGACCCAGGTTTCAAAACTACTGGTCTTGGGCAGAATACCCTTTGTAAAGAAAAAACAAACGGTTTAATAAACCATCATATTGCAAATATTGGATTCTGACTCAATGGTGCTAGACTTAAAGGTCGGGCAATACGTACATTTCTAATTGCAAAGCAATATATATCAAACAAGTGTCAACACATTTAACTCAACACCACAAATGGGACATGCTAGACGAAAAGTCAGGGGTTAAAAAGGGGTTTTTCCTCTGGAGAACATGAATGTCAGAACAAATGGGCAATATGCCATCAAAAAGCTGTTTATTGTCCTTTACTACCCTTACATAATCTTGTGACCCTTCATATTTATTTTGTGGGTCCAGGTTAGGGCTCACTTACCCCTGGTTTGTACCTACCAGTAAATTAACCAATGCATAATCTCTACAGCCACAGGACCATTTTCAAACAACACTTCTAGAAAATCAATGTCATTACAGTCATCTAAAAGCCTATGAAAGCAATTGACTTCAGTTAGGAAATCGAGTCTGCCTCTTAAGAACACGATTGTGTGAGGGTTTCAGATTTTACAAATAAAATGACTCAGTAATCACCCCATTAGCAGAGGTACAGAGGGAACGAAGGCAAGAATTACAGACAATTATTGTACGAAATGTTCTGGAGTAGCACACGTAGGAAAATGATGGACGTGGCATTTTCTACGAAACCTATGCAAACCATGGACACATTTGCGAACAGAAGTAAAGCAATTCACATTATTTTCCATCACCAAGAAAAACGGTGGGTTCTGTCAGATAGATTGGGTTGATAATAATGTTAAATACCAGACTCTTTTTCTTTCTCTATCATCACGCTCAGACACAAACATGCAAAACTGTTACACTCACAGGTGATTTCAGATAAAGACAATTCTTCAGCTGGTGGAATAATTGTTCTTCGACACGAAGTAAGGTCAGAACAACAGTATTTCTCTAAATGCCACAGTAAGCAACAAAATATTAGTTATTCAGTCAGTTTTAAAGCTGTTTGTGTCCAGATTGTTTATCCGAGACGGAACAAGACAGAGATAGTCAGAGAAAGAACCATACAGAGAGACAGTGCAGGGGTGAATAGAGCAAAACTGACATTCTCCTTTCCTATGCTTATCACATCCTTTTTTTTTTATTGGAACTATATCTGTTCCTTCAGAAACATCACACACATTTGGCAGAGAAATGCACAATTAACATATTCATGAGACGAATCCAGTGGAAACTTTGGAGTTGCAAGCGACAGGGGGTACAAGTGTGGTGTGTGTGTGTGTGTGTGTGTGTGTGTGTGTGTGTGTGTGTGTGTGTGTGTGTGTGTGTGTGTGTGTGTGTGTGTGTGTGTGTGTGTGTGTGTGTGTGTGTGTGTGTGTGTGTGTGTGTGTGTGTGTGTGTGTGTGTGTGTGTGTGTGTGTGTGTGTGTGTGTGTGTGTGTGTGTGTGTGTGTGTGTGTGTGTGTGTGTGTGTGTGTGTTTGCGGAACACAAAAGCAGATGGCACGTTGACTTTGAAAATCCAAAATTAGGTATGTGTTCATGAACTTCATGCTCATTGGCTATGTAAATTGCACAGTCAGACAGTCATGAAAGACAATGCTGTGTGTTTCCCAGCCTTTTCCACTGGGATCATGTTTGCTGATTGAAATCTGCTCGATATTTAGAGTGTCTTAACTCACGTACAGTATACAGCTTGACTAAGTTGTCCTCTAATTGAAAGCATATGGAAGAGACATAACTAAGTCTCCTCTCTTCAACAATAATATGTTTGTATTCTTCTCTCCATGTCCATACGTCTTTTGTTGATTTGGAAATGAAGACCACAGTCTGCCAGTTATGTTTTGACTTACTTTCGAACTACTATTTAGAGCTGCTTGGTTTGGTTTTGGGATATTTGTGTTTTAGAGTTAATCTCACTCTTTAGAAGAAAGAAAGTGGAGGCCTTTGACAGTGTCACATCACAATACATTCATCCATGTGTGAAAGCCGAATGCATAGTGTCTTATCTCTAAACGTTGAAACAGTTTTGCAGTAGCGCCGTTCTGTCTTATTAAGAGTCATTAGCTGTGTTTAATAGGGTGCTTATTGTTCACCTACCAATCATTTGCATTGCAGGCTATAATTAATATCTTTTTCTGACTACAAACAATAGGCAATTTGCAAAATGTATCAGCATGCAAATGGATGGCTCTACATTAGTAATCCAACATATCTTGGAGAATGCATAAGGAAATATGCATCATATCAGTGATCCAATATTACATACAGTATCTGTTCCCACTATCTCTGATTTATATGTAATCTGGCACCTTTTATTTGGATGTCCGAACAGTGTTGACGAAATATGAAGTCCATTGAAGAAACGTATTGCCCAGAATTTTAATGGAGAAAGCTCCGTTTTCCTTCTTGCAGAACTATGCAAACATAACCTACTGTGCATATACCAGGATGCATTGCACATGAACTATTTACATCTGGCAAACATATAGTGATGCTAAAAGGATTTGTACTCCACACCGGCAGAAGCTAAGATAGCAACAACCCTTTCCTATTTCCCACATTGACAGCGTATCACCACCTTATTTCTTACTTTTTGACCTTTTCATAATAAAAGCCCATCTTAGATTATCTCTGGAAGGTCTCCAGCATACCTCTAAGTGAGCAGTTAAATGTTCAAGCAATAATGCCCAAGCTCTCTTACATGTATCTGAAAGTTTTTCTCATTACATGTTTGTGTGTATTTTTAGACATGGCGCGTCGTTGGTGTACATTGGAAGGCGGTTTCTTGAGTTACTACGAGAGCGAGCGAAACCCGTCGGCCATCGGCAGGGTGGACGTGTCGGAGGTGGTGAGCCTGGCTATCAGCAACACAGAGACGATGACTGGAGCCGGGTAAGAACACACACTATGTACATACAGTACCACTGCTGTCGAATAAAAACGTTCTACCTCTAAAATCTTCTGGAAACCTTTAAGCAAGATAAATTGTTCGATTTTCATACACATATTTGTTTAAATTATTCACTGGTTGGATTTAGACTTATTGTAACATAACATGTAATATTGATCTAAATCCTGTGCATTAATTGGTGATGTACATAACATTCAAAGAGTACATAAGTCCACACACAAACACATACCAGTACAGTCAAATCCATTTTATTTGCCACTATATCATAATTTAATAATTCATTGTTCTACCTGCTTTAAGCACACACGCCACCCATACAAAAATACATTTTGAAATGATTTATTTTCTTTTACTTGCTTGTATTACATTTACTGCACTTGTGTTTGATATATTAACATAAACACCAAGCCATGTAAACACACACTGCCGCATACACACTTCCTCTCCCTCATCATATGCCTCATTAGCATAATCTTACATTTGAGCATTATTCAATTTAACAGAACCTATCAAGGCTTTATGACGGCTATATTTCCTGTTTACTTTGGCGGGGATGCGGGCGAACGGCGGCGCTTTAACTGCCCTCCCTCCGTTCACTTTGTACCGTTACACCTCCCCCATCGCTTCTCTCTTATGATTCAGTTAGAAAAGTTGCGCTGACAACCAACTTTTCTTTTTATTTCATCTGGAAACACACTGAGAAAAAACCGATGTCTCCATCCTCTCTTCTCGCATCGTCCCCGCTCCCATTGGGTCACGCTGTATGTGTGTGTGAGTTTGTGTGACGCTGTGTGTGTGTGTCTGATTTAAAGCACAAGCCAGGCCCTTAATGACGGCAGCAGATGCTATGAAAAGAAAACAATGCTTTTATTTGTATTAATGTTATTTACACAGCTATTAGAAACACATCTGGCCAGCTAAAACTATGACCTTTAATAAGCTGGTCTTATCATCACCGCCATAATAGGTTACTATAGTAATGCTGTGTGCTTTAAAGTAGGGGGAACCTCCGGCCTCCGGGCCGTACACGGACTGCGAGACCATTTGGTACGGCCCTCGAGGTAATTTATAAACACACGCAAAAAAGAAAAAAATTAAAGAAATATAGAACGCAAAATAATTTAACAAGCGAGTGCCTGTTTTTCCTGGCCAAGGTCAGGGTCCTTGAACACAACACGAGCCTAACGTGTCGTCACGTGGTATATGTCTCGTCTGAAAGCAGGGTTGGGTTCCAATAGTCCATTTAGCTTAGGAACCTTCCTAACCAAGTGAAATGACCCGGAAGTACGTCAGTTGCAGCCATGTTAAGTGCCGTTCCAATTCTCCAAATGAAAGAAAAGGAGGTTTCAAACTTCCTTTATAACCTCCTTTAGCTTAGGAACCACTGGACCTCCCTAACCGAATGGAGAGGAGAAAATGCTGCCCCACAATGCCTTGCAGCCGCAGCGTTTGCGTCACACAACAGTTGGCCGTTCACGGACACAAACGATTATGACGGAGAAATTATATCATGAAAGTTACGGTGCTTATTAAGCATTTTAAAACGTATGTGGTAAGTTGCCAAAGTGCTTTGTTTTGAACGTTCATCAGTATTATAATCAAAAAGAGAAATATGAACGTGAGTTTTTACTGAAATGATCAAATAAAGTCAACATTTCACTGAGCTGTGTGGGGTTTGTTCAACTTTTAAAAGATGTTTGAATGGTGATGTACACAGTGATAGGTGTTAAGGACTAACGTTTATAATAAATACATTTGTATTGATTTTAAAATATTTTCATACAATCATACGTATTGGGATCATTTGTATTAATGTGGACCGGAGGGAGAGGGTGACGAGCATAAATTTCACTTTCCTTTTTTATTTAAATTACAACTTTGGTCATGAAGAATATTTTTCTCTGCTGTCCACGTTCATAAAGCATAAAACAACAGAATCAGAGCACGGTGCAGAGTCTCTAGATGAGTTTACAGTAGTCCCTCGTTCTTATTAAACATCCATGTTGTAGTCCGCGGTATAGAACACTGTAGTTTCCATAGTTTCCCCACAGCAGCAGACGCACACAATGACGTCCGCTGGCGCATCATAAACACGTCAGATAGTGAGAGTGCATTCGGATTCTCTAAAGTACCGCAGTCTCTTCTCCTAAGTCCTTTTTAATTCTCCTATCCACTATCCCTTAACCCCGTGACGTTTCACTCAGAGGTCAAGGAATAGGAGATAGGGTTAGAATTTAGGAGCTGATTTTTGGATTATCGGAACGCAACCCAGGTTATGGCTGCTGGTTATGGCTAGAAAGGATCCGTCTTGTGTAAATATGACATCACGTTCTCGTTGTAATCGGAGTGGCTCGGAAACACATCTACAGCAGTAACATGCAACATACACATGAATTCAGCAGCAATATTAATAGAGAAACATCAGACTTAATAGTAAAACACTGAAAGGAAACATTTTATTGCACTAGGAGCTATCTTGGGACTTTTACTGCGACAACGTTGACTTGCCTGTGAATAAAAAATAAACCATAGTGTTGGTGATCTACAGTACAGTGTTGTCATTCTTCTTTGAACACCAGCAAGACCGCTAACACCCTATTTCAACGATCACACTCCCTTTAATTGACATAATTAATAGTTAGTTTAGCTTCTCACCATCATTTGCTGTGGCCAACTGATGTTAACGATCGTAACTGAAAGGCTGCCTGCCAAAAGTAAACATTCAGCAACGTGACTTGCAAACTCTCGCGAAAGTTTTACACAAGACGGATCCTTTCTAGCCATAACCCGTCTGACAGGGTGTAGTGCTGACGGAGAGCACCTGAACGCCGCTCCGGCACTTCAGATAAGGAGCCATACACATGCCACAGTTTTTGCGTGGCTGTGTCTTTACTCTTTAGTTGTGAGCCCAGTGGTGAGCTGCTCATCTGTCATGCTGATCATACAGTCAATAACTTTGTTGTTATTAGCATCTGGTTAGCTAGCTATGCTAACGAATATAAGAAGCTTTTTCTACAACCAGTGAGGTAAAGGCACATCTTTATATGATCATTATAATTAAAAAAATAAGAGAATAAAGTAAACAGGTATAAAATACTATATGACAGTAAAAAAAAGTTTTTATTAATAAACAAGAATACAGTTTGAAAGGGGAGTGATTTGTAAAATATCCATAAAGAAAAAGAAATCTGCTTCCAGTTCTGTTTCATCTGGGTGTTGAGAGATGTATCCATAGATCTCCTAATGTTGCTCTCAAAGTGCACCAGATTGATGCTTTTAGTTTCAACTTTTAAAAGAAAATCTTCCCGGTGGAGCATGCCCCCGGACCCCCCTAGAGGAGTTTAGCCCCCCCCCCCCCACTTAAATCATGTTCACATGGATAGGAAACTAAATACATTTGCACACATCTTGTGTCCATATCTTTCTGTAAGATATCTGGATTAAGAGGTTGCTTTTTCTTTGCTCAGCATGAAAGAAAGGCCAAATGATTGGGCTGTGATTTTTGTGTTTCTAAGCAGAGGTCAATAATTTGTAGGGCCCTCGGAGGATGTTGAAAATATTGAAATGGCCCTTGAGAGGAAAAAGGTTCCCCACCCCTGCTTTAAAGCAACACTGCGCCATTTTTAGCTTACATGCCAGTTACAGGTCATGGCGTCGCCCCCAGAAATGCTATTACTTCTCCGTCGCCAGGCGCTCATAATGGCTAATAAAATAATGGCGTTTCACTAGATTAAACTCTGCCTCACTCCCTCTCACTTCTGCAACTTCCAGCGTTCCCAGCATGCCGAGCGGGGACGCCTCACCTCTTGAGTGTCTGCCGCTCATGAATATTAACGTATGTAAATGACACACTCCTTACCGGCAGCCTATCGCCGCGCCGCAGGAGTCCGTAGGTGTCGCTTTCATTAAGCACAGCGTTTGGGTAATTTCACCGTGGCAGAGGACACCGGGAATTACACGTACTGTACTTCTGCTAAAGTCCTATTAATATTACAAACCCACTCTGCAAAGGCAGTATGTTGGCTGGTGATAAGTTGAGGTTTTAAACAAGAATATTTCCAAGTTAATTCTGACCTTCGACAAACTCTCTTTTCCGTTTTGCACCATTTCACACTCTGTCTTTCTCTCTCACACACCATGAGAACAAGCTGAATTTTAAATAGATAATAATTTAGAGGGGCTCAGGTGCTACCTCTGCCATGGAGATGGGTTAGATATATGAGGGTTGGGGAATTAAGACTTTCTCAGAGCACACAAAAGCCTTAAGGAGAAAATAAAAGGCTACAGAAATACATATGGATAACGCTATGCCTGTTCAAACCACAGGTGTATATTCTGCATCAAATTCCTCCACAAGGAAAAGTTTCAAACTCTGTGAACTTAACTCAGCCTCAGAAAGTACTTTTGCTATAGAGCACTAAAATCAGAACATTAACTTCCAGTGAATTTACCTAAACCTATATTTACTTTCGGCTCAGTTTAATGAAAGCAATTGACTTGAAAGTCTGTATATAAACCATGGCTTAAGGCTATTCTAAGTTCCATTTTATTTATAGGTCTTTCATCAAATGATTGCCCTTTTATTTTTTGTAGTAATTGTAATTTTAGACAGGTACACATTAAGGCTGAATACAGTTTGCCGGTTATTCTGCTTATCACCTGCTTCTTGTGAGCCTATAGCATATTGAGAGTAAAGTTGGAAAGAAGAAGGAAACAAGTATTTAAAGGATATATAGAGACATGTTCAGAAACACAAATGGTTTACAACTGTACACACAGTATAAGAGCGTGTCCTGTCTGATGATAGTTATATTTCTCTCTCATCTCAAGTTCCATGAATGAAAAATGAAAACACCTTTCACTCTTTCTCTGTATATCTCGCTATTCTCCCCTGCCACTCCCTCCCTCTGGGACTCCCATGATGCAGCGTTCATCTTCTCATCCCCGCGTCTCCTCCTCCACCGTACCATTTGCCCAGCCCATCACCGCACAACTCCGCCACTCCATGCTTTGCTCTCCCACTGGGACTCCCTTTAACAAGCGCCTGCACACCTGCCGGCGGAAAAAGAGTGTTCGGGGGGTGGGGGAGTAGGAGGTAGAAGAGGGCGAGGGTGGGGAGGGGGTCACACGAGAGCACACAAACACCCGTGTCTAGCCTGTTTCCCCTGACACGTCTGAAAGGAGAGCAACTGAGCGCTGCCGTGACCCCCGTGACACGCCACCTTAAACACCCACCGCCGTAGCATTTAGAGCCTCCCTCGCTGCAGCGCACCAATGGAAACGAGGCCACTATTAAGAAACTGATAGTCTAACCTGTGTACACACACACACACACACACACACACACACACACACACACACACACACACACACACACACACACACACACACACACACACACACACACACACACACACACACACACACACACACACAGGAGCAGAAAGACCAACAAAGATTAAGAGCTCCCTTTTTGCTTCCAACAGCATCACTTTAGCCTGCAAGTGAAAAAAAACGTGTTTGCGTGTGCAAGGATTATATAGTCAGTGTGAACAAACTAATAAAAATGTTTTTGACGACCCAGGGGGTGAAGGTTCCTCACTGACTGACTGACGGACATTTTGCGAGAGCATATTCAGCTTCAAGTCAAAATACACTTTATTTGACCTTTTTTATGTTTTAATCAGAGGATGCTTTCTCTTCAACTGTCAAAAAAATATTAAGTTGAATTAGTAATTTTCTTTATTTGTAGAAATTCTAGAATAGGCTACAATAAAACATACATTTATAAACAGAACATATATTATTTTTCATCTTTTGTTGAGCAAAAATATTTTTTATAATGTATAGATGAGATCAGTTTTTTCCATCATTTTCAACTTACACAACTTTACCGTGAATTTTATTGACAGGTGTGTAGGAAGAAACGTATAATTAAACACAACTTATACAACTTAAATCATTAGTTTTGAAATAGTGACAAACCAAGGCAAACATTAAGGGCCTGAGCTTATTACGCCTACATAAATTCAATCAACAGTGTCTAGAAATATGTTTAAAATAATTGTAATAATTGACGGTTGTTGATGCCTTTGTCTTTTATTTAAACAGTATCATATACTTGTAATGCTGTGCACGTAAACAGTAACTTACAAGCATATATTTAGTTTGATGGAAACGCATCACACACACAATAAGCTGCTCTGTTTTTATTTGTTAATAAACAGATTTAGGTGTTTTTCCCCCGATTTATGAGTGGTTTCGAGGACACTTTTGAATTCCGGATATCTAACCGCGTGTCTCCGGCAGGGCTGTGTTTACCGTGGATCTGTACCTGCGGACGGAGCGGGGACTGATTGTCGGTGCGGAAACACAGGAAACACAGCATGACTGGATCCAGGCGCTAACAAAGGTGACACACTTTGCATACAGCTCACACACACACACACGCACACGCACACGCACACGCACACACACACACACACCCTTTTAAAGTTTGTTTTCCTCTTAAAGTTAAAAAGAATAAAACTGTGTGAATGTGCTGCAGAATAACATTACACATCCATTTCACTCTTGCTTTGCATTATTGCCCTCAGTGAGCCCCTGTGCTTCTTTCAATAAGACAAGCGGTCTTACTACCCTCCCCCCCACCCCGACATGCGTACAGGAAGTTCATAACAAAACCCTACATAAATATGCCCCCTATTCCTTTGTATCTCTGTAAAACCAGGCAACACAGTCATAGACAGTGGGTGGTATTGCCACATTAGTCCATATGTCTCTCCATCTGTGTAAAGGCCTTTCTCACCTCCGTATTTCAATTTGAATCACACAACAACGGCCAGACTGAGCAGGAGATATGGAAAAATAATTCAACCAGGGAGCAGAAACTAAGCATAGGTTTATTTTGACAAGCCTGCATATGTTCTGCATTTTTCAGCTTCGAGGTGATACGCCACAGTGAAAAGATCCAGAAAAAGTTCCTAATTTGTTCTCTGTTTGTGACTGGCAGTGCTTCGTCCCGTCTAAAGTGGAAGGGCTGGTGCAGAGAGAGGGCGAGCTGATTGGCAGACTGCACTACAAAGAAGGCCACGACCTGTACCACTGGAGGGTGGGCTGGTTCGTCCTGGAGGGCTCTGCGCTGCACTTCAGCTCGGGAGAAGAAGAAGAAAAGGAGGAAATGCTGCAACTCAAACAGCTTCAGGAGCTCAGTAAGCCTATAGCATTTTCATTTGACTATTTCTCATAACAAGTACTTTTATTTAGTAATGCTTTAAATACATTGAGCAGACAAAGGGTAACGGTACGTCCACACAGCAGCTTTGAAAAAATCTTGAAAATCTTGGAGCTGGGCGTGTCTGAGAGCTTGGGGATTTTTTGCGAGCAACGCGACCAACAACCAATCACATGAATATCCCGCCCCCGACATACAAAGCAAAAAACCCCGTGGATTTATATATTATATATATATATATAAACTCCCCAAACAGGCGAAAACCTACCAGTTTCCCCCACTGTCTCTGCCACCTCCCTCCATGCCTGGTTTCTCCGGTTTGAATCCCGGTAAATAGTTCTGGTCGTAAAGAACCGGGTGATTTGCTACCGTAATTTCTCGTTTGGAATATGAGGAAATGAACTGCGGTATGTCTCTCCCAGCTTGCACGCGGTTTGATTGGCTAGCGCTTGTACTGTCAGATTTGCATAAACGGGATTTGATTGGCTGACGCTTCCAGCTCAGCTTCAAAAGTTGAACATTGCTCAACTTTTGAATCCTGAAAATCCTGGAAATCTTCGCTTTGCTTCCCCACAATGCAGTTCGGAGAAAACCGAGGCAAAGTGACGTCACCCCCATTCAAAGTGAATGGGCAGAGAAGATGTTTTTAAAGCTGCTGTGTGGACGTACCGTAACAGTAGGATAAGTTGAGTAGTAGAGTAACATATAGCACAAGTTAATAAATAAGAACAAATAAGCACACCTCCATGTTAAAAATACAAAATAATGAATGATAATTTTTCATTTAATTTGCTTTTTTTTCATATTTCGTATTAAAGTAATTAAAAAGTTATTTTAATATTGTAATACTTAGCTTAGGTTAATGACTAGATTGTATTTATACGATTGTTTTCATTCCAAATCATACTGCCAACCCTGCAGTAGTGTATATAAGAACATGTTGTATTAGAATGAGGTCCTTAAAGTTCAATTTAACAACATTTGCCGCCACACATCGGCAAAAATAGGTTTCTGATCTCCCTGACCTTTCACAGATTGCTGTATGAAAACATGACTACGCTTGTGTTCACCACAATAAATAACCGGAATAATACCAGTATGATGGTCGCCCACTCACATTAATTTTCGCCACTGGCAAACAGCAGCTATTTAAAGCATAGTCAGTGTAGGGAAGCTGCCAGTCACGGGGGGGAAGGCTCAAAAGTTCACACATACTTTGGGAGATTGATCAATGCGCCGGCGTGATGTGCGAACAGAAGGAGGGGAGAATCAATGTATCCTTTTAATCCATTTACGGCTCGACGTGGATCAAATCGTGCAAAGTGCCGCCCCGTATCCTCACCTTGGGCGGGATAAAGAACTGCAGCGGTGCTCATTTTGATTCCTGCTTTCTTCAACCATATCTGTCACAGCCGAAGCGCCAGAAGGGACTGTGTTTTGTCGGGGGGGGGGGGGGGGGTGGTAAGGTTCTGAAGCATTGAAAGGATCCCTTTAGGAACCACTGTCTGTGACATGGGATTAACTGTTATTTGCTCCGCACTGACACCACCACATGAAAGGTACCCCTGTGTAGCAGTGAGGGATTTAATAAATACACTTTTCAATTAAAATCACTACATGATTCCTAGCATGCAGCAGGAAAGATGCAGTCTGTTTGCCGGTTTATGGTACTTCAGGCTGAGAGTTATGATGATTAACTAAAGAGTTTCATTCATTCATTTTCATTCTCCTCCTCCGTTGGTTTTCACAAAACATTTGAATTGTTAGGGATCCTTTACATCGTGTTTGTTTAAAAGAAAATATCAGCCAATTTATCGTTAGCTGTCATCAGTATCGTTATCAGCCTCAAATAACTAATACCTTTCAGACTTTTATAAAATCCGGGTGTCCGCGGGGTCTTAAAAAGTATTAAAAGTTGATAAATCAATTTAGCGAAAATTAGGGCTATTAAAAACGGCATTTGCAAGGTATTACATTTTGTAGCTTGTTTTCAATAAGTATATAAATTGTCCAAAGAGGTTGTATCCTACAGTCTGCCTGAATGTAATCATTGCGTAGGTGTGTACCGTAATTTTCTGACTATAAGGCGCACCTGAATATAAGCCGCAGCAGCTAAATTGAATGATGTGTACATATATAAGCCGCACTGGACTATAAGCCGCAGGTGTTTTAATGTTTAATTACCATATGTAAGGGTTCGTGCACAGAGGGGATTGTCGGGAAAGAGATGGCTGTTTGAGGAAGCTCCCATTTATTAACATTTCAACAAACGAGTTGCATATTTGCATAACGTATTCAAGTGTTAGCATTTAGTGCAATAGTAGCTACAGAACATGTACTGTGCTGTGTAAACTGTACTGTATCACATAGCGTTTCAGACACACAAACTTTTCAACTTTCAAAATTAAACGGTGCGCTCCCAGCGCACGTACCGGCAGTGATCTACAGCAGTGGTTTTCAACCAGTGGTACGGGGACAAACTATCTCGCTCTCGTAATGTCTGTCTGTCTTGCTCTCGTTCTGTCTCTCGTACCACTCTCGGTTCCACTTTTACTTTTGAGCGCTACCTGTCTCACTCTTTTCCGGCCTCCAGCTTTTCCTGCTGGAGCCCGCCGCTTAAAGGTGGGGGTCCGCGGACCGGCCATAGAGCCCATAGAGTTAAAGGTGGTGGACTGTAACCCTAGTGGCCGTTAGCTGTAAAAATCCATAGATTAGCCGCACGTTATATAAGCCGCAGCGTCGAAAAATGGGAAAAAAGGCGAGGCTTATAGTCCGAAAATTACGGTAGTGTGATTCTGTGTCGTTTATTTATGGCATCCCGTTGGATTTGACGTCATCTGAACAGGACATCGCACGCTCACTGCTTGATAGCATGCGTAGGTCCGTTTACGCTGGTTGTTAAACAACATCGTTATGGGGAAATGCAAGTTGGCGTCCAAATGGTTGGAAGATAAGGAGGAAGGACAATCAATACTGTATATAGTCAATGTGAGGTAAAGTGTGTCGCCAAGGTAACCGGTTAAAACTCCAAGTGGCGATAAGGTTTTAAAATGTTTGGAAAGGGTCTTAAAAAAGGTCTTAAAAGGTATTACATCTGACTTCAGGATTCCTGCATATACCCTGAAAATTTACATTTACAAAACCAAAGTTTTTATGGCACCCAATCAACCATTGGATCCCTAAACTGCTTCCAACCCAGCTGTGTTTATTGGAGATTTCCATCAATGCAGACGAACCACCGATGGTAACCAATCTAAAGCTTTGGCAAAGAAGGGAACGGGGCTTGTTATATAATAATAATAATAATAATAATAATAATAATAATAATAATAATAATAACTGGAATTTATATAGCGCCTTTCATAACCTCAAGGTCGCTTTACAAAGAAACATACAAGGATAAGACATAAAACATAAAAAAAAACATAAACATAGAACAGGGGGCATTATGAGGTCATCAAACAGGACCTTTCAGAAGAAAGAAAACACTTAATGCTCCTACTGGAAAGTAGGCCCTCTAAATCCCTCTGATTTACCTTGGGAAAACATCCCAAAAATCCTCTCACAAAACGCCCACTACAAATCATGGCGAGAACAAGGCCGCAGACTTAGTTCCTTATCACACAAACATATTTAGTAATAAAAAAACGTCCCGCAGCGCTGTAAGGTGGATACAAGAGGATTGCTTTGTGTTTGTTCAAACAACCATGACAAGTGTTTTGCATTTACCTGATAACACTGTTAATAAACGTCTCTCCAGTCAACATCAATCACTGAAGTTCTCCGCTTGTTTCTCTCTTGTTTTTTTGGCTGAGATTGAAATGCGGTGCCCTTGAATGTCTGCCAAAGAGAACAAAAAGCAAATTATTTGTTCACAGAGACTTTTGGGGATTAATTGTTTTTGCTGTTTCACTGAACATACGAATTACTTGAAGCGAAAAATAAAAAATACATAGATTTTTAAGAGACATATTTCATTATCGATTCCTGTTATTTTTCTACTCCTCCCCGATTAATTGTTGGGTGGGAAATAAAGCGTATATTCAGGTGTCTGTCAATAAACAGTCAGTGTGTTGAGTAATCAAGCAATTAGTATCCCTTTATCATAGAACACGTTTAAAATACTATCCATAGATGTTCCTTGTATCTATTATTGGAGCACAACCACTGCAAACTTGAGTAAGATGAAAGTGCCAGATGTTGTTGCTTGGAGATTTGTGAGTGAACTGCACGGCCCATATCTTTTTTTAATGTTTTTTTGTGTGCTTGTTGCCTTGATCCAAGCAGCTGCACGAACTCACATAAGCGATTATAGTATATCTTTTATGTCCCTTAGTCCAGTTTTTCCTGTATATTTGCACTAATATGATAACAAAAAATAAGGTATACAGATGAAGAATGCCAGCAATTCTGTCTGTTTCATCTTTATCTTTCATACTGCAATCTTATTGAGTTGCAAACTGACCGATTTTATGGAAAGCTTGTAATTTGACAAGTTTTCAACCCCCTTTAGTGAGTTAGCTACACAAATACTATAGCCATGATTCCCATTTAAACAAGGACATGCTGTTAAAGGGGCACACTTATGCTAGTTTCCAGGTCTACTGTGACGTTTCTCCATGCTTTAATGTTCAAAAAGGTCTTTATTTGTAACATACTGCCTGTGCTGCAGCACCTCTTTCCACCCTCTGTCTGAAACCAGAGCCCAGTCTGCTCTGATTGGTTAGCTGGCAGGCTGTGTTGTGATTGGTCAACCGCTTAGAGATGTCCTGTCCCTTAGCCTCTAACCTACAATGTGTTGGAGCGCTAGCCAATAGAAGCGCTAGGGTTACGTAGTGATGTCGCTATGTTGCGGAAGTAAACCAAGGAGTCCAATGGAGGTGTTTCAGGCAGGGGGGGGTGTGTGAGTGTGTGGGAGAGAAACTCTGGGATATAAGCATTTGCAAAGGAAGGAGAAAACCCAAACAGCATTAAAGGGCTTCACTGCAGTGGGATAAAATCCACAGCTATAATGTTCCCTTGTTTTGTTCCCACTCTACAGTAAGTCTGCACGTTTGAAAGAAAGAATAAAAGCTAGATATATCAAGACAAATGCACTCATATGGGCAGGGACTGACTTAAAAAGTAAATGCCTACTTAGGAGACCTTTTCAGTAAAGAGGTAATGAATGCATTTCCTGGCCAAAGCTTCCAGGCGCTTGTGCTTTTGATAGAGATTGAACAACTGCAAATGTCAAACCTAAACGTGTTACTTTCCAGTCGCTCTTTGTGAATGTACATATTTTTAGAGGCGGCATTTTCTACAACTTGTTGCCCTTTTCCCCACAGCTGTCTCCACACATACGGAGGGGGAGGAAAAGATCCAAGTCCTGCTGATGGTGGAGGGAAGAAGGTATGCAAAGCTTTGACGAACAAAGGGAGTGCTAATTGGAACTTGTGATACACGGACAGGATGCATAATGCAAGTCTGTACACTTTGATTTTGTAGCCTTGTTAGTCCGAATGCACTTTACCTACTGAAACCTACTTATCTAATTTAATTTAAAGTCTCGCTACAGTGCCTGTTGTAGGTACAGAGGAGGTGAGACATCACGTAACACAAGCCAATCGTTTCCTTTTTAGAGTAATCCAACACATTTACTGCGTTAATTGCTTTTTGTTTGTGTGTTTTTGAATGAAATCTCTTGGGAAACCCGTGCTTGTTTATCAATGCGTCTACTGTAGAAGCACTTTCCTTTGGTTGTTTAATAAAGGACTGATCCATTTTAGATTGAAATAAAATAAAAGATGAATGTGCAAGAAGAAATACAATAAAATGGAATAAAGATATTTTTTATAAACATGAGAAGTTTAAGTAAAATGTAAAAAAAATAAAAAATGATAAGCATATGCTGTTAAAGCACATTTCCATAATAAATACAATTACATTTTATATAAATATTTATGTGAACATAAGACGTTAAAGTAAAAATGTCCAATAAAAGCTGAAATATTTGTATTTATATATGCCCGAGAAGTTACAGTAAAATGTGAAAGTCTTCCTACAATACATCATTAATAATACGTGATACATATATTACAATATATACAGTGGTATACTAGTTACAATTGCTGAACACCACCGTTTATAACATGGTATAACTTATTTCTCCCTCTCTTTTTTTAACAGAACAGTTTACATCCATGGCTTCAACAGGATGGACTTTGCTCTGTGGCTCTCGGCCATCACTCTGGCTGCCGGCACTGATGGAAAGGGGCTGAGCGACCAGCAGCTGACCAAAAACGGCGTCCCCATTATTGTCGACAGTTGCATTGCTTTTGTCACCCAATATGGCGAGTGGCATTATACTCACAGAGAGAAAAGTTTAAAAAAAGGATCTTTTTTTGTGACTTTTATTGTGTTTTCTCCTTGGAGGCTGATTCATCCAGTGTGCTGGGTCGTGATGAGAATTTCCTGCTTTCTAATATTGTGACATCTCTCTTTTAAGCATATTTTTTTTCTTTTGGAAATGTAGAAAATATGGTCCAACTTCTCCTTACACAAAATATATTCCATGATAAATGCAAAAGCGCACTTATATTGTTGCATTATACAGTAAGTGCTATGAATGTAATGAGGCATTGGCATAAAAGTCAACTCCGTCTGAAATTGTAAAGTGGTACAGAAGGTTAACATACCGCACAGCGCCAGTTTCTTTCTGCCTGCAATTTAGATTCAAATGTGCTTATGCAACGTTATTAAATTCCACTACTTAGCATCTGCTAGTCTGGTTATTGCCTTATAATTGCATTTATTTATACAGAAAGACTGCATGTTCTGCCATTTGCAGAAGACAGTGATTATATGGTGAACGTTATGAGCCAATCGTCCATTTATTCTCACTTTTTGTGTCACTTTGTAACCAGGTTTGTGCCAGGAGGGGGTCTACCAGAGGCCGGGGGACCCTGACCGCGTGGCCCTGCTCCTGGAGGAGTTCACCCGGGACGCCCGTAATGTGAAGCTGAGGGAGAAGGAGCACCAGCTGGAGGACGTGACGGACACCCTGAAGAGCTTCTTATCCCAGGCTGAGGACGCACTGCTGACCAAAGAGCTGTATCCATACTGGGTGTCAGCGCTGGGTATGAGGGCCGTTGAAGTCGCGTGAAGAGCAGAAATCCATTTGACCAATCAGAATCGTGGATTCACCTGCGCCGTGTAATATCTGTACATACTTGACATTCTGTGACAGTAGTTCTCTTCTGTGTCTGTTTTGTAGATGAGAAGGTGGAGAAGCAGAGAGTAAAGAAGTACTCCACTTTCATTGAGAGTTTGCCAAAGATAAACAGGTCAACCCTTGAGGCTTTGCTACAACATCTGTACAGGTACACACACACACACACACACACACACACACACACACACACACACACACACACACACACACACACACACACACTCAGACGAGCTTCAAACTGCATGAATATAAATATATCAATAATTAGATAGTATATAGAATGAAGTACAAACCAAGTCAATAAATAAAAAGGTTAAATAGATCTTGCAAAAAACATGAATAAACCCGTCTTGTGCTATGTGTCTGTTGTATGAATGTGGTCCCGTATGTAGCATTGCGGCAACTGGAAACTTACTAGTACAGTACATGTTAAAAGGACACAAAGAGAGAACTTAGCTACTTTTGCTAAATCATCCATTATGGCATTAAAATAGTAACAAAATAGTTAAAGTAGCTCTTGTCTTCTCCATGTGTTTGATTGCACTGGAGGCAGGTTAGCGGGTGTATCTCTACAGATGCCTTCCTGCATCACAGCAAACTGTAACAAGTGCAGGGACTTAAAGGTCCTGCACTGTGAGCAGCCCCTGGCTTGCTGTTAGTCACCTGCTGATTAGCCTGTTGTCCCTCCTGCTCCGCTAACGACCCGCTCTCCCCTCTGCTGTGTGTTTGCCTTCTGACCAATCAAGTCTCATACTTTATAGTCAGATCTCTGATTTAGTCTTGGAGGCTGCCGGTATGGCCTTCAAATGACAAGTTGTAAAGGAAAATGTAATATGAATATCCCAGTGCGACTTGAGTATACAATGAAGTACCAACAAAGGTTTAAGAGGTTTGTTGATATATTGTCCGAGGAAAGTTTGAAATAAACAGAAGACAGTTTTACAGATAGGAAAATACAGATATCCAATTAGAATTCACTATGGAGATGTTCTGCAATGCCAGGGTGGTTCACTGCAGGGTCACAACATTCAAAGTGAAGAATTTATACACATGTGGTAAGAAGAGAGTACATTTGATATATTTCTATAACCGAAAACACTTTTTGTCACTACAGCAACAAACCAATTCCTGATTATTTGTAACATTTATTGCCATTTTCAGTTTGACAGGCTCATTATTAAACAAGGTTCCAGGTTCTTTTTAGTCATACGAACATAGCTACAGTGTAGTTATGCCGATGACATTCTTAGGTCACAGGCTTCTCCAACAGTGCAACACAATAACACATATAAACAGGAAAATATAGTGCAAGTAAATAGTAATACAAAAGAAAAATAGTTTAAAAAAGTGAAATAGTGCAATAATAGTCTATATGCAAGTTATTGAAATGATATATTAGATACATAGATAAATAATTACTAAGTAGCAGATCAATGTTATGGATGTTATTGCCTGTGGGATGAAACTGTCCCTGGGTCTGGTGGTTTTTGTCCGGATGCTGCGGTAGCGCCTGCAAAACGGCAGCAGACAGAACAGTTTGTGTCTGGGGGTCTTTTATAATCCGGAGGGATTTCTTCCTGAGCCTCTGGGAGTAAAGGTCCTCCATGGATGGCAGCTCTGTCCTGGTGATGTTCTGTGCAGTTTACACCACCCTCTGTAAAGCATTACGGTTGAGGGCGGTGCAGCTGCCGTACCAGGCCGCGATGCAGCCAGTCAGGATGCTCTCTATGGTGCACCTGTAGAAGGTCAGGATACTCTCTATGGTGCACCTGTAGAAGGTCAGGATACTCTCTATGGTGCACCTGTAGAAGGTCAGGATGCTCTCTATGGTGCACCTGTAGAAGGTCAGGATCCTCTCTATCTATCCACCTGTAGAAGGTCAGGATGCTCTCTATGGTGCACCTGTAAAAGTTCAGGATGCTCTCTATGGTGCACCTGTAGAAGGTCAGGATGCTCTCTATGGTGCACCTGTAGAAGTTGCAGAGTATCCTGGAGTCCATGTTGAACCTCCTCAGCCTGCGGAGAAAGAGGAGCCGCTGTCGAGCTTTTTTGGTGATGTGTGAAGAGTCCATGTCAGGTCCTCAGGGATGTGGACACCAAGGAACCTGAAGCTGCTGACTCTCTCCACCGCAGTCCCATTGATGCCGATGGGGGTGTGTCCCTCTCCCTGCTGCTTCATGTAATCCACAATCGGCTCCTTGGTTTTGCTGACGTTGAGATTGAGGTTGTTATCCTGGCACCAAGATGTCAGGTTTTCAACCTCCTCTCTGTACGCCGTCTCGTCGGTGATCTGGCCAATGACGGTCGTGTCGTCAGCAAACTTCACGATGGTGTTGGAGCTGTGTGTGGCCACGCAGTCGTGAGTGAACAGGGAGTAGAGGAGAGGGCTGAGCACGCAGCCTTGAGGGGCTCCGGTGTTGAGGATCAGGGTGGAAGATGTGATGTTTCCCACCTGCACTGCCTGGGGTCTGCCCGTCAGGAAGTTCAGGATCCAGTCACAGAGGGCGCTGTTGAGCTTGAAGGGCACAATGGTGTTGAAGGCTGAACTGTAATCAATGAACAGCATTCTCACATAAGTGTTCCTCTGGTCCAGGTTTGAGAGGGCAGTGTGGATGGTGAGGGCTATGGCGTCGTCTGTCGACCCGTTTGCTCTGTAGTCAAACTGCAGGGGGTCCAGAGAGTCAGGGAGGGAGCAGGTGATTAATGATCACACACAGGCAATTAGCGAGTTAAAGCCCATGGCATAAATATAACCTTTTTTCTTGGTTTCTAATGTATTCAAACTGTATTTGTAGGATGTTATTTACTTCTTATGTTGACTATTTTTCCTTTCACATGTAGATATTTTGACTTTATTTACAGTAACAACCAAAAAGATGCTAAAGCATAACACACTGTATATTCTGTCTTGCAGCTGCCCTACACCTCAATCCTTTTTCTCCAGCTCTAGCTGCATTTCCATACAAACACTGCTCTTTGTTTATGTCTCATTCAATGATGCTCACATTACACCTTGCTCCCTCAGAAACCTGCGGTCCATAGCAGTGATTTAGCTGCATTATGTTAATGGTGTAGACAGTTTGCAGAAGGCTTAATTGTCCCTTTGCTGAAGTTGGCCTAACATTTCTCTAAATGCTCTGTGTGTGTGTGGGCACGGGAGATTTAGAGAGTTATCAGCCAGAGATAGTTTATGTTGAGGTGTGTGTGTGTGTGTGTGTGTGTGTGTGTGTGTGTGTGTGTGTGTGTGTGTGTGTGTGTGTGTGTGTGTGTGTGTGTGTGTGTGTGTGTGTGTGTGTGTGTGTGTGTGTGTGTGTGTGTGTGTGTGTGTGTGTGTGTGTGTGTGTGTGTGTGTGTGTGTGTGTGTGTGTGTGTGTGTGTGTGTGTGTGTGTGTGTGATTGTGTGTGTGTGTGTGTGTGTGTGTGTGATTGTGTGTAGGCACATTTGGGTTATTCTCACCACGTTTCTCTGTGTTTTTCAGGATTCAACAATGTTCCAACCTCAACCACATGCCGAGCGAAAAACTGGCTTCTGTCCTCTCCTCCCGCTTGTTCCAAACACGAGGACAAACCCCTCAGGAAATTAGCGTTGTGCATGACCTCATCAGCAACTACATTACACTCTTCAATGTAAGTCAAACATATTTATTTTGTTGTCATTTGATAGCATTGATAGTGTTAATGAAATTACAAAGAGACAATGAGGGTGACAATTTATACTTTTGTAATTTGGTACCCAGATTAAGTTACTGATTTCGTTCTTTCACAGTTATCTAGTATTCTAATGGAATACATTTAGTAAGCCTCCCAACCCTGGCAATGAGTTTGTTGCATATGTCCGGAGTTAATTTAATGGCAGAAATATAACGAAGAATAACATGCTTTGGCTGAGCATACCGACTGTTTTTGGTACGGTCTTTTAGGTTATATTTCAACTGCAATTAAATATGTTTTAATCATATCTACTGTAATGTAATGCTTGCTTTAGATTTTGCTCCTAATTTATAGTGATGATAATCTTCCAAATCTGCTCGTATACTGTATATTACTAGTAATGTGTTTTTATTGCATGTACAGCACTTTGGCTCGACCAAAAATCGCTTTTAAATGTGCTTTATAAATAAAACTTGATTTGATTCGATATAATCCTTTGACAGGTTTAAACCATTCTTTTATTTTGATATTGCATATTGAAACGTATCTTACTTTAACAATCTGAGGAACAGAACTGTTGCTGCCAAATCTCCGTAGTTGGCTTGACTTTGCTGATGGGTGGGGGGGGGAAGGGGGATCAATGTTACCCTTGGAGAGCTGCCTGGCTTATGGGATACGCAGCACAGAGCGACTGCTAATTCCCAACAGAACGCTCGGATCTCTCTTTTTCGGGACGCCATCATTCGCATGACAAATAGCCATTAAACCCAACCAATCACGAACCCAGATAGCAGTGAAAACACTCACCGCGACATAAAACGACATCTCGCTAATTAAAGCTCCAGTTATGTGCTGAATGTCTTCGACGGGGCCTATTATCAGGCTTAAACACACACACACACGCTAGGAGTTTTTTTTTTCCTCGAAATCTTCTTTTCCATTCGTGGAACTCCAACAAAGCAAGTTGTTCTCTGAAAATGATAATAGTGTGAAGAAGAAAAAAAAGTTGGAATGTAAAATATCATTTCCCACACGGAGCTTTGTGGAAGAAAAGTAATCACTTGGCGCCGAGCTGTGTCAAACACTCACAGCCAACTTCCTTTTCAAAAAATTAGTTTTAGAAGTGTTAGCTGAACGACCCAATTCTACATTTTCTTGTGATGCCTTTTACTGGATTAATCCAGTCCTCTATTTATTCGATTTAAGGAATAAATCCTACCTTAGAAAGAAATTCTTCAGTTTGAATTCAGGTCTGTGTGTGTCCAACAGGTCAATGAAGAGCGGGTGTTACAGATGGAGAGAGAGAACAGTTTCATCACACGCTGGAACGACAAGAAGGACACCACAGTAAGTGGACCCGCTGAGTCCAAATGGAAGTCACCCACGGGTGTTCTGTTTGTGTGTGAGTGTTCATTGATTTGCCTGCATGCATCGTGGCCTCTCAAATCTGGGATGCATTTGAACGAGGTTCCTGTTTGTCTGGGGGTAAGGGGAGCGTGCTAGGAAAAGGGGCTTTGTTCCTGTTAACCTTTACGAACCTGAGAAAAACATTTGGTTTAGATAACTGGGGGAAAAAAAGAAATCTCATGCTGCTGTTGTTGTTTATTCCCGCTCCTTTCTGCTTTCCCCCGCCCTCCACCTCTCAGAGCACGTCTGCTGCTGTGGGTCAGGAGGGTTACTCAGTGGAAAGCAAATCGCTATTATGAAACTGTCAGAGGTGAAAAAAGGGAAAACATTTTGGTTATGGAAAAATATGGTAGAAAAATACAAAAGTTACACGTTTTTTGATTAAGAATAATCACTCAGTGTAATTACAAGTCAGCATGAGGATGATTTCCTCTGGTGGGATAATGGATAAGCTTATTTTAGGGATAATTTAACATTTTGGCATCATTTAAGGGGCCCTATTATGCTAATTCCTGGTTTATATTTGTATTTGCTGCCTCTATTGTGACATGTTTCCATGCTTTAATGTTCAAATGTTTTTCCTTCAAACTGCCTGTGCTGCAGCACCTCTTTTCACCCTCTGTCTGAAACCAGAGCCCAGTCTGCTCTGATTGGTTGCTGACCCACTGTCCTAATTGGTCAGCCGTTTAGAGATGTCCCGCCCCTTAGCCTATCACGTACAATGTGTTGGAGCGCTATCCAATAGAAGTGCGAGTGTAGCATAGTTATGTCACTTTGTTATGGAAGTAAACAATGGAGGCGTTTCAGGCAGGGGGGTGTGTTTGAGAGAGAATACATATTTAAATTGATTTTAGGCATTTACTTGCACACAAACCTATATAACTCACTACAGGAAAGGTACAACCTCAACAAATATAGCAAGGCCTCTTTGTGATCTTAGATCAATAATCACCTTTTACATAGGTACTCTTTCCTAATTTGTATTATTATTAATATCAATCCATTTCACTCACTGGCGTCATGTAGAGGTCTCTGGCTTACGATGATGTTGTCAGGGTCTTGGAGCACACAAGCTCCAGAGCAATTAAACCCAGTTAACTCGATATCAATAAGTTCATCCAGTCCATGCAGAGCTGACTCATGTAACTCTTAAACTGAAAGAAACATAAAAGAACAAAAGCAAATATGTAATTTCCCTCGCACAGATTTATAAACGCTGCACTTACAGGGGTTATATGTCCATGCAGTTTATTTATAGTGGTGTACGGCACAGGTTATACTTCTCTGGGTCTTCATTTAGAATGTTGTGGCTAGTCAGGCCTGAGTTGTTGGAAATAGAGCATTTTTTCATCATCTTTTTAATAACAGCCAATCACAACAAGTATTGGATGTTTGTGAAAACATGTCAAAACATAAACTGTTATTCTAACATGTTTTCTGGAGATGACTCAACTGAAAATATTGATGTTTGAAAAACGGTTTGGAGTCTTTTCCATTACTGTGTTGAATAAAGAAGAAATTGTTGTTTATTGTGCGTTTTGTCTCTTCTTTGGCAAATGAGTTAAAGGCGCAATACTAGTTTAGGGAGGACTAGAGGAAATCTGTAAAAATTAAACGCAAAAGTGAACAAAAAAGAGGGATGACACCAATGCATGAAGTGTAGGAGGTCCTGACCTCAGCTGAAGGCAGAGGATGACAGGTCAGCCTGCCCTCTGCAAGTGGAGAGTACAGCTATACTGAGGGAGTAAGTAAATCAGTGATATAATGAGGTTCAAGCCAGTGTCATGCCTTGTAAGGTAGAAGTGGCAGTTGGAAATCAATACTTGCATTTACAGCCACGGCGAGTGCAGCAAGTGGATGACTTTGGTAGAGATTAAGAATACCTTGATTCCAGAACATTACTGTTTTTCCTGCGCGTTGCTTTTTGTTTCACTTTGTAGACATCTTTCTTTCCTTTATTCCTAAAGTGGTCTTTCTTTAGTGTGAGAAGAGGAGGTAAAAGTGTTGCTTGGGAGACCAAGATGGCGCCGTATCTGTGTGTGACATTTTCACAGCTTTTACTCTATAGTTTAGAGCAGGGGTGTCAAACTCAAGGCCCGGGGGCCAAATCCGGCCCGCGACTTCATTTAACGTGGCCCCACAAGAGCTCTGAAAGAATGTAATACATTTATTATACGGTTACATGCCAATTTACAGAAGTACGTTGCCCATAAACTACATGTCCCACAATGCATCTCCAATATGAATTTTGTTCAGAATTGGACTTTTTTGCTTCAAAATTTCAAATTGGCTTTTTAAAAAGCCAAATTCTCACTGAAGAGACTTCCAATTATTTGCCCTAGACTTCTGCTTTCAGATGTAGTTAATTATGAAATGATTACCCTGTCCGATAATAATCCAATGCAGAGGCAATAATGTAATATAATACATACGTTTATATATATTAAATATTTATATATGTATTTTTATATAGTCTTAAAGTTACAACCGGCCCTTTGAGTGCAACCATAATGCTGATGTGGCCCGCGATGAAATTGAGTTTGACACCGCTGGGTTAGAGCAACTAAAACATACTTACATTATGGTTAATTCATTTTTTAATAGCAACATGTGTTTCTTTACCATACACAAAAAGCCTCTTTCTGATTGACCATTTCTTAGAATATACCGTAATTGAAGTGGTAAAAAAAATCTGTTTGTTTTATAATGAACCAAAAGAGTATCTACAGTGACATAAACAACATTCTTCCTTTTTAGACCTTTAAGGTTTAAAGAGTAATTTATTCTCTAGATCAGGGGTCTCCAACACGTCGGGCAGCTTTTCAGTAGCTCGATTATCGATTATAGCGTAGTAAGGTTGCTTCCTGATTTTTTGGCCGCGGCCGGACAATAACATTTTTTTATTTTAGAATTGTTTCTGTCACACGAATATCAAATTGGTCGGTGACGCAGAGATCAAGGAACAGACGTGACAGCGGCACAGCGACACCACACACGGAGCAGTCTGCCTCTCCAGCAACACCAGTCCAGAACCAACAGCAGAATGACCCGCTCTGAATCAGGCCCTGTCGCTGCGCTTCAGAGACACACAGGGAGGGATTTGTGTGTTTTTGAAAAACACTCGTTATCGTCATGTCAGGTTTTTGGTGGATTTAATCAAGTCTTGGATTGCAGAGTATGAATGTCCTCTTGCTATTTTTCAGTTGATAAATACTTGTGTAAAGTTTGTGAAGGCAGGAGAAAAGCTTCCGCGATCACCGCCCCCTCCCTGAAAATAACGAGTGACAGGCTGATCGTGACCCGATAGAAACTTTATTATTCACTTAATCACTGATTGAGATATGATGAGCTAACTTAGTCTCCTACAATTATGGGATTTATGTAACAGTAAGACAGAGAATGTAAGTGTATTTTTGTTTTTATAATGCTGTTGTAAATACTCCTGTTGTCTGCTGTGTTCAGACTTAAGTCATGTGTGATGCCACATTCAAGACATTCAGTGTCCGTTGCTAGAAGCTGCAGCTAGACCTCAGAAGCATTTGTTTTTTGTTTTTGAGGATGGAACAATTTCACACACAGATGCTAGATGCAGAAGCTAGACCTATACAATTGATTTAATATGGTTTATAATTGTATGCCAAGATGGAGAAGAAGAAGAAGAAGAAAAAGATGGCTGAACAGTTCAGTGTCAATCCTGTGGAGATGGAGGTTAATGCATCTCCAAAATCATGTTCAGCTTAAGTCTCAGCAAAACTCACAACATTTCTGGAGCCTTGTAGACCCAGAAAATTATAAGAACATTCACCAAGCAGCACTGAACATGTCTGCTTTATTTGGCTCTACATACCTTTGTGAAGCAGCTTTTTCTGACATGAACGTCATGAAATCTAAATACAGAACAAGACTGACTGATGGACATTTAAATGATTCTATTAGAGTGAACCTAAGTGGGTACACTCCAGCATACACCTGTATGGTGGACTCCATGCAGTGCCATTCTCACATTCTTCATCTCACTGACTGTAAAAAAGAGTAAATGCACTTATTTTACACACTTACCATAAGATGCTTGTCAGGTGGTGATTAAGGACATTTATGTGAATTCTCAGTGATGTACTTACTATGTGGGACATAATAATATGTGAGACATTTTCGTTTTCTTGGACCTTGATGTGAAGTTAAGATTTGTGATAAGCTTTAGGTATTGCAATTTCACACGTGTACAAAAGTATAGCTTAATAAATAAATGTAAGCGATGTGATGCAAGTATCTCTCAGATGAAGAAAGGTTGGAGACCCCTGGGTTAGAATGACTGTAATTGCTGTGCTCTTTCCGGAGCACAGAAGTCAGAAGTGGCTTCCTCCCCACCACCATGTGATATTTCTCAAGCCAATAATGCATCTCAGTTCACCTGCACTTTAATGACAAAGGAAGAGTAACTGTAATTTTCAGAAAGCCAAGGGGAAAAGAAACCTTTTTCATCCTCACTTAGTTGTTCATTTTTCAGGAGATGGATAACCACTTCCCTTGGCCAGAAATCCGGATTTGGTCCTATTCGACTGACCCTGTCTTTTTTTAACTTTTAGATTTCCGCTTCTTCCTTTGTTTATTTCTCACCAAAAGTCTCTTTTTAAATAGATGCAGGAGAAAGATTAGCCCATAGCTCCATCATATTGAAAAAAGTGTCATCGTTTTATTGGAAGTTTGACCTCCTGAATGTCAGACAGAAAGGCCACTTTAAAGTCATCCTTTTAATTTCACATAGGTTAGTATCTATTGACCTGCGGGGGAAAGAATCCACGCTACTGTAGGCCATAATGTGAGTTAAACAAAATAATCAATACCTCTCTTATGGATTTGCATTAATTAGGCTATGGAGCAAGGCTGTGACTGGCTTACCATAAGGTATAGTATAAAAACTCCAAACATAAAAACTCTAACGTTGTGGATACAGAGTGATCTTTTTACCATTTCTGTTTAAAATAAAAACAAGAGAGCTTTATGATTAGGCTTAAAAGGTTGTTTTTTTACGCTAGCTGTTTTGCCATGCTTACAGTGTTTATGCTAGGCTAACAGCCTGCTAGCTTACTAGCTTCATACTTAACCAGCACGCATAGAAGCAGTTTGGATGGGAAATAAATGTATTTACTGTTTAACTTAACCATAAGCCATAAAGCATTGATAAATGAAGGTACACAGAGTTGATGAATACATTAAAGTGTCATATTTAATTAACAAAAAAAGCTAACATTGAATTAAACCGCCTTCTTTTCTGCCTTGTGACAAGCCTTGTGCAAATACACAATTGAAAAAAGAATTTGACTGTGAACCCATATCTCTCTCCTTGCATCTCTTCTTTTTAAAAAGTTGTTATCCTTTCCCATAATAACCCCTGAACATTTTCCTAGGTGCATCTTCAATACCATTTTTAAACTGACAGCCCACGTAGCGTTAACACCTCAGGAGAACACATCAGTTTTAGCGTAGGTGAAACATGCACCCTGCGCTTCCACCTTTACAAGATTGTCTCACACATGTTCTCTTTATTTAGTCGGGCTTCGCATTCCATTAACGCTACCTGGATTTCGTTTGCCTCCAGCTCTAAAAATCACCTGTTTTATTTTCTGTAATATGTTCTCTCCCTTTTTTCCATTTAGACTCACGCCACACAGGAGTCAAATTTAGAAGAAAGCCAATTAATCCAGCTGCATTGTTTTTCGTAATTCTGATCACTCCATGTTCTTTCTCCCTTCCCAGTTCTCTCCTGCTGGGGACTTGATCTTTGAGGTGTACCTGGAAAAGAGAGTGCCAGAAAACTGCTGTTTAATCAAGGTGTGTGTGTGTGTGTGTGTGTGTGTGTGTGTGTGTGTGTGTGTGTGTGTGTGTGTGTGTGTGTGTGTGTGTGTGTGTGTGTGTGTGTGTGTGTGTGTGTGTGTGTGTGTGTGTGTGTGTGTGTGTGTGTGTGTGTGTGTGTGTGTGTGTGTGTGTGTGTGTGTGTGTGTGTGTGTGTGTGTGTGTGTGTGTGTGTGTGTGTGTCATATGGGCATTTGCTGCTTTTCCCACAGGTCTGTGGTAAGGTGAAATAAGAAAGAAGGGGGGGAGATGAAGTGTGGGATGAAGGCAGGCGGGTGAAGGATGATGTTGGGTAGAATGATAGGTGGAGAGGTTGATAGAATAGGGCTGAGACATTCCTGGTTTAACCTGATGGGATTACCGCCCTCTAAATAAATCAGAAGCAGACCAATCAAAGAAACGTCTGATTTAATTGTGTGAGTAATTGCATTTGACAAGGCGGGCGGGCCGCTCTAAGTTACGGACTCCTTTTTCACGGGTCTGCGGCAGCGGCATAATATGGATGGGGTTAAAGAGGAGCACCAACGTTTGACTTCAATACTCCACCTTCTCTCCGTGGAGTTAAGTAGCACATTTGCTTTGTACAGCCATATTCACCTGATAACTTGACAACTAATTTAATCAGCGTACATGGCTGCGAGTCAGATTTCTGTATTTATTATTGAGCAGCTCTTCTAAGGGAGACATTTTCCAAAGGCAGTGATATTGATCCAGGAAGCAGGATGTGTTTGCTTTGTTCGATTGTTTCTCTTTTTTTCATTTTGTTGTTTGCCTTGTTATGTATTTATCTATTTGTTGTGTTATGTGGTAGGTTTCTCCCAGCATGCGGTCTACGGAGATGGCAGAATCTGCGTTGAGCATGAGGGACATCACCTTTAGTGCCGATGACTTCTGGACCACCTTTGAAGTCATTGAACATGGAGAGTTAGGTACGCACAAAGAAACCTCATGATATGAATTTAAATCACAAACAATCCTGAAAACATATTTGCATTTCAGACAGAGATCTGTGATTATCTAACATCAGGGTAAACATAAGTTGTTCAAAACGTTGTCTCTCAAGTGGGACACAAGGTATTTCTTTACTAGCAAACACATGGTCAGGTATCAAGTTTAATATGAAAGGGTCGCAAAATAAGGGAATGAATAAGGGTTCTTGTCTGTTGTAAACAAAAGAAACAGTTTCGTACTTTAAGCAACTTCAATTTGAATGATTCATACAAGTAAATGTTGTGTAGTTGTAATAGAGCAGGGGTCTCCAACACGTCGATCGCAAACTACCGGTAGCTCGCAAGCCCTCAATAAGTACCCTATGCATAAACGAAACCTCAATCATAGCGAACTCTATCTACTTACCACAACTCTATATCTATCCAACACCCCTCCTCCCCCCACCCCCACAATAAATATCGACCAATCAAGTTCTTCCTGGATTTGTGGAACCAGCGTTGCAGTCGGGAAGAAAAGCAATTTGGAGCGGCACCTCACCGCTTCATAAGGAGTGTGACCGTGATTTTCCTTCTGGCAGAATCTACACAACACATCAGCCCCATTGAACAGCTTATCATTCCAGCCGATACAACACATGAGGGGCAGAGTTTTGCTATATATTTATTGCACTTGACGCACACACACGCATGGCGTCATTTCCACTGGGGACAGGGGGGACATGTCCTCCCCACTTTTCGAAATCCCGTTTGTGTCCCCCCACTTTACACTTTCTTGCTTTTACGCAAGCCGTCATCGCCACGGAGGAGCACACAGCCTCTGAGAGAGAGACTTTATCTATTTAATATAGTTGTACAAAATTAAATAATAAATCATTCCAATTTCTGCTATAGGACAGTAAAAAAAAACTGTTTAAAAGGGGAGTGATATATATATATAAGATGTTTGGATCATTGAAAAGTATACATTTTTTTAAATGTACATTTAAAAAAGAAAATCTTCCCGGGGGGTGCATGCCCCCGGACCCCCCTAGTGGATGTGAGGTCCACCCCCAAATAAAGCAGGTTAAAATAATTAAATTGCATACATTTTCTTTTAGAAAACACTGAAAACGGGTCCCACAGACCCAAACAGCACACAAAGGTTAAAGGTAAGCATTGGGGCTGTCAGTCGATTACAATAGTTAATCGCAGATTAATCACACATTTTTTATCTGTTCTAAATGTACCTTAAAGGAATATTTTTCAAGTTTTTAATACTCTTATCAACATATGAGTGGACAAATGTACTTTATGCAAATGTTTGTTTATTATCATTGGAACAATGACAAATATTCTCCTGAATATTCTCAACACAACAACCTGGAACCTCTCTCTCTTCACTCTCTCCCAACCCTTCTTTGCACTGAGCCAGTTGCTCAAGCAGCCTGTTTACAGTTGTCGGCGAAATGCCGCTCCTCTGTCTTCACAACAGTCAAAGCATGAGACTGAAGTTCCACTGTGGGTCAAAATAATGCGCTGTGATGTGCAGTCGACACGTTGGATGCGATCCGAATGATCTAACGCAGCCCCTCGTCCTCCACAATGTTAAGCTGTAGCCACCCATTTAGCTATCGCTGTTGTTGTCCAGGCGTCTCCCCGGCAAACTTTCAAGCGCAAGCGAGCGGCAGGAGCGGGACTGTAAGCATCAGCTGTGTGCGTGGCTTGCCGTTTAAAATACTTTTTCTTCATTTCATTTCATTTCAAAGTTGAGATCATTGATCTCTTTTTCAAGGGAGACCTGCTCAAGTAGGTTCCACATGAAACATAAAAAACATAAACAGAACAACAAAAGGACATCTTACAGCATCATTACAGGGATTACAATTTACATAACTATCCACATGAGCAGGTACCAACAGCTTCCGATTGAGTAGCATCCAACCGAGTTTTAAACATTTAGTGGCATCAGATTGCTCAGTTACCATTTCAATTGCAGACTATTCCAAGACAGTGCAGCTGCGCATCTAAATGCTATCTTCCCTAAGACAGTCCTAGCAGTTGGCACATTTAATAAAACTACATCATGCGATCTCAGGCAGTAGCCATTTACAATTCACCGTGAGATCAGGGAGCAGATATAAGATGGAAGTTTCCCTAACATGGCTTTGTATATAAAAATGTACCAGTGACTGAGCCTCCGTACAGTTAGTGAAGGCAAACCAGCCCTTGCATAAAGGGTACAGTGATGGGTTAATGCTTTACAGTTTGTCACAAATCGCAGTGCGCTGTGATACGCAGCATCTCAGTGGACATGGCAATTGGCCGGTGCATTCATATACATCAGATCACCATAGTCCAGCACAGGTAAAATGGTCACAGTGACTAGCCTTTTCCTAGCCTCAAGCAGAGAAACAGGACTTGTTCCTGTAGAAGAAACCTAGCCTAACCCTTCTTGTATCCATATCTCTCGCTAGAATCTCCCTCCGTCCAACTAACAGCAACAACGTCAAGCCTTTGGGCTCTGAAACTACGGGGCGGGCCGAGGACAAATACACATGCGTTAATCGCATGTTAAAATAATTTGTGGCGTTAAAATAATTTGTGGCGTTAGCCTGTGTGTTTAAATGTTTTAACGCGTTAACTTGACAGCCCTAGTAAGCATATCATAATGTTCAAATGTGCTAAATACATTGCAAAAAAAAAAAAAAAAGGAGGAGTAAAAGTAGCTCACGACTTGTTTTATTTTTTGAAAGTAGCTCTCATCCTAAGAAAGGTTGGATTTATTCTCTAAATGAAGTGTTAGACACACAAAGGCGTCACCAATGTGATTATCCCTCTTCACAGTGATGTCTGTGAAAATGCCCTTTCCAAAGACTCTGTTATTCCATACGCTTTGTCATCAGATAGTACATGTACCTGTTGCATGATGATGTTGAATCAATCTGCTTCCCATTGTCCATGTTAAAGGACTTTGACGTCAAATCTTGATTAGCGATCGATTCGTCACATCACCACGTCAATGGCTATTCTCATTAAGGGCAAATACAAAGTTCACACCTCTTCTTATTCAAGGACCTTATGATGAGAGGATTATCTTTATTATCTCTCTAATGAGCCAGACCAATGTCTGCGAACATGGACGCACACTTAGAAATTAGCCAAGCACCGTCAGTTTGATGATATGCACATTAACTCATCATTCTTACGGTCATATGGCATAAATTACCTTCATCTGTCTCGCATCATCAACCCCGGGGAGCTGACCCACCTCATCTTACATTAGTATGCCCTGTAAGTTCCCGGCGCCTCATTGAACAGGAAGCAGGCGAGTGAAGAGAAGTCAAAGTTGAGCTTTGTCGCGAAAGTTGCTTAGCTTGCGGCCCCCGTGCACTTTTCATCAGTTCACAGAGAGTTTACACTATTATGTTTGTTTTTCTGCTCACAAAGTTACAGAGGACGAACCGTCCTTTTTCAAAAAAAGGTGCGTTGAATACTGAATATATTTGCTGACGGTTCAGCATATTTTCCATGCCGAGACAATACGTCTGTGGAAGAGTAAACAGTTTGTTGAAAGTGGTATAGCGTGACAGGTTTTGCTCATAAAACCATAAAGAAAGGAGGGAAAGCGCGTTAATTAGCCATTTTTGAGGCAGATAAACACTTATCGAGGAGAATAGGCAGAAAACCGGAGCTAATATTTGTTGGGAAATGAGGGATAATTCCTTGGCCTGGGTCTGCAGAGATTCCAGAGGAAAGATAAGCCCCCTGTTATGAATAAGTGATGCCGTTGTGGCTCCTTTTACCTCTTTGGGTTACAAAAAGAAAGGGGAGTGTAGAGATGGTGGCAACAGAGCAGGGGTGGTGGTACACAAATTCATTTTTGTACCGATAGCTTGTACCCTGTTCAGCAATTAGGCAGCGATAATAGCTCTATTTTGCACATGAGTGTGTTTTTATAATCAGGTCCTGATATGCTGGAGATAATTTAAACTGCTCTGTGATGAAAATGGGAGGAACAACAACATCATCTTGTTATTTAGCTAACTAGAATCTGTCATGGTTTTTAAGATATGAGGCTTTGATTTAGTTTCTTGCAATTGTAATTCCCTGTAAAAACACAGCTTGGCTTTTTGGCCGTTGCTATTTACCTGCTTATTATTCCCCTCCCTGAACCGTGTTGTTTTATTTCCAACAGAGCGACCGTTACACCACAGTGAGAAGATCCTCGAGCAGGTGCTGGAGTGGAGTTCTTTAGATTTCCCTAGTTCTGCTTTTCTTGTTATAAAGAAATTCACAGGGTCCAAAAGAGTGGCAGACAAGAAAGGTACAGTACGTAACTAAAATGCTATGATACCAGGGGCGGACTGGGATTACAAATCAGCCCGGGATTCTCGACCGGCCCACTTCGGTACCCAGAGTTCTCGTTAGAATATTTTTTCGCCGGTCAACATGTCCGTTAAATTTTAATTCTTCCGGACAAAATTTGAAAAGTGCCGGTCAAAGGTCTTCTTTGTTATTTATTGAGCTTTAAAACAATTTGATATGCTTCGATATAAAACAAACTGATTGTAGTAGATTAACTATTCAAAAGTATACAGTAACTTACAATAACACGGGAATAATAAACGGAGCGCTCTCTCCCTCTCCTGACAGCCCGTCAGTATCATGCAGCTCGCGGATCAGTAATGAGTGACCCAACAGTAAAACTAAACATATCTATAACTAGTTTAGGTAGTTTGAGAGGTAATTAAAATAACTAAGTGTGATATTCTAACCTGAAGTGTGTGTGTTGCTCCGCTCACCGCTGCATGTGATCATGCAGAGCTGCGTGTCGACTCGTCAGCAGCAGCTGATCTCTCTCTCCGTCACATTAGACTTTACTCGCGTTTATGTCCATATCGATCAGATCTAGCTAGTTCTAGCTAATGATATGACTACCTGCTTATTAAAAGACACCTAAACAATAAGCGTCGCTATGCAACCGGGTGAGGCCGCAAAGTATAGTGCAGCATTATGCATTTGTTTACATGCCCACCGGAACCCCGAGGCATTACCAACAGATCAACGCACAATCAACCCATACAACACATCTCTTTCTCCACATTAAGTGTTAGACATTAGAATTGACTATTCTTGTCTGTCACATACTCTTTTGTCTGTCACATAAGTGGGCAAGTTGCGCAACTGATGCGGTATTGCGCTAAGCGGAAATTATTTTGACCAGACACTTTGACCGGAGAGATTTAGATTTGCCGGTCTTCAGCATATTTTACCGGTCATAGTTTGGTAATTACCGGCTGACGGGAAATCTGTCGGTACCGCCGGCCCACCTCGGTGCCACTTCAGTGGACCGGCCCATCGGGATTCGTCCCGAACGTCCCGATGGCAGTCCGCCCCTGTATGATACGATATTTCTTCCTTTTATATTTGATTCATCAATTATCAAAAACAGCCAATGACTTTACTGACTCAATGTTTCAGCACCAGCATGTTGTCCCCTCTGAGCTGACAGTCAATATTCCTCTCCTCCATGTGCTCCACAGCGGATCAGAAGCAGTTTATAAAAGGAGACTTTCTGAAGTTCAACGACGGATCCTCCAAACTGCTGTCGGGGCACAAATTCCAGGACAAATATGTTGTACTACGTGCCGAGAATCTGCTGCTCTACAGAGATATCAAAGTGAGGACACTGTTATCTTCCGTTTAATCTACTGTAAACACTTGTGGGATCTGCATGCAAACACCAAGCATTGAAGGGTATCAAGAGGGAATTTAATGGGTTATAAAACGACTTTAGAAAACCAAAATGTGTTAGAGTATCGCCTACATAACTGCCACTAAATACTTCAAAGTCTATCCAAACTATAAAGTGTTCCATCTCTGCGAATAATGTGGAAAATAAAGAATAATGATGGCAGCCCACTCTCTTTGGAAAAATGAAAGATTACATGTTTGCTTCAGTGAGGACCAGCAGGCCTGAGTTCCCCGGAGGCCTTTTCTTCTCCGCACAGTTCTGCAGTGAAACCTGGGAGTCGTAAAGGAGCGAGAAGCAGTGTTAATAATTGATGGAAGTGCTGGGGGAGGGAGAACAACGAGGGGTGTCGAAGGGTGCCTCTCACTGAAAGCGTTTTCCAAATATCAAGTTGCCCAAGAACGCGGCTAATTACCGTGTTAATGCTAAGGAAATTAGAAGTGATCCTGGAATTTAATTGATATAGTTTGGCCTCTACAATTATTACCAGGTCTGTATTTAGCGAACATTATGTTGCATGAAAGCAGGAATGGGTGGTGGGTTGAGGATGTGTAGGTGTCAGAGGAACACTTTGATTGTGTTCCCTTTGTTCTTCTGTTCTTTGTTCCTTGGGAGAAAGGTTTGCTGGTAATGATTCAAATTGATTGTCGTGTTGTGATGCTGCACGGATAGTGTTTTTCTTTGGGATTAGTTGGTTAGGTTGAGTTGAATATGTTTATTTCTGTTCCCTCTTTAATTGGCTTTGTTTCTGCAGGGCACTAAAGCAGAGAAAGTAATCCAACTCAACTCTCTGAATTGTTACCTGGGCCTGAAGAAAAAGCTCAAACCTCCAACCAGGTAAACTGCACGCACACGAAGAATCTGAATGCATATAATGAGGGACCGATTCAAATATATAATAATAATAATTCATTTATTTTATATAGGCGCCTTTCAAGGCTCTCAAGGTCGCCGTACAAACACATAAAAAACACAATATGTGGTAGATTTACTAAGACTACCAAATTCTTAAATGTAACTAAAGTTTTGAGTTGCATTTCCTTCAATGCACTGCTATGCTAATAAGCATAAGGATGTTATGTAGTTATTATGTTTCATGTTGTGTGCTATCATCTATGGTTATAGTTTTTTGTGCAAAGCAAATTCCTCAAGAGGCAAATGTGTCCTTCATCCATTAATACTTTCGTTTTGCCACAAAAAGGAAAGCTACATGCAAGAAAAGGGTGCTTAATAATATGAAGGTTGCATCAAATGAAAAAAGGGTATCCTTAAATAATAAAACATTTTCCGTAAAATAGGTACATGGAAGGAGAAGCCATCTTACCTCGAGGCCACTTTCTTTGTTGCTTTCAAAGCGCAAACTAAGCGGACTTCCCTTTTTATTTTAAATTCCAAGGCCAGCATCAAGCTTTTAGATCTCACATACATTACACTTACATTTTGTGAAGGATGGGTTTTAAAGTAAAATACATGTTGGTGTTTGTGCTTTGACAAGATTATATAAATGGATCAACACAAGCTGAAATGTAATCAG
>NC_136901.1:33079005-33459005 GCF_949606895.1 Notothenia rossii | reverse complement strand
ATTTTGACTAGTGATTATTGTATTTGTGTATTATGTTTTTTGATTACAGTTTTCACGGTCTGGATGAACCAAATAAATCCTGCCAGTAAATTAAAAACTCGTTGCTGTCGTCTGTACTGAGGGAATTACAGTGAAAACTTAACTGCTCACGAAGACAGCACCAAAGAGCAGTGAATGACAACAGTAAGGCAAGTAAGATGTCCCGAAATGGCGAAGAGCACACAATTGCAGATGTACATTTCCCAGACATGGAGTCACACGCACCTGACAAGACAGAGTGTGTGCACGAGCACAGCTCAACCGTGCAGCCACAAGCGACTGAAGGCATCATAGTGGACAACCCCGCTTCCTTAGAAGAGCCACCATTAGGCCAAAGAGTCCGCAGAATGACGGAAAAGGGTCAAGAACAGCATGATGAGCAAGTAATAAAGGTTGCACATCGGTTCAGTGTGTGCTATGAGAAGTGGAAGGATGCCACTAAAGAAGCCAACCAAGCGCTGAGTGGAAAGTGCTCAGACGACCTGCTAGATGGACAAATTACTAAAGTACGCAATACCTCTAGGAGTCTAAATGACGTTTATGACGATTGGAAATGCCTTGAGGTTCCTGACCTTAACACACGTCGCAAAATTGACACCTGTGAAACAGTAACAAAGAAGATGGTTAAGGATGCAATGGACCTTATAGATGCAAGGGAGGAAGCTACAGCCCATAGGCATACTACAAGTCAAAGACATGAAGAACATCGAGTCATTGAAGAGGTAATGTCTGTAGCCTCAGGAAGGACAGGCATTAGCTCTCACCACACTAAGTGCTCCTCTGCAAGCAGGAATAGTGCAGCTGCTGAGGTTGCTGCCAACAAAGCCACCTTAGAAGTACAGCTGGAGCAAGAGCATTATATTAAAGAGCTTCAGAGACTGGAAGTTGAAGCCGCTCAGATAAAAGCCAAACAAGAGGCTGAAAATGCAGAGAGACAAAGAGTGCTAGAAGCCAAGCGCAGAGAACTAGATCGATTGGAGACTATTAAGAAGCTAAAGGCTGCCGAGGCACGACAGCAAGTATATGACCGGAGTATACATTCATGTCCGGCAACTAAGGGCGACGGCTCAGATGAAGAAATAAATTATCTTCTCCATCGTGGCTCTGTGAAGAAAGAAGAGGAAGTCAAGCCTCAAACTATCAATGATCTTCTCCATCGTGTCTCTGTGAAGAAAGAAGAAGAAGTCAAGCCTCAAACTAGCACGCTGCGGCACCATTTTACACCACCAGCTGGAGCACAAGCAAGGCAAGAAAACAAATATGAAGATGGCACAACAGCTCTCGTCAAAGCGCTCGCAGAAGCCATCAGTGCGAGTCGCATTCCTCTACCTGAACCTACAGTGTTCAGTGGTGACCCACTCCGATTCAACGACTGGAAAGTGTCCTTTCAGACGCTCGTTGACAGGAAGAACATACCAGCTGAAGAGAAGATATATTATCTACGCAAGTATGTGGGTGGATCTGCTAAAAGGGCCATAGAGAGCTACTTTTTACTTGGCACAGAGCCAGCGTATTATGCAGCATGGGACATCCTAGAAGAGCGATACGGCAATCCATTCCTCATCGTCAAGGCCTTCAGAGAGAAGCTCGACGCGTGGCCCAAGATAAGCTCCAAAGGCAGTATGGAACTTCAAGAACTCGCCGACTTCCTGCGCTGCTGTGAGGCAGCCATGTCTCAGATCAGAGGTCTTGAAATACTTAATGATTGCAACGAGAACCAGAAAATTCTCTCTAAACTCCCAGACTGGTTGACTTCAAGGTGGAATAGGAAAGTCATAAAAGCAGAAGAAGACACTCACATGTTCCCGAGCTTCAGCCAGTTTGTCAAGTTTCTCACACGTGAAGCTAAAATCGCTTGCAGCCCAATAACATCTCTTCATGCTCTTAAGCCAAGTGAAAGGATTCCAGACAAGAGTGTAAAGAGCGGAGGTCCTGGAGCAAAGGTGTTAGCAACCACCTCAGATGAGAAAGCCGTCGTCACAAGCTGTGTCTTCTGTGAGAAGGCAGGACACAGTCTACAAAGGTGTTACAAGTTTATGCAAGGGACAATCTTGGAGCGAATCAAGTTTGTTCAAGAAAATAAATTGTGTTTTGGCTGTCTCAATTTTGGCCACCGATCTAAAGATTGTAGAGAAAGAGACAGCTGCGACACCTGTGAGAGAAGACACCCAACTTGTCTTCATGACGATCGCACCAAGGAAGAAAGGATGTCTACAAGATCTGACAGAGCAAGGTACAGTGACAAAGACAAAGAAGAGTACAAAGAAAGGAAGAATGAACAGTCACAAGACCAGTCAGAGAGACCATCACGTGAGGCGACGGCACTTAGAGTCATCCAGAATGTTGGAGACACTCATACCTCCACAATAATTCCAGTGTGGGTGTCATCTACAAGTGTGCCAAGTCGTGAAGTTCTGGTGTACGCACTCCTTGATACACAAAGTGACACAACCTTTATCCTCGACGAGACAGCGAAGGCTCTCAATGCTAAGAGTGAACCAGTTCAGCTAAACCTCTCCACGTTGGCTTCAAGAAACACAATCGTGTCCTGTCGGAAGCTAGCTGGTCTACAAGTTAGAGGTTTTTATTCAGACAAGATAATCACTCTTCCAGTGACTTACTCAAGAGAGTTTATCCCTGCAAACAGAGACCATATTCCCACACCAGATACGGCGAAAGCATGGCCTCATCTTGAACACATTGCAGATGAGATCGCTCCTCAGCAAAGCTGTGATGTCGGCCTGTTAATTGGCTACAACTGTGCCCAAGCCCTCGTTCCAAGACAAGTGGTGCCTGGTGAGGAACACCAGCCGTTTGCACAGAAGACAGACTTGGGCTGGAGTGTAGTGGGATATGGCAACCCGTGTCTCAACTATGGAGATGCAATTGGAATAAGTCACCAAGTCATGGTGAAGCAAGTGATGCCAGGTCTACCGTCCTCTTCAGACCTCACAAAGGAAGTGCACTATGTCTGTAGGACACAGATCAAAGAAGTTCTCTTACCTGCAGATGTCATCAAGATGCTGGAGTCCGACTTCGTTGAAAGAGCGTCGGAGACCAGCCCCATCTCTCAAGAAGATCTAAGGTTCCTGTCAAAAATGGAAAAGAGCATCAAGTTAAAGAGCGACGGTCATTACGAAATGCCGCTGCCATTCAAGAAAGAAAGACCTAACTTACCTGATAATAAGATCTGTGCTATCCATCGTCTCAGGTGCCTAGAAAGAAAGCTGAGAAGAAACGACCAGTACTACAAAGACTACAAGACCTTCATGGATGAGACCATAAGACGCGGAGATGCAGAAAAGGTCCCGGAGGAAGACATCCACAAAGCTCCAGCTTGGTACATTCCGCATCATGGGGTGTATCATCCACAAAAGCCTGGGAAGATACGCGTTGTCTTCGATTGCTCCGCCAAGTACCAAGGAACGTCCTTGAACGACCACCTCCTGACGGGTCCTGAGTTGACAAACACCTTGGTGGGAGTTCTGTATCGCTTCCGAAGAGGTCCTGTGGCAATCATGTGTGACATCGAACGCATGTTTCACCAGTTCCATGTTAAGGCAGAAGACCAAGATTACCTGCGGTTCCTTTGGTGGGACAATGGAGATCTCGAAAGCCAACCTTCCATCTATCGGATGAAGATCCACTTGTTTGGTGCAGCATCGTCACCTGGCTGTGCCAACTATGGGCTGAAGCATGTCGCTGCTGAAGGACAAGGAAACTTTAGTGACGACACCATAAAGTTCATTCAACGGAACTTCTACGTTGATGATGGATTGTCAAGTGTAGCATCTGAAGACCAAGCGATCCAACTGGTGAAAGAAGCAAGAGAGCTTTGCAGCACAGGCAAACTCCGGCTGCATAAGTTTATCTCTAACAGCAAGAAGGTCCTAGACACAATCCCAAAAGAAGAATGTGCTGCAGCTGCCAAAGACAAGGACATGGCACTGGGTGAACTGCACATGGAAAGAGCACTCGGTGTGCAGTGGTGCGTGGCTTCTGATTCATCCAGTTCAGAGCCCCTGACACCAAACCACATTTTGACCATGAAGTCCACGATACTCGCTCCACCTCCTGGGAAGTTCGTCAAGGAAGATCTATACCTACGCAAGAGATGGCGTCGAGTTCAATTCTTATCCAACCACTTCTGGACAAGATGGAAGAAGGAGTACCTCCTGAGCCTCCAACAGAGACAGAAGTGGACCAAAAATCGCAGGAATGCAAAGGTCGGCGATGTTGTACTCCTGCAAGATGATACTACACCACGTAACCAGTGGAGGATGGCAAAGGTTATCGAAGTGTACCCAGGAAAGGATGGGAAGGTGCGAAGACTCAAGTTGCTCATCAGCGACTCAACCCTTGATGAGAAAGGAAAGCGTATCTCCAAACCTGTCCACCTGGAAAGGCCCATCCATAAGACGGTGACGCTAATGGAAGCCGACTGAAGACTCCGGCCTCTCTCTTTCTTTTCCTCCTCTCTCTCTCTCTATCTGTCTTACTACAGGTGCAGTCATGGTGATCGTTCTCTGGGAAGCCAAGGACTGAAGTTTAGTTTTTTGTTTATCTTTTCTACGCAGTATGTTGTCTCTCAATAGTTGAAGAAAATCATATACATGTGATATGTTTTGGTGGGAGTGTAACTGCCTCTGTGTCAGTCAGCGCAGTATTTCTGAGTTATTTATTTTGGTAGGAACCAAAGTTCTCTAAGGCGGAACCTTTGTTTTTATATCGCCTGTTTCCGTCAGGACATACTTTAGCGTAACACTCATCCGAAAAGTCCGCTGATTTAGTACATGTTTTTCAGTGCTGATGCATCTGCAAAATAGCTCTTAGCATCAAGATAAACAATCGTACAGAGTAATACCAAGCTACACAATTTTCCTCATGCAATGCAGCTACTAAGGTATATTTTGCTGACGTTTTTTGTGTGTGTTTTCTGTTCTTGTTTGTATTAAATTGTTTTTATACAGCTACGGGCTAATACAGATAAGGGCTAACACATGTTGGGCTTAGTTAGATTGGTCTTTGTGTTTTGTTGAATTATATGTAACCAAAGTGTATTGTGTATACAGTAGCCTAATTGAAAGTGACGACATTACCAGGACAATGTTGGGATATTACTGTATGTTTTGTTATTATGTTGACTAGTGATTATTGTATTTGTGTATTATGTTTTTTGATGACAGTTTTCACGGTCTGGATGAACCAAATAAATCCTGCCAGTAAATTAAAAACTCGTTGCTGTCGTCTGTACTGAGGGAATTACATATAGCTTTGTGTATTCAAGTTCCAAGAGCAGGCCAGTGCTGGGGACTAGCATGCGTTATAATAATACAATATAAATAAAGGTGAGTCACTAGGGCCCCTCTCCTATTCGCCTCTCATTTACTTCACATTCTTTCGACACACAGTGCATGCATCATAAAAATGTACTCTATTTACCATTCCTATGTTGACATTTGAGAGTTGACCTTTGAAATCAAACGGTGGCGTAAGCAGGGACCAGGGATGGCATTAATAAGGGAGTTTGGCGCACAGTGTGGATTTAAAAGTCCATTAACTTTGCAGAGCTCTCTGCATGCCAACTCGGCTCGGTGTTTTTCCCCAGTCTACCGCAGCTAATTGCCATTCTGGGGAGGGACGGCCATAAAAGTTCCCATGTAGCAGTACACAGTTTCCTAGGTGCACCTTGTGGTGTATGAGACAATATAACTCTTTCTCCAAATAAATAAGATAAAGGGGGAAAACGGGTCTACAGGGGCGACTGATTCTGCATGCTGAGCGGAATAGTTAGTAACAGATGTTATCAAGAAGTAAATTCCTGATCCCCTCTGTGCAATTTCCATGTTTTGTCTCTTGGAATCGCAAACAAATCATCAGCAGAGGGGGGAAGAAGGGGTGACGGAGAGAAATAAATCCACAACCAGAAAAAATGATGGCGGCGATAAAGTTTCTTCTGCTGTTTGCTGAAAGTTTGTTTAATTTACTTACAACTTTCTGCTTAGAAAACAGTAGATAACAATGAGGGATTTCTGTTTCTGCAGACATGTTGTCTTTTCTGTTAAGTAAAGATGCAAATCCAACCCACACTATGGTAGACTTTTAATGTTAAACTAAATCTGTCTGCACTCTTTTCTAACCTTGCTTCACACAAGTCAAGATGCATTTAGCTATTGGCTTAAGCACATCTCATGTTAAGAAGTACATCTTACAGCTTTTTCAATCAAAAGGAAGAAAAGTATTAACCTTTGATCACACTTAGTCAGCTGGTAATAATGCGTGTAGTTATGCTAAAACAATGTCGGACACCGTAATCTTCTCTGGTCCCCTCCCCAATCTGATCAATGATGACATGTATAGCCGCATGTCATAATTTCAGCGCTGGTTGTCTTGGTGGTGCCCAGCAAACAATGTGGGCTTCGTAAATAATTGGACAGCCTTCTGGGGAAAACCTGGTCTGATTAAGAGAGACGGCATTCATCCTACTTTGGAAGGTGCAAATCTCATTTTGGCAAACATTTCAGGGCTTTGTGGACTTAATCCATGACAAACTGGAGTTGAGACCAGGAGGCCGAGTCGCAGTCTTACACACTTCTCTGCGCTCTCTCCTAGGCAGTCATCCATAGGAATCCCGAACCCAATAAAATACCCAATATTAACGGTGTGTGTGTCTGCCCAAGGACAATTTAAGGTAAAACCTAATAGAGGTGTCATACATAATAACCTAATAAAAGTAAATGTAACAACTACTACAGTGCAACAAAACAGGAAGATTAAATGTGGTCTCTTAAACATAAGATCTCTAGCATCTAAAGCAATACTGGTAAATGATTTAATATCCGATTATAATATTGATATATGCTGTCTCACTGAAACTTGGTTGAGACATGAAGAATATGTCAGCATAAATGAGGCCACTCCACCCAGCCATATCAATACTCATATTGCCCGAGGCACGGGCCGAGGAGGTGGAGTTGCAGCAATCTTTGACTCAAGTTTACTTATCAATACTAAACAAAAATTAAATTATACCTCCTTTGAAAGCCTCATTTTCAGTCTTACGCATGCGACCTGGAAAACTTTGCAGCCAATCTTATTTGTTACAGTGTACCGTGCACCAGGTCCTTATTCAGAATTCTTATCAGAATTCTCTGAGTTTTTATCAGCTTTGGTACTTAAAACAGATAAAGTAATTATCGTAGGTGACTTTAATATTCATGTTGACGATGATAAAAATAGCCTTACTGTTGCATTTAACTCTATATTAGATTATGTTGGTTTCTGTCAGAGTGTAAATAAACCAACCCACTGCTATAATCACACTCTTGACCTTGTTCTGACTTATGGTATTGAAATTGAGCAACTATTAGTCGAACCGCATAATCCTGCTTTATCCGACCATTTCTTAGTAACTTTTGAAGTACTGTTACTAGACTACAAAGCATTAGTCAAAAGCTCCTGCAGCAGAAAACCTATCTGTTAGTGCTATAGCCAAATTTAAGGAAGAGATTCCACCAATACTTAACTCGATAGCATGTCTGCATGTAGGGGAGGAAACTTATACAAAATGTACACCACCCCAAATTGATCATGTAGTTGATAGTGCTACAGATGCGCTGCGAATAAAATTAGACTCTGTTGCTCCTTTGAAAAAGAAGAAAATAAAACAACATAGATTAGCTCCATGGCATAATACCGAAACCCGCAAAATAAAGCAAAAGTCGAGACAACTTGAAAGGATATGGCGTTCCACTAAACTTGAAGAATCTCGTTTAATTTGGCATATTACTCTCAATGAATATAAGAAAGCACTGCGTAAAGTGAGAACAGCCTACTACTCTTCATTAATAGATGAGAATAAGAATAATGCAAGATTTATTTTCAGCACTGTAGCCAGGCTGACAGAGAGCCACAGCTCGACTGAGCCTTCTATTCCCATAGCACTCAGTAGTAAGGATTTTATGTGCTTTTTTAACGATAAAATTGTTACTCTTAGAAACAAAATCAATGACCTCTTGCCTTTGACCAGTATAGTGTTATCAACAGCTCCCGGAAACGTAAGTTCTAATATTACACTAGATAGTAAACTAGAATGCTTTTCAGCGATAAACCTTGAACAATTAAATTCAATGATTCTCTCTTCTAAACCATCAACGTGTATCTTAGACCCGATTCCAACTAAGCTGTTAAAAGAAGTTTTTCCATTAATTAGCACTTCTTTATTAAATATTATGAATATGTCTTTATTATCAGGCTATGTTCCACAATCCTTCAAAGTAGCAGTGATAAAACCGCTTCTTAAAAAGCACAACCTCGATCCAGAGGTTTTAGCCAACTATAGACCTATTTCTAATCTTCCGTTCCTCTCAAAGATTCTTGAGAAAGCGGTCGCAAAACAGCTGTGTGATTACTTAAGAAACTATGATTTATTTGAAGATTTTCCGTCTGGCTTTAGAACACACCATAGCACAGAGACAGCTCTGGTTAAAGTCACAAATAACATTCTAATAGCCTCAGACAAGGGACTTGTCTCTATTCTTGTCTTGCTCGATCTTAGTGCTGCATTTGATACTATCGACCATGATATCCTATTGCAAAGACTAGAGCACTTAGTTGGCATACAGGGAACTGCTTTAGGCTGGTTTAGGTCCTATCTATCTGAACGCTCTCAGTTTGTACGTGTCAACGATGAATCTTCCATGCAAGCCAAAGTTAGCCATGGAGTGCCACAGGGCTCAGTGCTTGGACCTATTTTGTTCACCCTATATATGCTTCCGTTAGGCAATATTATAAGGAATCATTCTGTAAACTTTCATTGTTATGCGGAGGATACTCAACTATATTTATCAATCAAGCCTGATGAAATTAATCATCTAAATAAAATTCAAGACTGCCTCAAGGACTTAAAAACGTGGATGACCTTACATATTTTATGTTAAACACGACCAAAACTGAAGTTATTGTACTTGGCCCGAAGAATCTATGAAACAAATTATCTAAAGATATACTAACTATGGATGGCATTAATTTGGCCTCCAGTGAGACTGTAAGGAATCTTGGTGTTATATTTGATCAGGATTTATCCTTTAACACCCACATAAAATCAATTTCAAGGACCGCCTACTTCCATCTACGTAACATTGCAAAAATCAGGCATATCTTGCCTCAAAACGATGCAGAGAAACTAGTCCATGCATTTGTTACTTCAAGGCTGGATTATTGTAACTCCTTATTATCAGGGTGTACCAAGAAGTCAGTCAAGTCGCTTCAGTTGATTCAAAATGCTGCAGCTCGTGTACTAACCAGAGTTAGGAAAAGGGACCACATTACTCCTGTTCTGGCTGCCTTACACTGGCTCCCTATAGAACACAGGATAGAATAAAAAATTATTCTTCTCGCCTGCAAAGCCCTTAATGGGCAGGCGCCATCTTACCTTAAAGAACTCATTATACCCTATTGTCCTACTAGGGCATTGCGTTCCAAGAATGCAGGGTTGTTGGTTGTTCCTAGAGTCTCTAAAAGTACAATGGGAGCCAGAGCCTTTTCTTATCAAGCTCCACTTTTGTGGAATCAGCTTCCAGTTTGTGTTCGGACGGCAGACACCCTATCCATTTTTAAGAGTGCGCTTAAGACCTTCCTTTTTGATAAAGCTTATAGTTAGGGCTGATTAGATTCAGCCCCTAGTTTTGCTGATATAGGCTTAGTTTGTCGGGGGACATCTTACTTCTTCCTTCTCTCTGTCTATACCTGTGTACTCTCATGTTCCGATTAACCCAGCTTCCCCAAATTTCTTTCTTTTTGGTGTCTATATACGCCGGGATCCGGAGTCATGGATGATCCTGCGGTCCTGTGTCATGGATTGCGAGTCCTGGATCTTGAGTCCTGGCTGTGGTCCTGGATCATAAGTCCTGGATGGATATCCTCGTGGATTCATCTTCTTATTATACACACATGCATTTCCAAACATTCGGACTACCTATGTTGCAAATGTATTATCTTTTCAATTTACACACGACATCTATTGCACGTCTGTCCGTCCTGGGAGAGGGATCCCTCCTCTGTTGCTCTCCCTGAAGTTTCTCCCATGTTTCCCTTTAAACTGTGGGTTTTTTCTCTGGAAGTATTTCCTTGTACGATGTGAGGGTCTAAGGACAGAGGGTGTCGTATTGTCATACTGATATTCTGTACAAACTGTGAAGTCCACTGAGACAAATGTAACATTTGTGATATTGGGCTATATAAATAAACATTGATTGATTGATTGATTGAAAACAGCCATTATCACGTCATACTTATATCATATGCTTTCTTTAATATATGGTAAAAGGTAAATATCAAGTACACTAACCTTGGTAACTCTCTACATGGTACAATGATAACCTTTGTTTTGTCCACAAAGTACAGATGTTCTGAGTCAATAGACAGATAAACTAATACACTGATTTGAACAGTTGAAATAACATTATTTAGAGCCTGATACATTAAGAGGTGCTGTCCGTGGTGCAGAAGCCACTGATACAGCATCCTCCTCTGATGTACATATTATTTATATATTCTCTACACGGGATATTCCCATTACGATACCAAATTTACTTTACAGAACACTTCACATCAAAGAAGAAGGCAACAGACTACACACAAACAGGAAATGATATCAAACAATAGCAGTGTTCAGTAGAGGACACGTCCATTCAGCGGTCATATAGCCCTTAATCCTGTTTTTGAAATCATCGATGCTTAAGGTGACTCGAGCTCACACCAGGATAAGGGTCCTTTAAAAGCACTTTGACCAAAGACAGTGCAGGTTCAAGGAATGATGTACATAATGTGTCCTTATGTCCGAGAGTTGGACATACTTGTAGTTTCAGAAGTCAGTTGGAGAACATTAATAAGGAGCTACTTGTGAAATGTTCAAGTTGTAATGCAGCATGATACATTGACTCCAACATTTTCATAAAAATGTAACCATTATCAATTGCTGATAAGATTTTGTGTGAATTGGTTCATATCTTTCACCAAAAGAAAAACAAAACAGCATTTGTTTCTATAATGGAAACCTAACTTCAGCCTAAGTTTCTTTATAGGAAATGCAATATGATGTTTAAAACGTTGTTCTCCAAGGAATAAAAATGGTTATTCATAAATTGAGACTTCTATTGCCTTATTATTCAAAGTAACAATCTTAAACACACTATCAGTTTTCTTCTTTGACCTTGAATAGCACACATTTTCTCATTATATACTGTAGGAGGGTGCTGTCCATGGTTCTGAAAAGGCCTGAACAGCTACCTATTAACAAAGGCTGATGTTCATCATTGTGTGCGTGCAAATATTCAATTTCCTCAAAGACGCTTGTTGTTTACATTTGTGTCTTTGTCTGTGTTTTATGCTCATCTCAGTCTCTTTCAGATGCTCCTGCCTTTGTGTTTGCCCTGAGGGCTCCCCTTCATTTCGCCTTCACTGAGGGGAAGCCATGTGTAAAGATGCCGCTCAACACCCCCCCCCCCCCGACCACAACAAGAGACACACAACACTAAGAGCAAACACTGGCTTTCACTTCCTTGCACTCAGCGCTTATTATATGTCAAACCAGGCCACAGTCATGAAAGCTTGCAAACACTCTTCAATATATATGAAGTGTAGTATTAATTGTTTCTCGGAATTCACTGTTGTCAGATATCAGCTTTTTAAACTCTGATTTGATTTTGGGCAGTGTCTTGAGGGACGCTTACATACAATTGTGGTCAAAAGTTTACACACACTTGTAAAGAACATGTATTTCATTACAGTTTTGACTTTTCAATACTTTTCTACCCCTCGTATTTTGCTGGGATAGAAGTTTGGTTATTTTATGAATTTATAATGGTTCTTCTGAAAATGTGATCAAATCTGCTGGTTCAAAAACCTTTGACCACAACTGTTGCATTATACAGTAAACAACCTACTTTAACATCTGTATAATTAAAAAAGGAGTAAGCTAGGCATGGTCTAAATTTTCCTCAAATCAAATTTGCAACTGACACCAGCTAATTTCTCACACCAGCTAATTTCTCACACCAGGTAATTTGTTCAATCTTTTCCATTAGCAGCAGATGTTTGTGAATCCACATACTGTAGCTGTCTGAATGGCTCACATTATTTGCTACCAAAAAAAAATGGAAATTGAATCAACCACTTCATGATCGAAATACCCTGTGTGTGTTTTGGAACTGATAGGATTTGCAAGGGATAATGGAGACCTACAGGGGACTTTTGTGACTGAGGGGATGTGGGACATAAAGAAAAACACACACAAAAGGAGGACTGAGCTGATCAACACAGACCCTCCATGACGACGAGGATGTCTCATAGTTGGCAGCGACTGTGAGTAAAATGGCTGTATGTTGGGCTTTCTTTTCCACTCAAATAGAGTTTGGTTTCACCATGTTAAAGCCTCTTCCTCCATTTCTTTCAAATAAAACACAGACTGACAAGAGCAATAATTAATTAGTCTTTTGCGGGGTGTTTTTTTATATTGGTTCCTTCCGAGCCCATCTGCTGCTACAGTATGAGCGAAAGTTTCTTTAAGATGAATGAGCCTTTCAAAGTGAGTAGTGAATAAACATCTCTGACAAAGTTCTTCTTCCTAAAAGATACAGCTAGCATTCTTGGAAACCTTGGACTGGCTTTCTCAGAAAAGTTTTAAATAGAATAATATGGTGCTGCACCTGATAGGATGTGTCTATTCAGTTTTGGTGGAAGCAGAGGATGCCCTATTAGTGATATTTCATCCCAGTGATATTTGGACCCCAGGGGGTATTTCTGCAGTTGCTTAGGAATACCACAGGAAATTAAGGAGCAACTAAATCAAAAGTGTTTTTAACAGCTAGCTAAAATAATGAATACACTGTGGAAATAATGAGCTACATTTTAACCGTTGAAATAGTTAACCAAAAGTAATAAATACACAGTTGAAATAGTTGGCATCCGCTTATGAATTCTTACACTGTTCAAATACAGTAGTTATATACATAGTAGATGCATAGTTAAAATAGTTAGTTACAGGATAAACATTTCAAATAGTAAGCTATAGTAACAGTAGGATAGTAGATAAACAGTTAATAGTTAACTACAGTTAAAGTAGAGAATAAACTGTTCAAAAAGTTAGCTTATATAGCTTTCTAGATTAAACTCTTGAAATAGTTAGCTAAATTAGAGGTAGATTTATAGATAAACTCTTGATGGTTAGCTAATGTAGATATATATTTATAGATAAACTCTTGAGATAGTTAGCTAAAGAAAGTAGATATAGCTTTCTAGATTAACAGTTGAAATAGTTAGCTAAATTAGAGGTCGCTTTATAGATAAACTCTTGATGGTTAGCTAACGTAGATATATATTTATAGATAAACTCTTGCGATAGTTAGCTAAAGAAAGTAGATATAGCTTTCTAGATTAACAGTTGAAATAGTTAGCTAAATTAGAGGTCGCTTTATAGATAAACTCTTGATGGTTAGCTAACGTAGATATATATTTATAGATAAACTCTTGCGATAGTTAGCTAAAGAAAGTAGATATAGCTTTCTAGATGAACAGTTGAAATAGTTAGCTAAAGTATAAATAGCTTACTAAAGAGTGGCAATGTAAGCACCAGTAAAAGTATTGAATGAAACGGTAGAAAAGTTAACTAAGCAGATGTGGGCTACTAGCTTAAAAGATGAGATAGTTAGCCTAGACTTTTATGATAAACAGTTAAAAAAATAGCTAACACTGAGTACAAGTAGTGGACCAGCAGTTAATCTGGTTAGTGTTAATGCATGTAATACACTACAAACGGATACAAAACGGTAGTTATCTACAATAAAAGTAGTGAAAATGCACTTGAACAGGATGAGTGATGTTTAAATAGGCCTATTTTCACTTGCATAAAGGGATTTGAGGGGTTTGTCAGACAAAATAGCTCGGGAACCATTACCCTGGTATATTTCCCCTCACTCTTCCCGACACGTTACTCAGTTATCAAATATTGAAAATGCTCATTTGGTCCATTTACGCAGTTGACATACTGCACCAGGCTGTGTACTTTTATTGGCTTCCATCACATTCTTTAATTTGGACATCATGCTGTCTGGAGTATTGGATTCAAAGAGTGAAGAAGAGAGTGGGGGGGGGGGGGGGGGGGGAGAAGATTGATGTGTGGGGTGTTCAGAGAGATGTGGTAAGAGGTTGAGGAATAAATTGCAGCTACAGGGAGAAGGAGGGAAGGGAGAGAAAGAGACTGAGTAATGGGGGGGAAACCTGCCGATAACTGATAGAAACACGGTGAGGCCTCCGCTGTCATCGAGAGCCAATTTAAACCCCACACACCCATTAATCCCATTGCTGTGATAACCCAACCATAACCCCCTCCGTCTTTCTTTCTCTCCCCTCTTCTTACCCCATTGACTGATGGGATGCAACATGCACTAAGCAAAGAGGGCCCTGATAACAAGGCTCTCATATCAAGTTGCTCCATTATTGAGATGCACGGAGGTATCAACATCGCTTGCTTTCTTGTCGGAGTTTGTCACTGCCTCAGACTCAAGATTCAAGAGGGAAACGCGAGGATGAGGGGGTGGGTTAAGAAGGAGGAGGGGAATAGTTGATACTTAAGAAGAAACAAAGCAACTCAAGTGGTGCTGAGACAACATTTTGGGGCTCAAGAGATGATCCTGGAGCGAAACAAATGTTGAGGGCTTTTTAAAAAGTCTTTTTTGTGGCATTCCGTGTTTTATCTGCTCCTTCAGAGAGGCGGTGGGTGGGTGGCAAGATCGGGTAAGGGATAAATATCATATTCAGTCATAAAATGAAAAATCTGTGGCTTGAATTATTTATTCATGGGTTTCTGGGAGGAACAGTACGAGACACAGAGTACAGAAAATAGAGTGAGAGGCTGAAGGGAAAGGGGGAGAATCTCTTGACAATAATGCAAGTCACCGACTCCATTTGTCATCTGTGGCGATGGAAATGATTGTTCTCGCAGCAATGCGGCTGACCTTTGTTTTACATGTCCCCTAAGTCGATGTCGGAACATTTATCAATGTGAACCAGGAGTTCGGGGCTATAAATGGAGACAATCAAACGCTGCACTTGTCTCTCTGGAGGGGCTAACATTTGCGCACATTTAGAGTAAACAAGCGCTTTGAAAGGTGCCACTATTCATCCTGAGTTACAAGGGTGTGGAAATCCTGTCTTCTTTTTGTAACTTTTTCTGCCACCTCGCTCGCTTTGATGGTCGTGAAGCATCAGAAGAGAAAGTGTAGATTATCCAGAAATGCATTGTGGTTGTAATGGCGGCTTTGTTCCTTGAGAAGGTGCATTTAAAGGGGATTAGTCGTGTGCAGACAGGATCCCCCTCCTACGACCCTTTGATGCCTAATGATGGGCGGGCGTTGGGATTGATCTGGCACTGTGTGGGCCGGATGAAAGGGGAGTTTTAGACAGGGATCTGCTTCTTCCCTCTAGAGGTCTCTCCTCTCTCCTCCACCCATCCATCCACGTCTCTGCTGTGGAACTACCTTTCACTCTTGATGTATAAATGGTGCGCTGCTCCCAGGCCCTCTTCATTGCTTCATCACATCGATCGTCCATGGTCACAATAGCAGCCTTTATACTCATTACCGGCGCTTTAATATTCACTATTTGATAACGTTTTGTTTCTCAATTTGGACACTTCCCTGAGTCCACTGCCATGAAGTATACTATGAATACATGGTAGCCTTAAATCAAAGATTCTGTCCACTTACCTCAAGTGACTCGAGTGGCACTACCAAATAATTAAACACTGCCCAATTAATCACCCCAAACTAGAGTGGTTTTGTTTGTTAAAAATAGTGAAAAAAAAACCAGTTACTGTACAACTTTTATTTGTAAACCATCCAGGTGCACAGGAATGTTGCCATATTTTGCACTACTGCACTAACAATTGAAAGTCTAAAGTACAGTAGGAAGCTCATTAATTCACAGCAATAGTCTCTTGTTTATTGCTTGTTTTGCCCCCCACATTCTAACCTCTCTTTCTTCACTTTTTCATTTGTTCCCCCAATCTCATTTAAATGAAATGTCCTGGGAATTTCTCTTTTCAATTAACCGTTCAGGTCATGTTCAAGCTCTCGCTGCCTCTGCTTACTCTCTCCTCCGTTCTCTTGATCTTCTTCTCTCTGCGGGGAATTATACGCTTCTAATCCATCAATTAAGGATATCAGTGCATCGCTTCTCTGCCCCATTAGGGGCTGTGTCATCGTATGACTAAGTGTATAACCCTCCACTTGCCTGAGCCCTCACTAATATCACATCCAATCTGCTGCTCTCGCTCTCTATCTTCAGATTCACATCCTGGCAGGCCGAGTGAGGATGTCTTCAGGGATGAATGTCAAAGTTCACACCTTGTCTATTTGAGAACTCTTTTGAAACTTCAATTTGTATGTCTGGATGTGTTAAGGTATCTATTTTATTATATAAGAGAGGGAGAGAAAAGCGAGAACTAGTTCTGCCAAAACATTTTTCCTTCAAAGTTTGATGGTGTACATGAGATCCTTTCCAAATAATTAATGTACATCCTACCTCTCCTTTCAGCCTTAAAGAGACACCCAGCTTGACTTATGTCTTAGTGTCGAGCAAAATAAAACACTCAAATTAATTACAAAGCCCCAAAACACAAGTTGCACTAATAAGGCAACATCAACAAGAAAAGTTTTGTAAAAGTTCTAAGGTTTTAATGTTTCAGATGTTAAGTGCTGTTCATAGTTTGAACATGTGCTGGTGCAATTACCAATGCAGATGTCTGTTCTGCATCCTTGATGATTGCAGGATCACACATTATTGAAAATAATGAGGTCTTGTTTACTAGCGGTTACAGGCAAAGCGCTTTGATTTCTGCAAAATTGCCCTTCTTTGAGTTTACACGCCGCAGCCAAAGGTGAAATACTGTAGATAGATTTGTAAATCAGAGCAGATCATAAGTAAGAATTACTCTCAGGCTGAAAGATACAAAGACATGGGCTCACCTGATTGAACAAAGAATTATTGTTGTGTTACCGCAGTAAAAGATTTATGTGCTGGTGAAATAGAGGAGTATTTGCCGAGACACTTTTGATTGAATTTGGTTTGAGCCACCAGTGGTGCGTCACTGCACGCCCACTCAGATCACACGAACAAATCACCCACTCGGCTGTCTGCCATACAAAAAATATCTTACACACACAAACTCCCCCAGGGGAACCTAGCACAAAGCGTTCTTCTCACTCCCGAGTAAGGGGCCATCAATATTTCACGGCCTTAGCCCAGCCTTTAGGTGAGCATGCCAGCCTGGCAGACTGTGTTCTAATTGAAAAGGAAAGGGCTACACTGATTGTGCGAGGCCATTCCTTTGAAGTTGGCCTCCTCCTTTTTAAATGTTTAAGTATCGCCTGTCTGAGTCTTTCTGCCTCCAAAGATGCTACCGCCTCTCAATGAGAGCAGAAACACCTTGCTAGAAAAGCCTGTGCCTTGTGACATCAGCTGAATAAAACAACTTAATTCATGGCTTTTTTATTCAGAAAGGCTGGCCAGACCGTTGTAATGAAATAAATAATTCATCATTCATATTGTTGGAGCATACCATCTACAGGGACAGATTAAGTCAATGACACGTGGGCGATGGGTGATTGCAAAATGGGGGAAGCGGTGGGGTTGCAGTCGGGCTTAGCAGTACAGCACCTCTGGGTAAAATTCACAGAATTAGCACAAAGAATGAGAAAATAGAAATCAAAAAGGAGAAAAAAAGGGTACAGAAGTATAAAGTGAACATAATATATCGCATGTCAGATGGAGATTTTGCATCACACAAATTATGTGTATATCTGTAGGGATTTGGACAACTCAGAGGGGAATTTAATATATATTTATCCCTCCATGGGATTCATTTTACATTTCATTATACTATGTTTAATGTGTGTCAATCAAAAAAAAGATACGCAGAAAATGGATGGGAAGTATATAAATGGTTCCAATCGGCTTACAAGATGATAGCTATTTTTTTACAAAATACTTGGTAGTTGACTCTATTAGATCTATAAGTTAAAGTTCAAATGTATTACAATTAAATGACTAAACACAGTCGGGGCTATAAATGGAGACAATCAAACGCTGCACTTGTTTACTTTCACATAGTGAAAACATGTTGTTTTTGCCTTTAGACTCAGAAAGTCTTCCCTCCTGTTGGCTATTGAAACTTTCCTTTCTTTGTTATACCCTGCCTGTCCACCAGATGTCGCCCTATTGGTCACGTTCTCATCACCTCTACTCGCGAACCTGCGTCTCGTTAACCACTAATCACCTGCTCTGCACCTGTGCTCTGCCACGTAGCCCACGTTGGGTTTCAGCCACTTTCTTTGCCTTTACATTTTTTATTTTTTATTTTAAGTATTGTACAAGTTTTCACCAGCTGCTTGTTCCTGACCTGCCTAACTTCAATGCCCCATTGGACTTGTTCTCATTTTCCTGGTAAGAATGTTTTTTTGGCTACATTTTCGAACGTCTTTACTTGTGTTTTTCCGTTTTGGTTCTTAATCCTGTTGCCATATTCGGAACGACTACTGTGAACAAAATAATACCAATATAATATAATATCAACATAGAACATTTGTGTAGAAAATACCAAATATAATTTAACCATTAGGCTGTTTAAATAACAAAACAAACTATGGTTGGACAAGCTAATGCCAAACACTCTAGCAAGCCATAACAATAACTGTCAGTTAGCATGATAGTTAGCTAAGACGCTAACATGACAATACAGTTGCACAGTTTACTACATATTTCTATTTGTATCCTATAACCTAGCTAATAAGCAGAGTTGGCTTCGCCCATGGACAGTTAGCACTGGGGATAGTTAGTATATTGAACCTGAACATTTGCACATTTACTCAACAAGTGAATGTATCGGTCACAGCACTTTTGTAGATTTCATTACTACTGATGCCCCCTAATGCCCAAGTTTTTATGCCCGCAGTAAACCAACACCAGTGTAAAGAGGGTATCATCAACGCTGTAATCAGAAATAATTGAATGGTTATCGCACTTTAGCTGTAAGCTACTCCATCTCTTCTGCATAGCAGAGCTGTGTAAAGATCTGCTGACAGTGTCTCAGCTTCCCCTCAGAGAACAACTCTAAAACTGGGAACACTGTATCCTCTTTATTTCCTCCATACAGCAGCAGCTCTATTCTTTACTGTATTGTCTTCCACTTTTTCCTCCTTTCCACCCTCTGTCCAACTAGTTTCATACCTGCCATCAGTTCTCATTTCTCTCCCCTGCCTTGCAGAGATGTGTGTTGTCAATGGCAGGGGAAAGCAGCATTTGTTGTGAGTTGAGCTGAGGAACATTTAGTGCTGATAAAGTAGAAGTTAGTTGAGTGAAGTATCTGGGAAGAGGAGAAACAGGCAGGTGAGAGGAGTGTGCTTTTTTTTTTGTACCCCCCTTCCCCCAGCAGGCTGAGTTGCCAGAACCGTAGAGAGTGTAGTCTTTAGAGGCTCTTTTTGAAGTTGAGCCTGAGGATTACCACGGTTGCTTCCTCAGCAGTGGCAAACCTGTGTCTGATTCCTGAGACGCGGAGAAGCAGGGAAGGGAGGAGGTATGGTGCTGAGAGGAGTAAAGTAAAAGCCCTTGGGGAAATGGCGAACGCATGCAGCTGAAAGCAACCGGTGTGCAATGACAAAAGCAGGATAAAGATACAGAGAAAAGCAGGGTTGAGGAGGTATGCCTGTTCATGTATGAATCGTGCTGACGTATGCGTGTGTGGTTCCTCCAAAGCTAAGATTCTCGAGTCACTCATTTGTCAAAAGCTGGTTCATTATTTAACACCATTCCCTTGTGACTCCAGGTGAGCAAGTCTCTATCCAGGGCTCCTTTGTACACGTCATGACCTTTTACCATCACTTGCATGACAAAGATTAAGAAATGGCATCAACCAACCCTTGAATCTTTTAAACCCCATGCAGGTCTTCATTATGCAGATAACTTGTTCTGTCAAACCTGATCAGGTCTCAATGTCTGCCAACAAACGCAGTGTGTCCCCACAACATGATGCAGTTGTCTTGGCTCTACTTTCTTGATCAAGGAAGCATTTTAACAGGCTCTCACTTGAGTCTAGCAACATGTGATTTGTATCTGGAGAAGGAAATGCTAGGTGTAATTTCACGCAAAACACATATCAGATCAAGATCACAAGTATGCTCATTTTCTAGGTGTTAATGTAAAGGCCTCTGGATCTTATGTACTCATACAAACAGTTATTGTAAAGCTATTCAATTGAAGATATAATGCATTTGTTGCCCTGTCTACCTTGTACAGGTTATTGTACACGTCCTCACTCCCAGGTCGGCCTATGTTGACGTTTTGTCAAGTCCCCTGTGTCGGCTTTTTCCAACGTAAGGGGGCGGCCCTTAGCGTACATTTTCAACTTTCCGGGATTTGCCCTTAGCGTACATTTTCAACTTTCCGGGATTTGCCCTTAGCGTACGTTTTCAACTTTCCGGGACTTGCCCTTAGCGTACGTTTTCAACTGTCCGGGATTTGCCCTTAGCGTACGTTTTCAACTTTCCGGGATTTGCCCTTAGCGTAGATTTTCAACTTTCCGGGATTTGCCCTTAGCGTACGTTTTCAACTTTCCGGGATTTGCCATTAGCGTACGTTTTCAACTGTCCGGGATTTGCCCTTAGCGTACGTTTTCAACTTTCCGGGATTTGCCCTTAGCGTAGATTTTCAACTTTCCGGGATTTGCCCTTAGCGTACGTTTTCAACTTTCCGGGATTTGCCATTAGCGTACATTTCCAACTTTCCGGGATTTGCCCTTAGCGTACGTTTTCAACTTTCCGGGATTTGCCCTGAGCGTACGTTTTCAACTTTCCGGGATTTGCCCTTAGCGTACATTTTCAACTTTCCGGGATTTGCCCTTAGCGTACGTTTTCAACTTTCCGGGATTTGCCATTAGCGTACATTTTCAACTTTCCGGGATTTGCCCTTAGCGTACGTTTTCAACTTTCCGGGATTTCCCCTTAGCGTACGTTTTCAACTTTCCGGGATTTGCCCTTAGCGTACGTTTTCAACTTTCCTGGATTTGCCCTTAGCGTACATTTTCAACTTTCCGGGATTTGCCCTTAGCGTACGTTTTCAACTTTCCGGGACTTGCCCTTAGCGTACGTTTTCAACTTTCCGGGATTTGACCTTAGCGTACGTTTTCAACTTTCCGGGATTTGCCCTTAGCGTAGATTTTCAACTTTCCGGGATTTGCCATTAGCGTACATTTTCAACTTTCCGGGATTTGCCCTTAGCGTACGTTTTCAACTTTCCGGGATTTGCCTTTAGCGTACGTTTTCAACTTTCCGGGATTTGCCCTTTGCGTACATTTTCAACTTTCCGGGATTTACCCTTAGCGTACATTTTCAACTTTCCGTGATTTACCCTTGGCGTACATGTTCAACTTTCCGTGATTTGCCCTTGGCGTACGTTTTCAACTTTCCGGGATTTGCCCTTAGCGTACGTTTTCAACTTTCCGGGATTTGCCCGTAGCGTACATTTTCAACTTTCCGGGATGTCCATAGGCTTCTATATAGCTCCCTAAACGTATGTTGTAGACGACTTGAGATCGTCAACGTCAACATAGGCCGACCTGGGAGTGAGGATTTGTTGGTTATTCATGTTGACCCTTATCTCAATCCCGCCCCTAGTTGTCCTTTCGCATTGGATTCAGATAATCTACATACAGGTTGGTTTTGTGGAGTTAAAGTCGGTTACATGGTTGGCCTGGTGCATGTGTTTATTATATGAATACTTTTGTTGGGGAAGTAAAAAGGTGATATACCTTTTCTAAAATGTTACATTTCTCGTGAAAAAGCTTATTAAAGGCTGTTGGCACATCATTAACTGCTTTAAAAATGCACTAGCGTCTACAGTAAAGGTAAAACCTACAGCTGTTTGTTTGTGCTCTTTGAACGAGTTCACAGTGAATTAACAGAGAAACCCCGCTTTACAGGAACACTGGTGCTCCTTTTAATTAAATTCCCCACTTTTACACCGTTATCTGGAGGCTTTAACGGCTTTATCTTTTGAAGGTGTTTTCGCTGCTGAATCAGTGGAACATTCTGGATGGACCTGGCTTGTACTCTCTGAAAGAGTTTCTCTTTTTCTTCTGTAAATGAAATGTTAATTTACTCATGGAGTGCAGTTAATGACAGTGATGTTAGCTTTGTTAGCTTAATGGTGTAGCAGCGGGGTGCTGGGCTTGGCCGAGTGCATGCTAATACCATGTGTAAATGGAGTTTTAGGCAAGCTCTATATGAGGTGGGATTGAAGGGAAAGTCTACTTCTATCACTACTGGTGCACTGGCGCAGATGGAGAAGTGAGGGCTGAGGGGAGATGGAGATAAACAGAAAGTGTCTGAGAGAAAGAGCGAGGCGGAGGGAGGAAAGGGGTTCCTGAGATGGATTGAAATCATCCAATACGCTGCTCGCCCCGGCGACCACAGGCATGACACAAAACAAAGCGTAATGGGCTGGAGGAGGCCATGTGTGACAGGGTATAGAGAAGCCACAGGCAAGGGGCAATGGAGGGAAGATGGTGGATGGAGAGAAAAGCTCTAACTCAGGAGGAGACGAGGAGGGCATCTGGAGAAAGGGAGCTTTTTAATATCGCTCTCCGCCTGATAACATCAGTTGACGTTATTAGCAGACGTCTGTTAATATCTGTTCCGTCACCTTAATTTACATTCCTCGCCGCGTCGGCAACATGGCAGCAGAGCTAATGAATTCAACTGTGAATGAAAGAGTGAGAGGCAGTGAGGAAAAGAGAGACGGAGCACATTGCATACTGAAGCAACTCCTCCAGCCGCTGACTTGGAAATGAGTCACAGTACTCTGCTCGACTAATAAAATCTACAGCAAGTGTTATACTGTTTCTCCTTGTTTAACACTAAGGCAGAATGTGTTGGGTCATAACAATGAGGTAGTAAAGATGTTTTAAATATATTCCCCTTGTGGCTCTCAGAGAGTGTTTCCTGTATAGACCACCAGAGGGGGGTAATGATACATTGAAGAGGCAAAGGCTGCTGCAGCATTACAGCTCCAGAACACGGCCCGTAATAATGCATCTTTAGGATTAACTGAAAAATAAACACGCGCCCTTTGTGTTCTTCAATCTTTTGCACTTGTGACTTTTAAGGGCTGCATTTAGCTGTCTTTATTAGATTTGTTTTTTTTGCTTGTGTTAGCAGCTCCTTTGACTTTGAGCACCAATATGAGGGTTTATTAGTCATTAAACCAGCACGATATCAAGGAAAGGAGGAGCCCCAGCCCCAGCCCCCCCCCCCCCCAAATGTAAACCTCTTCTGAGGTGAGGTGGAGTTGGGATTATCCAGTAAAAACACGCCTCGCACAGGGGTGACGCCGAGCCCTCATGCTGACTCTCTGCAGTGTGTGCAGCACGTCTGTGTGTAAAGGTGTGTGTGCGGAGGGTTAGTGTATTTGCAGAGTGACTAGAGTGCACAGACAACATGCGAAAAGGGTTCAAGCAAAGCAGCGCTGACATGCAGGATTATGTGCAGCTCAAGCTCCATAAACAAATCGAAGTGGGGACCATTTAACGGCAACTGTTTAAAATGGGGTTTTAATGTCACTCAGGAAATATGTAAATTCTCACTCAGAAATAGGACTATTTACAAAAGTCTTCCTTCTGTCTGTATGACTTGTGCTGCTGGATTCTTTAGTGACAGAACAAGCTGTTCAAAATCTGCAAAAAAAATTGGCCTTTGCCAAAAAAACAAGTGGTTGCCAAACTTGTCAAGGACTAATTTGTTATGCAGCTTTTTTCTGTCTTTTTCCCATTTAAAAACACTGTTCAGACAACATGTTATAATGATGAAGAAAGGGTTGTTTCCATAACAACCAGGGGCCACTCTGTACAAAGTGCTTATGTCCAACACTCAGACTCTCCCGCCAGACGCTCCCACAACACAGCCTCGTGTCTCTTCACTGACTCTTAATTATCAGCAACCACCACCTCCATCATGATGTCCTCTTTTCATTTGGTTTGATGGTGTTTTAGGCTGCCTGTGTACACTCAAAGAATACTTATAGCATTATTAAATATGTTTCTCTCGTCAATAAATCCCTAAAGACCTCATTATCGTCCATCACTCAATACTTTCCGATTTCCCCGTGTATGATGGCCCATTTTTTCTCAACAGAGACGGAAATCTTTCAAAATGGCTTACAAATAGTGGTCCAAAAACATTTGTTGTGTTCGTTAAATGTTTAAATTCATACTGTAAAATTGGGCCTTGGCACGGAAAGACTGTGAAACCCAAGTATTTCTGGAATAATGTCTTTTTTAATGCATTGATGTTTTGGTATTTTCATGTAAGGCCAAAACCCAAAACCCTTTCTTTAAAAATTCAAAAAAGGTAAAATGATCAAAATCATTCCAAGGTCACTTATGTCGTTTAACGAACATGATACCAAATATAAAGGTCCTGACATGAACGTTTTTCATTTGATAAAAAGGGGTTCTTTGTAAAACCATCTTTATTCAATATTGAGGGGTTTAAAACCTGCAAATTGTCTTTATGCATGTATTCTGTCAAGAAGAATAAAATACAACTAATGAGCCTCTTTGTAAGTCTGCGCTTCCTTGGGCCGCAGCTAAGGAACCGCTCAGCCTGCCCAGAATGCTTCTTGTAAAACAAATTGTATCCGTAGTGCAAAAAAACATACCATTTATTGTACGATGACAGTCATACACAGAAAATGAAAGGGACCATCACTCAGAACAAACTCATGAGGAAATATAAGCTCCAGGTGGACACGACTGCCTGTTTTTGCTGAGTGCTATTCATGGGCGGCAGTGTGCAAAAGTGGCACTTTCATACAAGAGATAGTCACATTATCTTTTCTGTAAATATTCTCTGCCTAGGATGTTGCATAAAGAATGAGGAATCAATTAAACCTCCATAAAACATGACGCACCACATGTCAATTTACATGTAATATGGCAGCACAGCATAAAATCCCACCTGCATGTGCAATTGTTGCCATGTAAATGTTTTCAGTAAGCATGCGGAGACGTCGAACAGCGGCGAACATTCAAATGTGTCATGGCAACCAGTCAATTCATTAAGCGGGGTGAAGGATATACATGTTGTTATTTGAAAAAAGAAAATTATTTGTGCAATCACTGTTAATTGTTGCCACTTTACAATTGTACTCCTGCCAAGCTGAGCTCTTAAGTCACAAACTGGAAAATACTGGAATTCATTGCTATTTTTCAACCCCACACACACACACACACACACACACACACACACACACACACACCTTCTTGCTGTGAAAAAAGATACAGAAACTCCATCTCTGCATTCTTTATCCTCTGTTCTGTGAAATAAATGAGGCCTGTGATGTATGTTGTCAGGGTGAAACCTACATGGTTGATGGTTCTGTGATTAGCTAGATAACAGGTGCATGTTACATGATGAAGATAATAGCGGCGAGTTAATTAGCATTAGCATATAGTACAGCTCGATCATGTAGGAGTGTTGTTTTCATTCCTCCTGCATGGGGAGGGTGGAGGGAGCTGGTGTGTAGCCGTAGGATATGAGGTAATTAACTTATCTAACAGACATGTTCTCCAGGCTCCTCTTCCACTGAAAATTGCCTTAGACATTCTTTTTTACGGCGCATATAGGCAACTGGAGTAGTTTGAAATAATACCTCTGTAATGAGGACAATATAAGTATGTATGACTAAAATAGATATTCATTAACTACTTGTATTTCTGCTAGGATATCTGCAATGGGAAGAAATAAAAGGCTGTCTTAAAATACTACATTATGAACTATGTGGTATATTTGTAAATTAATTGAACCCATATTTGCATTTCCCCCCAATAATAGTGTAGTCTACAGAAATACACATAAAGTAGCGACACCAGCAATATTAAGTTTTGTTAATATGCCCGCTCTGCTACAGTGGCTACACTTCAATTCCCATCAGTACACTCCACAACTACTGTGGGAGGTTGTAAACAGTGAACCCGGCTGATGGGCGGGGGGGTAGCGGAGTATGATGAATGTATTGGCACAGCCGACTCTGTGTTGCTCTTGTTCTCTCCATTCAGTCGGAACATCAAGCGCTCGCCGGTGTCCCGATGACTTTGCTCCAGCCGGCGGGTGTAGGTGCGCGCCGGCGCAGGGTTTCAGCCACCTAAGGAATTCCCAAAAGTGGAGCCACATCCAGGCAACTCCGATTCCCTGTAGGTTCGCCTCCTTGCTCGCTGTGATGCCTCTTCATAAAAAGTAGTTCATCAAGATTTATTAAGCTCCCAAGACAAAAAAAGAAATTCCAGTTATTTTATCCTGCTGTCCTGAAATGTCCCCACAAATGTTTCTACGGGCGTCTGTGAAGAAAAAAAGTGAACCTGCATGTGTTCTGTCATTGTACGACGTGTCAGTGGTGGAACCAGGGACGTGCACAGACATTTGGAGGGGCTATTGCTCTAAACTGGAATAAGGGCCTCCCCCCGAAAATAAATATAAGACCAAAACGATTATTACATGAACTAATTTGAACAGTCATCATCTCATAACAAAATAAGCTAATGCAACTACTTGCATTCGGTGATTTGATTTTTAAAATGAAAACCAGTGACATTTTTTGTTTTGCGGTCCATATCCCAATAAAACATCTAATGTTAGTAACTGTTAAAGAAGAAATGCAGATGATTCAATGTAGTTTGACCATTGTAACTGCTGTGAAGACATACTGATAACTTAGGGCTTCTAACTAATTACCTTAAATAAACTCACAAATGAATGAAACCAGTTCAATACGCATATTTTTTTATTCTTATCTTTTTTTATGAGCGCAGTAACGGTAAGGTATCTAATTACTTATTTATTTAGTATCCTATGGACAAACTACAGTGGTAGTAACATGGCAGAAATCCTACAATGAAGTGAACCCCTGTGAGAGGGCGATCAAGAAAAGAGAGCGAGCCCCCAGTCACGTGACTGGGGGCAGATGACAGCGCAGACAAGGTGTGTTTTCCGCAGCGAGACACTATACTAATTGTGGGCTTATCATGTTTATTCAACCACAATAGAAAACAAACAAACTCTCGCTTTCTCCAGAGGGGCAGGTCAGACAAAAATGGCAAACGGGCTGTTGCCCGGGCAACATTAGCCCGTACCTGTGCACGTCCCTGGGTGGAACATAACTACATTTACTCATGTGCAACATTCAGATACTTGACTTGAGTCTTCACATCTTATGCTACCTAGCACAGGGGTTCCCAAACGTTGCCATGCCAAGGACCCCCATATAGCATTATCCTCTGGCGGGGACCACCCTGTTGCAATTTTTTTTTTTTTATTATGAGTACATTATGATGGATAATATGACAAATTAAAAATACAGCTTTATACATTTTCTTAATATATATTTGTATTCATAATTAATAATCAGCTATTCTTCTAAACATTTTTTGTATTTATCTTTTGTTTGTCATTCTTTACATTCATTGTGTCTTCTGTTATAAACATTCTTAACACCATATTAAACAGTAATATCAACAGTAAACATATTTTTAAAGCATTTTTAAAGTGATTTCTGTCTTTATACTATTATATAATTTTGAACAGTAATATGAACAATTAACATATATATTTTTAGTGTTTTTGAAAGCTACTTATGCCTTAATAATATTCTATATAATATTCAACAGTAATATTAACAATAAACACATTTATATTCATATATATATATAAATAATATTTGCTACATCAGTGCTCTCATCCAGCTGCAGAGCGAAATATTCACTAGCTCTCACTTGCTCCAAAAGCTGAGCAGATACTCAGTTTCACTCTCAGTAGCGGCAGCTCGATTCTGATTGGCTTGAAGGGCGGTCGTGTGATTTAAAAAATGTTTTATAAATACAAAATATTAAAAGATTGGCATCAAAGGACACATAGATTGATAGATATGCAGTTATTAATAACATCTAAAAAAAAAAAAGATTCTCCTTTCCCTCAAACTTTGCGTGACCCCCCTGGCGCTCCCTGGCGGCCCCCCGGGGGGTCGGGGCCCCCACTTTGAAAAACACTGACCTAGCAGACTATTTTAGAAGAATACACCCGTTTGCTATTTTGTGGAGAATTAGATGACAAGATGCATAGGTTTACGCTTCAGATAAGGCTACATCTAGCAGCTAGGTAGCTTAGCATAGCACAAAAAGTAAAAACAGGAAAAATGCAAGCATGACTTTTTTATAAAAACAAAAACAAACTCCAACTACCAGCACCTCTAAAGTTCAATATTACGCATTAATGACTTGCTTGTTTAATCCTAACAAAAACCAAGGTGTTAAATGATGATCTGTAATTTTAAGAATCGAGCTGCAGCTTCCTTAAATGTCCTCTATTTGGAGCCAATAGTCACCTAAGCCCCATAAAATGGTTGGTCCTTTTTCCAATCTCTTTTCTTTTTCAATTTAACCAAGGAAATAAAACGTGCTATTTGGTGAGCTTTTTGAAACCTTGCAAAAGAGATGCTCTTTCCCCTGTTTCCAGTCTTTGTACTAAGCTGAACTCTCTACTGGCTGTAGCTTTATGTTTCACAGACAATATAAAAGAGGTATCGATCTCCTCGTCTAACATGTAATGGAGTAAATTTACACTGAAGTATTGATACCTATACATAGGGGAATATACCTTTTTCCACCACTGTAAACACCTCTGATACAAATGGTTTTTCAGAGGGCTCAGAGCGCCCAGTCAGCGATTCGTCACGCTTAGCAGTTAACGCGGTTACACAACCGGTGATTTCAAAGAGTGAATGATCACAAAGAGCTCAGGTAAAACTACAGTGCTGAGGGCATCCAGCTGCCTTCTGTGAGACGTTTTTCTTGTCCCAATTCTCTCATTTGTGTCTCTTTTCTGTGATGGAGTCTCAGGCCCAGAGAGCCTCAAGGCTAAAGAAACGTCTGGCGTAAGATTGAGGAGACTCATTCCCCTAATTGTAATCAACTGTCACTGTTTTCTCACTCTTTAGTAAATAGCTTCCAAGTCCCTCACACCTCCTGCCAGTTGTAGCCGATGTGGAGTCGAGGTAACCCGGGGCTTTTGCGTGATATTTCTGCACAAATAAAAGGTAATACGAGGTCAAGAGCCACAGCTGTGCAGCACAGTAGATGCTTACCTGTACCCAGCTGTCAGCTATAATCAGACTCTGCTGTGGTGTGATAATATGGTCCTGGTATAGCGGTGCTCTTACAGCATTTGGCAGCTTGTCTCATGTTGTAGACAGGCAGTCTAGGAGGCGGACGGACACCCATGCTGCTTTGCAATCTGAGCAGGATTTCCATCTGACCGCGCGCGTTAACCCCGGATTACTCGACATCTTCTTGGTCATGTTCAGATTTTCAAGACACAGCGCACCGCCGAGCCACTGTTGCAATGCTTTTGAAGAGAAGTGAGGCAGAATAATCCATATCCAAGCAGTAAAGTGAGGACAAACTGGGGGACAGAGTGGGTTTGCGGGAGCTTCAATCAGGATGACAAATATTGAGAAGTTGTCCTTCTGAACATATATACAGTGGGGCAAAAAAGTATTTAGTCAGCCACCAATTGTGCAAGTTCTCCCACTTAAAAAGATGAGGCCTGTAATTTTCATCCTAGGTACACTTCAACTATGAGAGACAGAATGGGTGGAAAGAATCCAGGAAATCACATTGTAGGATTTTTAATGAATTAATTGGTAAATTCCTCGGTAAAATAAGTATTTGGTCACCAACAAACAAACAAGATTTCTGGCTCTCACAGACCTGTGACTTCTTCTTTAAGAGCCTCCTCTGTCCTCCACTTGTTAACTGTATTAATGGCACCTGTTTGAACTCGTTATCAGTATAAAAGACACCTGTCCACAACCTCAAACAGTCACACTCCAAACTCCACTATGGCCAAGACCAAAGAGCTGTCAAAGGACACCAGAAACAAAATGGTAGACCTGCACTAGGCTGGGAAGACTGAAACTGCAATAGGTAAGCAGCTTGGTGTGAAGAAATCAACTGTGGGAGCAATTATTAGAAAATGGAAGACATACAAGACCACTGATAATCTCCCTCGATCTGGGGCTCCACTCAAGATCTCACCCCGTGGGGTCAAAATGATCACAAGAACGGTGAGCAAAAATCCCAGCACCACACGGGGGGACCTAGTCAATGACCTGCAGAGAGCTGGGACCAAAGTAACAAAGGCTACCATCAGTAACACACTACGCCGCCAGGGACTCAAATCCTGCAGTGCCAGACGTGTCCCCCTGCTTAAGCCAGTACATGTCCAGGCCCGTCTGAAGTTTGCTAGAGAGCATTCAGATGATCCAGAAGAGGATTGGGAGAATGTCATATGGTCAGATGAAACCAAAATAGAACTTTTTGGTAAAAACTCAACTAGACGTGTTTGGAGGAGAAAGAATGCTGAGTTGCATCCAAAGAACACCATACCTACTGTGAAACATGGGGTTGGAAACATCATGCTTTGGGGCTGTTTTTCTGCAAAGGGACCAGGACGACTGATCCGTGTAAAGGAAAGAATGAATGGGGCCATGTATCGTGAGATTTTGAGTGACAACCTCCTTCCATCAGCAAGGGCATTGAAGATGAAACGTGGCTGGGTCTTTCAGCATGACAATGATCCCAAACACACCGCCCGGGCAACGAAGGAGTGGCTTCGTAAGAAGCATTTCAAGGCCAACAAAGGGTTTATAACAAAGTATTGAGATGAACTTTTGTTATTGACCAAACCATAATTTGCAAATAAATTCTTTAAAAATCAGAGAATGTGATTTTCTGGATTTTTTTTTTTTTTTTTTCCCCTCATTTTGTCTCATAGTTGAGGTATACCTAGGATGAAAATTACAGGCCTCTCTCATATTTTTAAGTGGGAAAACTTGCACAATTGGTGGCTAACTAAATACTTTTTTGCCCCACTGTATATCTTACATTATGTGTATACGTGTAATGTAGTGTGCAATGGGCACAGGAAGCATGTCACTTTTAAATGTGGCAATGCCACATTTGGCTGTTTGTTATTGTTCTGTCTAAAGCCTGAGCCATGACAGTTGGATCTCATTCTGTTCTCTTGATCATTTAACAATTGAGAATTCATTTGGAATAAACTAAAACTTAGTTCACCACATGCCAAGGACAAAGCTGCTTCTCAAATCAAAATATTCATTTTGACTTTTTATGTCAAAAGACTTTTCATTCTTAAGTAAAACTTGTTTTAACAAAATAGGAGATATCAGCTAAAACCAAAAATTCCTCCGCTTTAACCCCTTTTGTGTTATAGACGAGTTATTTAATACTTAAAAGTTACCATAATACCAGACTTATTAGTAGCATATTCTCTGTCATCCCTTTTTAATTAAAGATTCACAGTAAGGGTTATTACATCTGTAAACTCACTCAAAACAACCCAAACTGCACAACATTTTTCAGATTTTGTAGCCACTCATTTCTATTTTTCATTACTGTAGCAAAGTACCCAGTTGGCTCTGTTGGAAGACCCCCCAGTTTGAAATCAGCAAGGGTGGGTCTCATTGCAGGGTTTCAGCATAAACGATTAGCTATCCATCCAAGATTTTTCCTGGTCTCTGCTTACTTCTGGAGCCCCAAACCATTAATATGGAGTCTTCTCGCTATCTGCCCATCCCTGTGGCCTCTCTTGAGGGCACACATCAACATGGCTGCCAAACGAGATGCCACTTTCTGGCTGTTTTTCTTGTAAAAAAAATAGTTAAACGCTTGGTAGCCTCCCAACACTGCGTAGCTATGTATACTGAAGATTTGCAGAAGCAAAGACGTATTATCTGTCTAAACAGTTTTCTCTACATCCCTAAAGGTAACCTTTAAATTCCAACATTAAGAAGCTATAGTTCTTATCGTTTTGCTCATTTGTGTGCAAGGTTCACCTATCATAAGCTGTTATTGGCTCCTGGCCATCCTTCACACACAACCTCTCCAAGCCAACATCAGTATATTTACTGAACTTTTACAAAAGTTCTTGAAGCAGTTCTAAAGGCATTGCCAAGGAAAAGGGATACCTTGGAATGTAACTGCAAATATAACACAAAACTCGCCTTGGGGTTGAGGCTTTCACAACTTTAGATATAGCTTTTCTTCTTTTTCCTGTTCCTCCATCATCCTTTGTTTCAGGAACTGTTTTTTCCTCAGTCTACACGTTGGGTCATTTCATCATCATCATCATTGCGCCAAAGTACTCAGGCTTTTGGGTTAAAGAAGGCTGGTTTTGTTGATGCTGTAGGTAATCCTGTCTAAATTGCCCATGCTACTCACACTGGAGGCAGTCAGGTTGGTTTCTGTATGTTTACCCCCTTGTAATCTCTCTTGCAATGCTCGCTCCAGCACTGCGGCCATCTTAACTTGGCAAAAAAGGTCCTGATAGTCATGACCTAAATCTTTTCTTTCCAGCTCCTTGGCCTCTCTTACCAACCAGGGTCAGAAAAAGGTCAGGCGTGGGATTCTTCACACTTTATTCTGCAGATCTTTCTTCAAAGCCTTCTTTCTTTAAAGTCTCTCGGGGCATTTTCATGCCAATCTGACCTGCTGGAATGGGTCAACATGCATCAGACAACCCTTTTTTCCGTCTACTGCCACTCTGCTGGGAATTTGCTAGCCTGCTGACGTGGCTTCACTTTGATTCTTGATTGTGCACATGAGCTCCTATTAGCACACGTCGTATGAACCACCCGGTAGGCAAACCCCCGTTATCATTTATTTCAAGACCCGACTAAAGCAGTGAGGATTGGGCTTTTTTTCCTCTATGGAGGAGCTGGCTTCATATCGTCCTGTTCAAACACTGTCTGCTTATCTCAGCAGGAAATGAAAGAAAACAACTCAAGTGTGAAACGGGAGGGACCATGTTCAATTTAAAAAGACAAAAACTCTCTGTTGGGATGAGAAACTTTTCAAAACTCAACGCAATAGTTTTAAATGAATTCTGGCTTTCTATGTTGCCCCAAGGAACTGGCAATTATTACTGGATGCAGATGTTAATTAGGGTTTTTCTAATCGGGGGGAATATCAACTCCTAGGGAAATTAAGAAGCGAGCTATTCATGTGTTGACTGTAAATTCTAACTAGGAAATAAGCTATGTTTCTTTACACATGAATGGAATTTCAGAAAAGTGATCACGCCTTTTCCTTTTACAAATAAACATGTCACATCATTTTCAACCTAAATTAAACGGAGCCACTTCATTAAGTGTATAATAAATTCAGATTAAATGTCTTTGTAACATTAAATTAATGAAGCGCACACACCCAAAGATAATTGAAAGCTATGCAGATCTGACTAATATACATGTAAGTAATTAAATTGATGAAGGGAATTAATTAACTATCATTACTAATAATATATTCAAGCGTTGGTTTGTTCTAAAGTAAATACAGCAGGATACATCTCAATTCAGCATTTGTGACATACAAATATGAAGAAAAAGTATCCATATTAAGCCATTCAGAGTTACAATTGGACCATTTTTCACAACACCTGCTTATTAATTTGATATACAAGTCAAGCACTACGCCATCCGACACACGGTGCATGTCATTTCGGAATATTCTGATTAATTTTCAGGTTTTTTTTTTCTCTTTAAGCATACTATTGATGCAGTGGGTTTGTTCTTCTACTCTATAACCTTTTCCACCAACTGAGCAAACTATACATTTTGATGGAAAACTGTTTTATTTGAATGTACTTCTAAAGGAGTGCAAGCTGTGCAAGTATCTTTACACACACAGGAAGCTGTGTTTTAATGATCTGTGGACTAAATAACAGCAGGTGGTTGAGCACCAGGACTGAAGTTGAAGAACTAAATGTGTCGGGTTAATCATTGGAAGTAAGGCTGTTTTTCAGTGGATATTTCTGTCTGCCTACTTGGAAGTACTGAACACTAAATTACAGAGTGTACTTTGAATTAATAAGTCATGGTGAAAATGGTAATTACAGACATTAGTCGACTTGCTAATGATGCCAGAGGGTCTATTGATGGCAAGGCCCAACTCTTGAAATGTATTTAGACACATTTCTGTGTGGCCGATGAGAACAGGCACATCACAGTGGTTGTCTCGACACTTCGTGGGGAGAATTTATGGAAATACTATTGTATTAAAGGTTGCAATTAAAGTCTAATTTTAAGAAAGGCACGCGTGTTAAAGGGTAATGACTTTTATTAAAGCAGTGTCAAAGCAACCTGCATAGTTCAGGCTGTCCTCCAGTTACATTTTGCAATTTGAAAAGGATTTAATGCTCAGTCAGTTTTTCCTTAAAAAAACATTGACTTAAATGACTATGTGTATTGTTAAAGGTTGTCTTATAAAAGTCATTAACTGCATTTCTTTTTGGGAAACTCTAATTGTTTTTTTATTTCCCTCTCACACCTTTTCGATACACAAGACAATTTAACCAGAATAATGCTTATTGAGGTTTTCCCTTTCCTGTAGTTTATTATATAGTTTTCTTGAGCATGTAAATGATCAGCAAAGGCTAAAATCCCAAAGTTCACGCCAGGGGAATTTTCTCTTGCACAAGCATGCGTTTACTTCTGTAAAATAGTGACATCACTATGTAACATCAGCGTATTGCCACCAATTGGGTCATTCTAGTGTGCATCGTATAAAGTATTGTGCTCTTGCAGATATAACTACTTGCATGTTACTGACATAACAGTAACATCCCACCATTCTCATGAACGTTGTTTCCATTTTTCAATGAAAAAACATCAAGCTGAGATGGAGAGACACCATTTTGAACCATGTTCATCATGTTTCATAATGTTCTCTCTGAACACACTTCCGGTTCATCTTATACTCCAAGGACATGCATGCCTGCCATGTCTGAGTGTGTTCTCTTTCCAAAGTGGTGACCCTGAACCATGCCAAGGCCGGGGAAAATATGGATAAGGCCACGAGAATGTGGACTAATGATAAATGACTTGGGCTTATCACTAGGGTCCAACTTTAGCAAACACCCTTGGGGTTTGATCTGTTCAAACATTACCATAAATATATGTAGTTCTGTAGAGTTATTGGCTATCCATACTTAACTATGGAGATAATTAGAACTGCCAGATACATTTATTCACCATTGCTTCATGTCCAAAACTATTTGTCTAACTTTGATTTAGTAAATTGATCAGACGTACCATGTTCCAGACTCAGTATCTAATTTTGGGTGCAGCAGGCTTCCACTGTCAGGTTTATAGCTGGAAACAATCCGTCTCCCCACATCAGCATTGTGATTTGTTCTAAACACATTGCTGATGCAGTTTCTACAACTGGTTTTTTGTTGCCCCCCCAAAGTGGGTTATTCTCCACAATCGCTTTCCGAATTAGTGACCATGCAAACACCGTCTGTCCCGGCCTGGTTTCTTTGACCATTTTGGTTAACCTCCAAAGAGGTCGGGATTGATGTCTGACAGAACCCCGTGTGGATAATAAGTGCTCAGCTTTGCTGCAATGATGCTGTTAGACATTATGATTCATTGTGGCCATTACGTTTTCATTCACTGTCTGAGTTATGAAGCTAATTAATCTCATTCTTTTCAAGGAAAATTGAGTCTGAAATGGGATTTCAGCCACAGCGTCTGAAATGACACACTTGTTTACTCCTTCATTTCCGAAGACAGAGTCCCTGCCATTATGGGCGTTTGTGACTTTGCCTCTTTCATGATAAGAACTGTAATTGTGAATAAAAGGAGCATGGCACCTTTCATCTTGCATAACTTAACCTCACCCTCCTTCTCTCCCTTAACATCAATGCCTAATGGCTCTGCAATTGTCTCTTAAAAGCTGTCATGTTCTGAACTTTACCCCCAAACTCTATTTTTCCCTTCAATTACTTTGTAAGCTACATTTCCTTTTTACTCTTTCTGTCACAGCACTTTGCTCCGAGAACACAATTACATTTGTTTTTCTTCTACCGGTAAATAGTGGAATGGGTCACTCATTTCTAAAAAGCAATCGCGTTCGCATGCAGACCAAAATAAAATGTGAACATAGCTTTATGGCTTGTTTGTGGTTGCAGAGCTCTCTTGGAAGGCCATTAGCCTCTCTGACCTGTGCTCTTAAGAGGTGTCAACCGTGATTTGCTATTGTACATCTTCGCGCTCCATGGTTCAGTGCTGATGGTCTTTAAAAGCCCTCACTAGCGAACCCTCGATTTTAATCTACTTATGGACCATCACTGCCAATGGCTCTCTGTCATTCACTTCACCTGCTTTAAATCCTCGGAACTAAGGTCAAACATGACATTATGGCTTTTTCTTTTTTCAAATGTGGTCAGTTTTCTGACCGTTGTGCTCGCCATCAGCTATGGGGGACTGTCCCAAAGCTTGTTGAGTTGAGACTGCTTTAGGCAGAACTGCTGGGGGGCACAGTTTGTGTCCCATTTTCCCAAGGGGGGGGGGGGGGGTTTCTGCAGCCGGTCGTTGAATTTGTGAGTGGGGTCATCTGGGACCTTTCCTGCTCACTTCCTGGTTCTGATGTCACGCAGCTTTTAGAATGAGAGGAGCTGCTGCTGGTCTTGAAGTCATTGGTATCCTTTTCAAATGGTCGAACAGCAAAACTGGTTCAGCATAGTTTTCTTTGGAAGATGTATTTATCTTTAAAAAAAAAAAATGTTTCATTAACAAATATATTGAGCCAGGCTAAATGCAAATAACTGGTCCCTTTTTATCAATTGTATTATATTTTCCTGAGTTAGTAAAATGTAGCTATAGCTGATTATTTGTCACTAAATGGCTCGTTAACCAGCAGCTGGCACTTATTCATAAGATGCCATGTTTGTAAAGCTCATCACTTAAAAACAAACTGCTCTACTGTATAATGTTGCTGGCAGGGAGAATATGTGCCTTATTTGATCTCACCTTCTACAACCTCTGTCATTGCAATCCTAGTAAATCATGCACTGTATAATCATCCAGCATTGTTAAAGCATACCTTTATTCTTTCCTTTTTAGACTTCCTCTCAAGCAAATGACAGAGAATAATCCCACATATATTATTATTTCCAAGGAGAAGTGCTCTGTCAAAGACTGTTGGTGTCTAAGGGCACGAGACAGTTCAAATTACCCTGGTCAACACGGTGATGATTATTCTGTCGTCTTGCCTTTGTGCCGTGCCAATTATACTTCCTGAGGTGCAGGAAGGAATAGTCATTTCTCAGCCAATCAACACCCTGGTAGAGAACTCCTGAGAGCATTCTTTGGAAAAGAGGGCTTGAGTTTAAAATTGCAAAAATAAATATATATCTCAGCAGAAGAATAAGTAGTAGGGTTGTCAGGGCATCAAAGTGCACAATTCAGATGAGTGCTCACTAGATCTTTTTCACTACAGATAGACATGAGGGGAGTTTCCCCTTCTACATCTTATATTCGTGTTACAAATGAAATACATTAAAATAATGATTTAAGGACATAATGCATTTTTCAGTTTTTCAATCATGATTTAAATGACATATTTTATAAATTAAACGTCAGGCGTGTATCTGCCTGCAACAAATACAATGTGAAGATATGCAAGGATTAACCAGAACTTGCATTCGACATTAATCTGATAAAGGAATGCATTTGCCATGTTATGGTAAAGATCTGGGTTTCACTGTTTTGCTTCATTTTGGATCAATCTCAAGGCCGTCTCTTTCAAAGCAACAGGATCCTCTCAACCCTTTGTAATGATGTTTACACGGATGACCAGAATCCTTACCTTTTTTCTTTTCTCTCAGTCGCATTCCGACTTCAGCTGGACTTACCGCTGTTACGCTGATCGAGCTATACAGCAACTGCGCTGTACTGCTCCCTCAAAGGTGGGCGGTGCTGAAATAAATGCATGTGGGTGAGATGCTGATGGAATTGCTTGCAGTGTACCCTCTACTCTCTGAACTCTATACTCAAATGATGATCTATCGTTCCCCCATTAAACAACACATCATTGAAATTGTGTCAAACTGACATGCTTCAACCCTCATATACCCACCCTGCGGGGTCTGACTAAAGAGTGAAATAGTGGGGAAAGAAAACACTTTGATGACTGCCAAACAACATTTAGTTTTCTTGTTAGTTTGAGAGAAAATAGATAACAAGGCATCCATTACAACATTTAACTTCGAAAAAGTGTGCAGTTTGTTAGAATCCCCTCCATCTCCCTCTCCGGTATCAAATTCACTTCTTTTCCCAGCTTCCTCTTCCTGTCTCTCTTACTCTGTCATTTCCCCCCATGGGCTGAAATGCTAATTCTTTCAAAGGAGTCATGAGATTCTGCTTGGCTCAGTAACTTTTCTTCCCCCGACACCGCATTGGATATATCCGATGATGTGTTTTTGTCTATGATGGAGTGTGAATTACATTATGTATAAAATAAATCCAGTGCATAGATAGATCACAGCGAGAGTTTATTTGTTAAGCTGACACACAGGTGTCCCTTCCGCCTCTGTGATCCCCTTGCTCTTCTTTCTCCACCGCTAATGGGGGTGCATGCCCAGCCATCTGTGAAGGACAAGGGAACCTTTTGGCCGAGACAAATCGCTTTGGAGCAGGGCTGTAGCCTCCACACACACACACACACACACACACACACACACACACACACACACACACACACACACACACACACACACACACACACACACACACACACACACTCTCTCTCCAGGGTAACAAGGGTAGCGTCTGCGTTGGGTCCATAGTGTTCCATCAGGAGTCAGCCAACTGAGCCACCGGTCTAATCCCCACCGGCAGCCCACATGGCCGCACTTCCAAGTTCCAATTAGACCCATAAAAAAAGTCCTCCCTATTTTTTTTTTCTTCAAACGAGGACCTTTATGAGGGGTGTGCCTATCCCTCCATGAACCATCGACCCCCCCACACCCCCTGATATAACAACACAGCTATAAAAGCCAGACAAGACGGGGAAACAGGCCAGACTTATGAGACACCCTCAAGGGGTGACAAACAAAGTCTTCTCCTCCCGATGGGAAACATAGAAGTAACTGTTTGCTCGATGAGCTGCAGCCGCTCAAAGACACAGAGTTCAACCACAGAGGCTCTGAAAGCCTCTTGCTTGATGTTGATAGCGACTGAAAGGTTTAGCAAAACACAGGGTACTGACGTACGCAGAGCTCCTTATTTTAAAAATGACAGGGCCTGGTGCGTCACAGGAGATGGGTCAATTATTTGTCTGTAATCCTTCACTGCACATAATGTATCATTTGAAGCAAACTGATGGTTTTATAGCGGGTCAAAGGAGTCAATAAAGATATCTTTGTGAACCATTATAGTTTATATTTCACGAGCGAGGAAAGTGACAATTTAAAAGTTTTAAATTTCACAGCTCGACAATTGGGGGTTTAACTCAATCCAATCTGCAGAAGCTGTCGTGAGGCGGTAAGGACCACTGATCAGAAATTGTGTCTCGAGCTTTTCCTTTAGTAAGAGTCGGACAAAAAGCCATAACAATGGATTTATGACTCCTATCTCCTATAAACAGAACCAATATACTGTAAATGGAGACAGGCTCTTAACAGTGCTAGCTCTTCAAAGTAAAGAGTTCTGCTGACAACAATGTCATCAATAGTGACTGTGCGGGTATGTGTGTGTTGGGCTTTGCATTACCTGGGTCCAAATCTACTAATGTCCTGAGCGACCTTGCTAAATAAAGACCAGCGGATTGAGCCATCGACTCTCACTGTCCATTGCCGAGGCACTGAGGCTTGCAGTATACATTTGCGCGCCACATTACACCCTCTAATAGGCAGTCAGTCAAAATAACACGATGCCTGAAATGTCAGCGTTTACCTTTTTGTAATGACCAAGCTTCCACTGAAATTAATAGATCCTAAAGCTCGTCTCCATAGCTGAGTGTCTCAAAACTGTCAGAGGCAGAGACCCTGAAAGCACCAGCACACACGGAAACACACACCCCTGGATGACTGCACTAATATGCACTATACACAACCAAACTTAAAGCAATGGAAGTCAATGAAATGTAGGATGGTTTTTATTTGGACTAAATCATGGTAGAAGTAGAAAACTAACTCTGGTTGGCTTACTGCATTCAACACAACCATTTACGCGCATTACTGAGGACAGCATGTTACTTTATTGTATAGATCGGTTTTTCGGACAAAGTCACTATCTTAAATGTATTAACTAGTGTAGTCAGATCTCATATTAAAGCTTACATTTTGCAGAATGTCTATCATCCGTCAGGAATATGATGTGCAATATACTTGTAACATAACTGCTTGGTTAGCCTCAGTGCACATTTACCCTTCCAAATGTTTCCAACTCTTTCTATAACTTTCAATAGTTAATGGTTCCCAGTTGGCTCTGCCCAGTAATCATATGCATAAACAGGAGTTTCCATTAGTGTGCCACCAGAGTGCATTTGTGTGTATTCACGGGTCAATGGGAAAATGCAGCGTCTGCCCTCACCTCCACTACTGTTTCCCCCATATACACAATAAAATGAAATGTTAATGGATGCTAATGAAATGGCTAATTGTGGATTCTGTGCAACCATGCGAAGCTCACTCTCTAGGCCTTGCTGTTCATCGTTTGTCACACAACCCCCCCGTGAGAGTTCGAGGGCTGGCAAAAAAGAGAAAAATAATAATGATAATAAACATTAAAAAACAATGAAACGTCAAATATTATGCATGCGGACCTGGTGCCGATTCAACCTGCTGTGCTGAGTGCGTCACGCCAGCCCAGAGGTGACATTTCTTTGTGCTCGTTCCACAGATTGTGTTGGAACTTTTGGGATAGTGAGATGGAAAGAGAGCTCGCAGTAGGCTGGCCGGCGGCGATTTTTCACCTCAGAAACATTCTTGCTTGTCAGTCCCGACAGAGACAGCCGCCGAGGCCTGCTAAAGCTGAGTAAAGCTCGCGGCTGTCTTTATCTCCCAGCCTGAGAGCCCAGAGTGGTTTCAGTCAGTGATTAGTGAGGCGGATCCCATGTGGGTCACCATTTTTAGCTGGAGGAGATCAATGCTGGAGATTTGAGGCATCTGGGCACCTTTGTAGTAAGAGCATGTGAGTGACAAGAGAGGAGAGGAGAGGTGGATGGAATGGGATCTGGAGAGAAAGGGAGACAGGCAGAGGGAGAAGAGGTCTGGTAGTAACAGGAGGAGATGAAGGCTGTATGATTAGTTTGCTCAGGGTATAGAATGGTTGGTACCCTATTTTAGTCCTGGGAAAAACAGCCTGCTGGAGTTTATAAGACTGGTGTTCTAAAACTGCAGGTTATTCGTTTCTGAACATATACACACTATTGTGGCTATACTTATGAACTGATTCACTGATTGATGAATATTTGTGGGACCAGCCAATTAGATATTGACTTGAATATTGTTATCTAATTGTGGACATGACATAATGCACCCTGTGTTTTGATTGATGCTAACATTCTATCCGAAGAGGGTTATCTGGTATAGCCATGTTAGCACGTGGACATTTGCATTTAACCAGTGGTGTAACAAGGTTGTGATTGACCCCGGTGCAAATATTTGTTTTTTGCATGGGCCCCTTGCTGGCTTGTCGCACCGTCGATAGTTACGCCACTGCATTTAACTCAACATGGGACAGGCACAATATTGGTTACTCGGAAGGGGAAAATTGCACAACATTAACAAAGTAAAAATCCTGGCCTAGTGCTTCTAAATCACTATGATCAATTGTATGTTTTAATATTAAAGATGCATTTAGTGTTGTAAGCTTGCTGGTTCAGTATTGTGCCTCACAATGCTTGAATCCGAGCAGAAGTGACAACGTGTTAATACTTTTAATAAGCAGTAGTGATTTCTGTTTACTTTGATGTCCGAATGTGCATATTCAACGGGACTACATCCAGGATAACTCAAATGGCAATACAAACTAATGGCGAGCAATAGATGGCATGTGACGAAGTGTCAAGGTGGTTCCAAGAACTTTGAGAGACACAGAGGTAAAGAAGAGCCCCAGCCTCATCACACTTCCTTTCATTTAGCTTCCTGAGCGAGCTGCGGTCGACATTTCTCTTTTGGCTTATGTTAATTGCCATTCTGAACATGTTGAATAACCTTTTTATGAGGATGTAGATCGTTTTTGAGGATGGAAATTGAATTTAAGCAGGTCACCCACCTTTAAACATTCTCTTCATGCTTAGTGATTGAGGGGAAAGAAAGTTTCATTTGATTTGTCTTTCAGTCAGATACACTTTCACCATTTTTCACTCGCTCACGAGGTCTTAAAGGTCCTTTCATATGTGAAAGGGACTTGACCTCTAATTCTTTAGGGAAATGGGGCATTTTCAAGCCCATTCACTACTGTAAATGACTAATCCTACTAAAACCCAACCTCCAATATAAAGGACACTTGACTTAACAGGTTTGTCGGAACATGTAGTAGAAATATGCTTCAAGGTGTAATTTACGACATTAAAACCAGCCTTCACTTCAGTATTCTCATGGCTCTCGCTTCCACTTTATAGTGCTAATTATGCCCATTACAGTGTCATTGATCCCCCCCCCCCCCACAACCAGTCTTTGCCGGAGAAATAAAAAAACCATGCCATTTGCTTAGTAATGAAGAAAGTTGTTCCATTTCATTGGACTAACCTCCCATCTTCCTTTTTATGCAGCTAAATTAAAAAGAGTTGCCTTTAAGACATTGAGTCTTAAGTCTGGGAGAGAGCGAGTAGTGGGAGGAGGGCATCATAAGGGGGCACTTATGCGTATGTTTGATAAAGATAAGTGACGTCCCATCTACTGGTCCTTAATGAGATCTTTTGCAACAGGAAGATGTATGTGGCTCTGGCTTGGTGCGCACTAGAGGGAAATGACTGTTGAAGGGGGCTGCGGAGGGAGGCACTTCATCAAGTAGATTTGCCGCCTTGTACTCCGAGTCCCCGAAGGCTTTGGCTTCCTTTCTACACACCCAGGACCTTCCTCCTTTTAACGTGCTCCTCTTCCTCCCTCACTCTCTGTCTCTCACTATCATTTTCCCGACTGACCCTTCCTCCCAGAGTACATTATTTCCTGTTAAACAATGCTAATAGAACAATGTATTGCTAGTGACGCAGTTCAATGCAGGCTTGATTAATCAGGCAAAAAGCACACAATGACTTCCTTTTCCCCCTAGGTCCCCTGCGTTCCCTTTTAGTTTCTAGTTTTTGTCTATGCTGTGCATTTATTTCTGGCATACAAAGTTACTAAATCAAACAGCAACAGCAGCTCTTATTTTTTGAATAAGCAGTAATATTTTTATATACAGCTCATTTTGAATGGGAAACTTCTGAAGTGGGACAAATGCTCTACTTTTAACATTCATGAGCATCTCAATTAGTCTAAAATGTGTTAGGAATGTAAATGTATATTTGCTGCTGCTTTAATTGTATCAGCGTAATTGCCAACTGTGATTTCCAACTCTGCAGCCATGCTAATCAGCTTTATGTTGTACCAAACTCCCTTCTGGTAGCATTTGCTGTGTATTAGTAAGTTCATGCAATTATGGCAGAATGATGAATGCATTCATAAAATCCAGGTAGACCATATGTGTGCGAGTCATATCATAGGAATTCTGATGAGTTTCTCACTACGATCAGCTTTAAGAAACAGCATGGCTGGTTGCTAATATAAAGAAGCCAATATTAGGAATACCCGGCCAATGACATACATTTGGAATAGTCTTCTTCCCTGGTGGCGGACGTCAGCTTCAACAATAGAATAACTATTTGGCGTATTCCAAAGCAGCAGCAGCAATTTTGGCTGAATACCCTCATGGCCATTCAAGGGATAGTGGGAACACTGGCACATCATCTAAAGCGTTTCCAGTGGGGGCCTGTTCATGTTGGCAAGAGGGAGTGGAACTAAGTGCAGCCATCAGCCAGCCCATGCAGATTGTAGAGCAGCCTCTTCCAGGAAGGGAAAGGGTTTGCTTGGTGCCAACGCTGTGGAGCAGCCATGTTCGTAGCAGGTTAGCTCCTCCGCTGGGTCCGTCAGGTGGGCTTGGGAGAAAGAGAGGGATGGAAATAAAGGAGTGCATGACTGGATCAGCAGATGGGGGATATGCTGTACTTGGTGCCATACAGCTGCGACTGCAGATAACGCATGCCAGGCAAAGGGGGCAGACACAGGCTCTGTAAACCATGATAATCCAAACAATGTTTTCTAAAGGAGGGCCAATACTAAGCCTAATGGTGCTTCAGTTGAATATTATCAAAGGTATTGGACACATTACAATGCAAATGTGTTTATTTTGTTGAGTTTACATGTGACAATGACACTGCTGCCAAGAACATTTCTATGATTGCATCAATTGACAATTCCTCATAATAATCCTGCTGTCGTCACTATCCAGAGAGGGGTTTCTGCTTCTTTTTTTTCTAAAAACATAATTTGTTTAATGACTTACAAAATCAAATTCAACCCAGGAAAGATTACAGCCATAACAGTTGCTGAATCACATCATCTCCCAATTAAAACTGCATTTTAAGATGACAAATGAAAGGGACATTTTGCCAAGCAACATTGAGAGGAGACAATGACGCACACTGCAGTCTTAAAATCACTGGATGACAAACAAATGTATATTTACTTAGAAATCACCACATTATATTGTTTATTCAGTATTCCAATAGTCACTCATGAATGAATAATGATCTGGACTGTAACTATATATTCCAACTATGTGTACAAATACAGTTGTGTCCTCTTTTCTTAAACAAAGTGAGGACAATTACAAACAAATTACAGTACAGACAATTTCTTATTTAAACACTTACGTTTGATGGTGATCTGAAGTGTGAGTCTGAGTACACTGTAACCAGAATGATGATCAAATAGAGCTTTTATGCTGAGTATGATAGCACAGAAGCAATTAAATCCTTTATGAATGTCCAACAGTTTCACACTTGGGCTTTGGGCCTGTTATATTGCCATGCAGCTTTGATACTGCACATCTCTCACTTTGCAAACACAGTATAGTTTACACAAACCACATAGTGACATCAATAACATCATATTCACTTCACACCTCTTTCTGTCATATCCCCTTTAATGGCTTGTCATTTTGCCATGGACACAAAGCCCTCACGTAACCGAATGATAATTGTGAAAAGGGCCATGTCCGAACGACCAGAGCAAGAACAGTTGGCCTGCTCTTCAACAATGGGTCCGCCTATCTCCTGCAATGGGTAACTAGCTCCAGCAGCAGCAGCTGCTGCCAAAGCCACTTCAAATGGCCCCCACTTCAGACAGGATCCTTTTAGAATAGGTTCGAGCACCATCATGAGAACGAGGCTTAGCCATGAGAGGGACTAGCTTGCATAATTCTCACGAATATGCAAAGCCTTTGAACTCCACTGTACGCTGACAATCATGCAGTGTTGCATTTTACTGTGTGAATGCAGATGATGGAAAATTATTGATTTATGAATGGGAGAAAAGCCCTTTGAAAGCTATAGATGGGTTCATGCCTTTAGCGTGTCATTTCTTCTCACGAGCAGCTACGTCCATCTGGAGTGTTGTATTGAAGAACGACTCGCTGCAGCATATGGATGTTGCTCAAGGTTTCAATGTTCACGTAGCAGATGCAAGTGGTGGGAACAAACGGAAAAGACTCACCAAGTAAATGGAGCAATGTATTTTTTTGATGGTGCCTTATGGAACTCTCATTACAGCTAGACACTTAAAAATAATAAGGACTGCACTCTCAAACAGGCTGTGGTGCTTGTGTGGGTGTGGAGTTGTAGCAGGATAATGTATAGGCAGCAGCAAACAAGAGAGAGCCTTTGTGCCATAGCCAAAGAGAGGTGGGCATCTTCTCAACATATAACATGCCATATAGAGTATGTTCCATTATAAGATACAATGCACTGTCCCTTTTGTTGAAATGGATGACGTCAAACTAATTCAAGTGTTAAATCCTCACGGTAAATTCAAGTGTCTTTTATAAAGGCGAGGGTGTAACCAAAGGAGAACATTTTATAATTAAAAGTAATGGCGCTTTATATTTTAGCAAGAAGCAAAATTGGGGCTAAACGTGACATTGTTTTGACTATAACGAGCAAAGTGAGTAACCGATACGAGGACTACAATTAACCTAAACCAAAAAGATGAATACTTATTGCATGACAGTGTAGCTAGGAAGCTAATGAAATGCCATGCTAGGAATCTTTGCATAGAGGATGAGACTTCATAATGTGGATTCTTTTGAAATCATACATTTATGTTTAGAGTTAATCATGTGTGCAAAGTGGATTCCAGCCCTTTGCCTCACACAGGAAGAGTCTGATTAACAACCTATGAACCCGCCCATTGTGGGAACTCGTTTATAGGAATTAATGTACTCCGCATATCGGAAGGCTCCTAATTATCAATTGTACGTCATGTTCTACAGTAACCTGCTCGACCTCCAATTAAAATCGCACCAATCAGAGTGGGGGTTAATTCCAAGCGACGATCACAATTTGCCCCAGTCCCTTGGGAGACTGAGTCACTTTGAAGCAAGCAAATATATTTCCAGCCAGCCCACATCAACATATTACCTTGTTTTACTGTCTGTGGTAATAGAACACATTCATCAAAAGCACTTTGCATATTGCATGCCTCTAAATGCAGTGTTAATGGCACCATGCTAAATGCATTCACAAGCACAGCGTTGTTCCTAATGAGAATAATACAAATGGACTATGGCAGATACTTTATTCTGCGTTTGTGTTATCAGATGAATGTTGTTGCTCACCATCATGACTGATGGCTCTCGGTCGGAACATGTCCTTGACTGTATTGAGAAAATGAATAGCTCGATAGTAAAGTTTATCATTGAACTTGTGAACATCAAATCTTATTTCTTTACTCACTAGAAGGGTTCAGGAAAAGTGTGAATTCTGTATTTTCATAAGGGCGTTGACATTAAAGTTTGTACCACAGGTATACACCCTACAAGAGCACACTTAATATGAAGGCCACAAGTTGTCTCCTGAGCCCTTTTTTGTGCTGAACAGCCAATAGCACCTGTCTTTGATGGCAAAGTACAATGGAGAGGGAAACATAAGCTTTGCTCCTCTGCAACCAAGGAATAAGTAGGTAGGCCTAAACAATGACAGCATGTCCTTGAGTTATAAATATATAATATCCCTCAGGTGGCACCAGGAGACGGCAGCTTCTGATTGGCTTTGGTTATAAATCATTCATTTCAGTTCGCATCAATAATTAATATTCCAACCAAGCCTGAATCCTTTATGTAAATACTGTCACACGTTGGAAGGTTACCATTGTAAACTTGCAGAGACAGCAGTTTTTGAACTTTTGATTGCCGGCTTAGTGCGGTGTTAGTCTTTGTGTTCTTTTGAAGCAAGACAAGACGCAAACAGGTGTTGTGAACAGACTTTTTAAACATAACCAGATGTGATCAGATTCGGTGGCTTGGAGTAGTGATTGGAAATTGATTTTTAACCGTGATAGAGATGAGAATGTCATTTCGTTGCTGACATTTTTTTAAAAGTCTTTAATTGTGTCCGTTTTTACAGTCGGAAACTTTGCCCACAAGTTTTATTTATTTGTGTACTTAAAGTTTTGTATGGATAAAATCAAGGTATAATGTATTGTTGGATGCATTGTGTCGTGCTGGCAGCAGTAGTCACTTTGCTATCTTTGGAAATATCTAGGCTACATATTTCCCTCCAGTTGTTTTGCTAAAGTAAGCTAACGAGCTGCTAGCTCATAGTTGACGCAAAATCTTACCAATAAAGCATTAATATATCATTCTTCCATAAAACTATTCCTTTAAATAATGCCTGGATATGCATATTTGGAAGAGTAGTTTGTAGCCACCGTTAATAACTTGAAATGATTATCTATTCATTTAAAAAGGAGACACATATGGTCCAAACTATTTATCTTGAAGGATTTTAGAGTGAGGCTATAAAAAGTTAAGCATTGAGGTCAGAGGTAGCTGAACTTTAGCTCCTTTTGTTTGTTATCATCAGTACCTGAGCCACACACAGCGGCACTGATGATACAATCAATCACAGCTCATTAATGACGAGAGATGGGCTGATGAAACAGGACCATATGGCTCTGGCTCCCAACTCCCATTCTCCCCATCTGGAACCTGCTGAAAAAAACACCACACTTGTCTTTACCCTAGATCGTTATGACTCTAGAGTTATGACTTTTTCTGAACTTTCAAAATGCACGTTTGTTAAAAGTTTGTTAACTAATTTAGTCATTGATCCATGTTTGGTACAGCGAATGAACTCATTAGTGTTTTAAATGTTGAAAATATTTGATTTGTCTGTGCAAATATCTGCAGAGAAGTCTACATGTAGCTTAAAAAATGATATTTATGGGAACACATTTATTATAAGCAGCAAAGATTAATTTGAACTGCTGGTCACAAAAATGAAACAAATATTTTACTGATGGATTCATCTTCAAAAGTCATTTTGAAGTCTGTTTAGCAAATACTCAAACAATATAAATGAAAAATATTTGGCGCTCGGGGACTAATGATCAGACATAACCAGATATGATATGGTGTCATTCTGTGCTTGAGGATGTCTTGATGGCTGTTTTCTGATGTTTAATAGAACAAACCGGACAAAGGAAATGGCAGATTAATAGAAAATGAAAATAATGGTTGGTTGCAGACGTAGTTTAATCAACAGATTTGAAAGAGTGGGATGACATATTTTCATTTGCTCCATTTGTATGGCTTAGTCTGCCTGTGGGTAGACATTTTGAGTTGACAAGCAGTTAAGTATGGAATAAAAGTCCCAGCTGTTGCCTGCAGGAAAAATATGTAAATGTGGATTTACAAGTGGGAAATGTGTATTTATAGTACTGATATGGATATAATGCGGTATTATAGAAGCTATAGCTTACAGATTGGTGTTGTTGACTGATGCTTACAAGTTTTTAACTTTTGTTTAAATGTGCGCTCAACTTCAATTTTTTCACAGCTTTGATCCCACTGAACTTTGCTCTAACAACATCCTATCTAAAGATCTGTGGTTCTGTTTGTGCAGCTGAGCCGCTTTTACGTCCCATTTCATCGACACTTATGCCTCTATAGTAGCCTACAACTTTCCTGATGGACACGGGTTGGCACTCTGCTATCCTATAAAATGCTTCAGCAGGCCATAATACGGGCAAGAGCAAAGCACAGGAGTGCAGACTGGCACTTTTGTCATGTTAATGTGACCGCATACGACGCTTCGCAAATAGGATTTACTGTACGGGGCCCCCTATGAAATGGAATTGCAGTCTCATAAAAAGTACTTTTAAAGAAATTGTGTGAGGGAACTCTGGGCAGTAAATTAAACTCCTGGCAGGATTAAATGGAGGAGGAGGGAGGGCTCCTGCTCACAGAGGTCATGGATCTGCTGTGATGCCACACCTCTCCATTCCAGCTTTTATTCTATTTTATTACATGTTTTATTTTCCGCTGAAACAATGGACCATAAGAGGAGCTGTGGCATCAAATAAAACATACAGGCTCTACTGCAAAATGCTCGTAAACTGGATTCAATGCTGTGTATCATGCGCATGTATCTGTAGGGCGAGAACACGTCCCTCTTTTTGCACATACACCGAGTTTGGCTTTGTGGATGAAGTGTGAAGTCGATTTGGAGCTAAAGTTACCTCTCTCTCGTGGAACATTTTGAAAGTTGAAGACCAATTTCAGGATGATTCTCCACACCGCAGCCTCACACAGCTCCTCTCATTAGGCTTCAGTACAGTCCATGCAGAAGTCATCTCGGACCTGAACATCGCTCCGGTCGCTGACATTTGAGTGTACTCCAAGAGTCTCCCCACACTATGCCTTTTAAAACCCTCTCCTCGATCAACTCCTAAATCCCTGAATCCTTAGCCCTGTGTGTGTGTGTGTGTGAGAAAAGCTCTCGGTAGATATCCAGCTGTGCCTGCTGATAGGAGCTTGGAGGAACCCTTAACAAGCTTGTGTGTAAAGATGCAGGAAATCCCTTCCTCCTGCTTTTCAAAAATACTTTCTCATCTCTTAGGCATTTTCTTCCAACTGCTGGCGTCAGTTGAACGTTGACAACACAACCACCACTCAACGTTCAAAAATCAACTCTCTACTCCAAATATGTTCCACCACTCTTGTCTTACTCTGACACATGAAACCATGACATTTTGAAAATAACCATGAATTCGTATCTTGAGAGCCACTAACACACAATGAGACGACTACTTCAAAACAACTTTTCAGAGGTTTTATCGAGATAAATAAAGCTGTAATGGAGAATAATTTCCAATAACACCTGTATCAAGTGCAAGTGGAGTTGTGAAGAAGCAAGAATGTAATCGGAAGGACAGCTAAGACGCTTGCATACCGTTTAGGTAAATAACCTCCAATAAAGTGCAACATAAAGATTCATTTTACAGTTGCTATACAGCTTGTACCCTTCAGATGTTTCAATATTACAAACTAATGAAACACATTCAAGGAAAACTGATGCTCTTCTTATCCCACAGGATTGCACTAACTGTAATAAGATAACTCAATTTTAGGCAACTTTTAATATTCTTAGCATATCTAATAAAAGAAAATTATGCATACTAAATTAATCAATATCATTAGATATTAAAGATCCTGAAAAACTGTTAGACACATCATTCAAAAGAATAACTATTGTTGAATAGTTTGTGTAGTCAACGTAAGAGTCAGAACAGACTTTTTGTTACCTTGATTTCCTCAGGCTTGCTGATGTCTTGTATTTCCATGCACCGGTCAGGAAATGGCAGCAATTCCATCATCATGTGTTAACTGTCAGGTTTGGGGAAAATAGGACCCAAGTGCAGTTTAAGAAGGACTTAAAAAGGTAGGGTAACAAAAAACGAGCTTTATTTATAAAAAGCCGAAAGCATGAAAAAACAAGAAACTAATTAACAGAGACATAACCGGGGAGCACGACAGACGGGAACAAACTTACAGACGGGAACAGGCAGGAGACATGGACAAGCATAGACGACAGGTAGCAGGGACATGAAATGATGACGAACAGACATGGAGCACAGGGGAAGACAAGACTAAATACACAGAAGGGTAATCACAGGACAAGACACAGCTGGGCAGGGGAGTTAGAAACACAAGGGCAACAGGTGAACACAATCAGACAATCAGACACACCAGGGAAACTGACGACAGGAAGGCAAACACACGGGCCGTTTCTCGATCGCGAGTAAAACTGCTGCAGAGCAACTACTGTATTTCAAGTATACTACGTCATTGAATGGCACCAAAGGACTGTTTAAATGCATACGTAGTATACTTGAAATAGTTGTTCTGCAGCATGTGTACTCGCGATTGAGGAACGGCCAGGGAGTAGGATCAGACAAGACACAAGGAGGAGAACATTTCAAAATAAAAGGTTGAAAATTAAAAAACTTAAATCCAAAACCATGACGAATAGGTGTTAAGCTATTTGCTCATGTTGTCTAGGCTACTGTCAGATCAAATCTGCTCAAACTACAACCACAACGTTTTTAGTGCTAAACTCTCAATAAATATTTATTAAGGTTGCTTTCTTTTTTCCATGCTCCGTATTTAGTCATTCATGTTTTAATATCATGAATAAGTACTTCAAGTTACCCCTCGAGCCAAGTGTTTAAAAGTACTCTGCTACGATTAATATTTAGTTGAACAGGGTTTTCCAACAAAGCCTATTGTGAACTAACATTAGTTAAAAGCAAACACCTACCAGTATGGTAAGATTAGCTTGTATCTTTTTTTTTTTGTTTATTGGGGTTTACTGTAGATACACATCGAAGCTTTAGTGTCTGGTAAACATCCAATCATTTGCCATCTTTACCACGCTTGCTGTCGCAACGTTCGCTAAGCTAATCAAACTCTGGATATTTGCACGGTTCGATCTCAAGGTTTCAAGTTGTCTTTGTGGAAGTGTGCCTAGATAGTTGTGTTTGGATCTTGATTTTAGAAGACATCTTCTCCTCTGGTCGTTTTCCTCATTTGTTTTTTGCAAAGACAAAGCCAGACTACATTTAAATTGTCCCAAAGAGCACGAGTACGGATCATTTATGAACAAGTTCTCATGTTTTAGAACGGATGTCCAATAAATAAATTTGATAATGCATTCTTAAGAGGAGGATATATGACATCCCATGTAGTTATAAGTTAACAACGATAGAACCAAAATGACTCTGCATTACACTAGCTTTTCCCGTCTATCCAGCTAAAGGTTCGTGCGGGAACACAGAAAAATATAGATAAATAACAGTTTTAAGGCTTGTACTGAACTATTCTTCAAGTAGTTTGTTGTTCTGTCAAACATCAATGACAGTTACAGTTTTCCTTTTTCACTACAAGGTCTTGGAGCACAGCAGATTCCAGGTGGTGTTCAATAACCCTACATCTTGATTCAATGTAAACTCTGAAGTGTTGTCCCGTGAGGCCGACTCTGCATTCTGCCTTTCTTTTAGAGTTGGCATCTCAGCATGGCCACTTTCAAAGTCTTATTTGTTTTGTTTTTACGCAACTTTAATCTCATTTCACCATCGGCTCTGTTTCCCTACCTCGACTGTCTGTTTCTCTTACATTTGAGACATTTCTTGCTTCCATTTACAGTCTCTGCTTTTACTCTCACTTCACACCCCCTCCCCGCCTCCTCCCTGCTATTTCACGCATCATTTCTCTGTTTAATTGCTACTGGCTGAAACCTTCTCCATATTCCCCTGCAGCTCAGCATTCCTCCAGTCCAATGCTATTGCACTATTCAATTACCCCTCGGTAGACTAAACTAGGCAGGGCGGGCCAGCACTGTTTGGGCTCTCAATCACTGAAACACCACTCTGGACTGCGGCCAAACAGTGTGGCCTGGAATGATAAAACAAAGCACTGTGGCATTGTTGATTTGAACTTGAGGTGACTGAGAGGGAAATGCAGTGCAACATGACAATCTGCTGTTTTTCCTTTTTTTGCTGTTGGATAAAAAAACCCAACCATAGTATAGTTTCCATTTTGTTACAAATCAGGCTTAAAAAAACACATTCACTTGATGTCAAAAAGGCTGCTTTAATTTTAAGTGTGTATTCATGGGTAAACAGGATTTTATTAATTCGAGCCGTTTGAGAGCTTTAACAGCATTATTGTGTTTTTCCCCCTCTTATTAGTGCCGTCACTAATGCTGGCTGATGGGTTTGTTTCCATAGAGACATCACTCGGGTCAGTGATACAAAAAGCACGTGAATAATAATGAACCCGCTGAGTAAACAAGTCACTGCTCAAATACGGGAGGATCCAAACATTTGTCTTGATCACACAATTGCAGGGAAACTTTGTCAAAATTAGACTCGACTGAGCGGTTTTAATTTGGGCTAAAAGTGGGGACATCACATTGTTTGGATGTCATTTAAGGTGTCAGATGAAGGAAAAATGAGCAAGCTTTTAGCTCCCTTACAGAAGCACTAAATACCCAGCATCCATCATGCTTCCTTAATCAGGCCAGTATTGTTTTGTTTTTAGCAGCATGCATTACCAGAGACAGTTTGAAATACCTCCGCAGTAAGCAGTAGCTCATATTTGCAGTTGTAAGCATGAATAAGAATACAAAGCAAGAGCAGGACGTTTCTAGGACACACACACGCCCCCACACACACACACCGCCACACACACACACACCCCCACACACACACACGCGCACACACACACACGCACACGCACACGCACACACACACGTTAACCATGCAAGCAAAAATACACACAAACAACGCGCTTATCTGCTTCTCTCCGAGGCCTCACACTTCGTAATGGCTCTATCGGCGTCACGCACACACAAATGCGTACAATCCACCGAGGTATCCACAGTAATTATCAGGCTGTTAATGATTGCCGTGCATCAGCAGTGCTCCAACCATTCATTACAAGAGCTTCTTCAGGCTCCTACTGGGCCCGCGAGACCGCTTATCGCGCACAACACCACTTGATGGGCTTAATGCAACCTATTAACCAACAAAAGTCTGGATGTGAAGTTTGCCAAAGCCCTCCCGTCCGTAATACACTTTGATTTATGTTAATGTATCGGTCCAAAGTCAAGCACCGGATCGGGATGAGATGGATTGTTCCATTTTCTTTTTTCTTTTTTTTTGATGTTGCGTGGAAAAACTGTAATTACTCTTGTAAGAGCTACAGTGGGATAAGAGGAGCGCGGTCACAGCTAATCCGCAACTGAAGGCACTCGGAGTCTAAACAGCGGCATGTATGACAACAGTGTAAACACAAGATGTTATAATTTTGGCCACGCAACCACATCTTGACAGCCAGTAGCCTTTGGAGTCACCCCTTCTATCCCTCAATCTATCCCATCCACTTATACATTCACCCTCTCCCCTGGCACTGACCCCTGTCACTGCACCCCACACAGAGGTTTTTACCATGAGATAGAGAGGGTCGATAATGTCTGTCCACATCACAGCGGAGAGATATCACCACGGCGATTGTGAGGAGCTTTCCCGAGGGTCCGGCGTATGTCTTGAAGCCCAGTAAAGAATCTACAGTATATGGTGTTACATGCAGAATACATTTCATCCGAACATTTCTAATGTGTATATATATATACAGTATATATATATATTTATTTTCTTGAAAAGAATCAAAACCATATTGAAATATATATATATATATATATATATAGTTGTGTTTTCTGCAAACTGTTGTGTTGAGTGTTTGTTTTCCACTCAGTTTGAAGCTAGCTTAAGGCTTTTTGATTGACTGTTTTTTTTTTTTCGATGAATTTTCAACAAATAAGATTGAAAGATTTGAGGGAATGTAGTTTGAAATAGACAGAGTTGAACAAAAGAGGGTTTTCATAATTTAATGACAGAAATATACACAAAAAGAAATGAACACAAATGTATTAAAATAACATTATTATGCCCCACACTATTGGTTTACTTATTGACTAATAATACAGTTTGACGATATACGAATATTTTGATGTTTTAAAAGTTATGTAAGATGGTAATATCTTAATTTCTGTGAAAGGTAGCTAAAATAATAAGCAACATGGCATATAAAAAATATAAAATCACAAAATATGATAAACATTTGTAATGACCTTTCTAAATATTGATTTAAGATTCCATTGAAAATCAGCCTTTGAAATATCACATGTTCACATTTGAATACAAATGTTTAACTATCAGCAGTCCCACTAAATGCTATTTAATTAGCTTACTTCCTTCCTCAAGGTGATGTTTCCTTTCTAATACAAGATGTTTGGAGGTAGGGCTTGGAGCAAGGCTTTTAATTGGTACAAGCAGTGGATGGGCGGGGCTTGCTCCCAAAATGTTTGCCGGGCCACTATTGGTTGGAGAGCATAACCAAACCCACCTGTGCAACCAATCATCAATTAAGCTAGTTTTCCCCCCCGGAGTTATTGAATGTGTCCCATATGTCAAACAAATCTATAAGTGCAGTTTCCCTCTTTTTTACAAAAAAACAAATTGGTAATGAATAAACTTAATGTCAGCTGCTGAGCACATAACAACTTGCTCCTGAATTATGTTGTTATCCTGAAATGAGTTTTCCTCTCCGCATTTTAATGAGGAAAGGTCTGACACCGTTAAATATTTTCCAACAGAGCGATATAACTTACTGGAAGGAGGACTGTTTTCGGCTGTTCTGGGATCCACGCTCACTGCTTTCAGCCAGCAACACCATTTGGACTAACATTACCAGTGTGACCTTTGGAAGGAGAATAATATTGAATATAAAAACTGATGAATACGCAGTGAAGGAGGCGATTCCAGCTCCGGCCACAGACAATCTGATGAACTAGAAGGCCGGGCAGAAGGATTTCTTCAAGCAACGGAAAAGAGCAGTGCATGGACTTCATTGCAAGAAGAACAACTCATAGTAAGTATTCTTATTTATCTAAGGTTTATGTTGTGATGCTTGTGTTTTCTTGGCCGCCATGCCATGACTGGGCCTGTGTTTACCAGTCTGTGGCCTAAGTCTTTAGAAATCAGCCCACAATCCCCGGCTTTTTGTTTGTATTTTCTCTGAATCATATTGGCTGCCATGCCGTGTCTGGGCCTTAATTGTCTCAGCTGCAGTGCTTTTGTTTGTTGTGATGTCATTCACTTGTGTCAGTGCAGCTGTATTTGGTGGCTGCTAATCCAAACTGCTGTTGTGCTAATTAAAATGTCTGTCTACAAATGTGTCTGTTTGGTTCAAGATTGGGGCATTGACTTTTTTTTAGGTTAAATCAACACACTCACTTTTATTTGCTTTGCTTTGAGCATACCTTGTTTTGTTCTATTGAAATGTTCTTGTTGTGCACTGTATCTACGAGACTGACATTACAAACTGGTCTCTGGATGTCACATGGCTCAGTTTGGGATAGAAAATGTCCCTTTTCCTGGTTTGTGTGACATGTTGTTTCTCGGCTGCAATAGGTCTTTGCTTGTTGTGACTTTTTCAAGGATGCCTTCAGACTGAACTTAAAGCAATACATACTATTTGTTTAAGTTTATTTACTACCAACCGCCAAAGCATTTACTGCTCAGGCCTAGTAAATCCTATTTACCTAACCTGGCAAACTGACGGTGTGTGAGACAGCCTTGACTAAGACTGAACACTTCCAGGTACTTTCCAGGTGTTATCTTATAAAATGTGTGTGTGTGTGTGTGTGTGTGTGTGTGTGTGTGTGTGTGTGTGTGTGTGTGTGTGTGTGTGTGTGTGTGTGTGTGTGTGTGTGTGTGTGTGTGTGTGTGTGTGTGTGTGTGTGTGTGTGTGTGTGTGTGTGTGTGTGTGTGTGTGTGTGTGTGTGTGTGTGTGTGTGTGTGTGTGTGTGTGTGTGTGTGTGTGTGTGTGTGTGTGTGTGTGTGTGTGTGTGTGTGTGTGTGTGTGTGTGTGTGTGTGTGTGGCCATATATAGGTCTAAATGATTGTGACTACATTTGTGGAGCTTTTCAGAAGTTTTCCTTGGACAGGAAAACCAATTTGAATTTCAAACATATTGTATTGTACTTTAAGCATCTGTTATCTACCATGCAAGGTTTCCAACCTTTGCGGTTTATTTCAGTTCAAACTATTTTTAGACTCTGACATAGTCTTATTCTATTTACTCAATAGAATGCAGTCTTTGTCAAAATAATTGGCAATTACTTCCCTTGAAATATTATGAAAAAGCAAGAAGAATATAACATTTTTGGTGTATTATGTTCTTGGCACACAATAAGTTGTATTGATGTTTTTATCATCAAGGGCTTAATTTGAGTAAAATCTGGCTTTCAGAACAGCCAGTGCCTTCCCAGCATTTGACCTCTTCACACATCGCCCACTATGTGGTCTGTCTTACATTTTCTGCTAAGTAGAATACTGCCTAAATAAACAATTCTCAACTAAATAGGCTTGTTTGAGACAAGCAAGACCGACGCAGACCTGCGCAATGGCGACAGACGTCTTGCTAGTGCGTTGCATGATGGTTAGTCATTTTGTCCGACTTGCTCTGGAGGCTCGACTTCATGAGACGTTGAAATCTCGCGGGACAAAGACGCCGGGAGCCTTGAGAGCGAGGCGGCGCAGTTCCTCTCCACGGGCTGCAGAAGCGAAATGCTTGATGGAAAACGACTCGCTGGTATCTCGAGCTGAGCGCTCATTGGTGGTTTTTACCACGTGCTGCTGATGAAATTCTCCAATTGGCTCGGCAAAAGTTTGTTGTTTTGTGTCAGTTTTAAGTCGCAACTTCCATTCACATTTTTCATAATTGTTCCACAATGTTTATCATCATGAAATTAATATCTATATATTTTATTCTTTACTTGCTCTGCTTACCGTTTTCATACTTTATATATCTTAGCATATTCATACACACTGTTCACACTGTTCATACTGCTCACAGGCTGCTGTGTATATTCATACCCCTCACTGTTTATTCATCATTCAATTCATTCTATATGTTATTCTGTAGATTGTGTACATTACTTTTCACTTTACTGCTTTTTGCACTTCTGGTTGGAAGCTAAACTGCATTTCGTTGTCTCAGTACCTGTAATCTGTGAAATAACAATAAAGTTGAATCTAATCTTGAGCAGGAAAAAATGTATTTACTTAGTACATATCTGACATTAACGATTAAACACATGTGTGCATTCCTCATAAATGCAAACCGAGTCAAGCCGACTTCAGGCGAGCCTTTTGAGACCTCCACCGGCTGCAATCAGCTATTCTCGTCTACTTTCGAGGCGAGCCGCAGCTCGTCTCAAACTAGCCTATTGAGAGTGTATTGTGTGAGGAGACGTCCTCATGGTTTTCTACACATTCCGAATACCATTTTTCATCAAAAATATAAAACTAACACCTCAGGCATCTTGAAAAACTATCAGAGCTTTGTACTAAATCACAATCTTGACCACATCTCATATTTCAAAAGAAAGGTTGACACTTGCCCTCATTATCTTGCACATTTTAGACCTTTTTGGTGCACTAGTCATAAGGACCAGGTAGAGAGAATAAGGGGGAGGCAGAGCTGCCAGTCTTTGATTGATGTTTGAACATTGACTGACCTTGCTCACCATGGATGTCTCGGTTGCACACAGAATAATTTCTTTTTTAAATCCTTCAAACCATGATTTATATTCAGACTGTATGTAAGCATTGTGGTCAAAGCAGGTTATTCTGTTGCGTTCAACCCGTTGCCATGTACTGCATCTTTGCCTAGGCCTGGATTGTCACTGCTGTTTTCTAAGGTACTTCATCTGAGCTTCTGTTTGATATGCTGAAATGTCGCCTAAGCAAAGCCTTTACATAAACAGGCAACAGCTTATAGTTGTTCCTGGGTATCGTGCTATAACAATATGCTGTCTGTAGGTCTGTGGTGTCAAGAGTGGCTTAAGTATAAGTACACAATGTTCAGTACGTTCTTCAGACCGTATTGCTAATACAAAACAGGTATTTACTAATTTGCAGTGGTATTTCATTGATATTGTAGTGACTTTGTGCTGTTTAAAGAAAACATTTATATTCACATCAATCATAAATGTTAACTCTGTTCTCAAATCCTAATGATTTGCCAAAAACTATAAACAAATATTGCAAATGTATCCTGAAAAGCTGTTTCTATTCTTTACATTTAATAATTTGCCACTTTCCACGTGAAAGAATAATGAAATGTGCATCGTTTTGACGTTATATTGTCTATTTGAAGCTGCTGTGAGAAAACTCTATTAGGTATTCTTGGAATAACAATGAAATGATATAAACATAATGAACCCATTTCAGCTGAGCATCAGGTAGATGGTCTGAATGCAAATTTACTTATTTACATCCACTGATAATGAGCATATTGGAAGACTAGGCTTAAGTGGTGATTATTATTTCCTATAGTGCTGATATTTTCGCTGTGGGAACCGCTGAGGTTGATTGGAAGTGGATGAAGAACTTTCATCAAAAATGCTTGAACATTTATTTTTACCTGTCAGTACTTCTGCCATAACACAATCTTGCAATGACAACCTTATTTTTTTGCAGAAATAATTGAATAAGAATGTTTACCAACGGAGACTGTTTAGCCTAAGGCAAAACAGAAACATGTGAGGCTGGCGTAGCTGGAGGTGTAGGAGATGTGTTGGCCACACACACACACACACACAGGCGCACGCACGCACACACAGTGTCAGTCTCACAATTATAAGATCAATTCCTGGTAGGATCATGTCATGAACCCAGAAGGAAGTTTTGTAGCCGTTGCTTATTCAGCACGGTGAGGCAACACGCTCAGCACAACATAGCCCCCCATGTCCCGGCAAGCTAATACATTTTTATTACTTGTGTCAGGTCGTTTTAAGGTACCACACTATGCAAATGATGAATTCATCCCCGGGTATATTTTCTTGCTGACGGTTTGGAGAAAAGCTGACTGTCACAATATAGATTTTTTTTTAGCTTTTAGCATTGCTTGGACCTCTTTTCCAACTGTTTGTATATACTGTATCTCAAAGTATGGGACTGTGGGAATATTTCTCAAGAGCATAGTTTCAGCTACCTCTAGAGAGCCCGAAGTACAACTTTATGATACTACTGAGAGAAAACAAAACAAATGCTTCCCACACATATTCATTAATTTCAATCGGAAATCTTACATTGTTCCTTGATGCTGAGAACATGTTTAGCTGGGATGGGAAATGTGTCCTTAATGGTGATGAGTCTAAAGGAAATGTCTCCAGACAGCAGTAAGGAAAACATGTATATTACTGAGAGGTAATGAAACAAACGCTGAACACCCATATTTAATCATTTAAATCTCAAATTGTCGCTTTGTGCTGTGAAGGTGTTTAGCTGGGCTCGGGAAATACCTTCTTAATGGTATTGAATCTGAAATAAATGTTCCAAAAAGTGGGAAATAAGCTTTATTACGATACTACTGAGAGATAATGAAACAGAAGCTGATATTCATATTCAACAGTTTCAATTGAGTTGCACCAAATCTCAAGTCGTCACTGTGCAGAAGTGTATCTATGGTGGGAAATACCATCTTAATGGTGGTGAGTCTGAAAGAAATGTCTTTAGCCATCTTATGTTTTTCCCCGACTCTCGACCACACCTAATGGGAAATGGCCTCCCACTGAACAATAGTTCCATTAAACACCAAGTCAGAAAACAAAAAGTTGAAGAGAAAAGCCTTTCAAGGCAGGCTGAAAGATGGAATTTCAGCTGCTTGAGATTAAAACCCCACAGCAGCAGCAGCAGCAGCAGATGGAAGTGGTAAAGAATGAGACGAGAGAGAGTGAGAGGGGGAAAGAAATAGTGGAGAAAAAAAAGGAGAAAGCACAGGAGCAAGACAGAGGTGGCAGGCAGTCAAAGTGGCAGTTGCACTGTAAATAAGATCTCCCCACAGGGTGCTTAGCTCTGGACTGCCTTTGTCTGGCCTTTAATAGCTTACAGGGCTGAGAGAGACAGATTAGAGCAAAACTGCAGGGACACAGAAATATAGGCTTTGTCTACAGATGGGATTTATCTCCCACACTGGGTCTGAACTTGGTTTTCCTGTGGGCCTCAACTGTGTTGACTTGTAAAACGTGAGCTGTCTCTCACTTCCTGTTGTCTACTGAGTTTGAATCATTATCACCTCCAAAGAAATTATCTCAACTGTTAGTCTGTTTCCTCTGTTTCACAAAAATAACTTGCCGCAATCAACTTACAGGATTGATGGACGTGGGTAGCACTTTGAACTTTTTCTAACTTTATTGGTATGCATTTTCGTTGTCGAGGCACTGTAGCACAAAATGAACCAGGCTCATTAATCAAAGTGTAGCCTTAGGGGAAAACATAGTGGGCTACATTAATTTTCACAGCACAGTGGCTCAGGGAAATGATTAATATATTACCATGAGGAAACAGGTTAAGAAGCCCTGATTACTGTCATATACCAGATCAATGAGAAGTTATGCATTATTTGCCTATTTTGTCCTTGTAAAATCAAGTCGAAAATGTAGGAAATATTATCCCTTCTCCGTCAGCAGATCTAATAAATAGAATATGCTTTTTCAGAATGTTCAAAACCATCTAGCATAGGGCTAAAATAAATAGATAGGAGATGGGGTGTCATTTACATATTACACCTCTCATTTAAAATCAGGTGTCATTAATAATGAGCGCTTGTGTTTGAAGGAGCTCTTCATTAGTGTGAATGAGCATGTGATTGCCCGGGCTTTGATGTGACTTCACACGGCGAAACCGGATCTGGGTGGCTAATGAAGTTCTAAAAAAAACGACCGCCGAGTTCAGTGAATGTCGCTTTTTTTTTTACCTTTAAAGTTACCAAGAGACGCTAAAACCTCTTTTTATGTTACAACCAAGTTTAAGGCAACATGGGAAAATTAAGAACCTATTTAGTCAACCCATCATGTTGACTAAAAATAACCACTCTTAATGGCACTGTTCAAAGGGGACGGAGACCTTTATGGTATATTAACATCTCCAATGTGTCCACGGTGAATCCACAGGAGGCTTCTTATGTCACTGTAACTTCAATTTTCATAAATGTCAATATCATCCATCACTCTCTCCTTGACTGTTGTCTGTTTTCATAATCCTCATAAGTCCATAAAAATAACAAGATAAATACACATTTCTCAAAGTATAGTCTTGCAGCAACAACACGGGCACCTGCGTGTTTTGATGGCGGTATGCTAATTAGCTCCTGCATGAGCGGATGCTCCTTCCGAAAGAGAGGAGAGCCTAATTAATTTTCAGATTCGAGCTTTGATGTGTCTAATTGCTCTAAGCTTCCCAACTTCATTAGTCAGCTCGCTCCCTCGGTGGACGGTGAGCCAGGTCCCTGCGGTTACCAAGGAGAGATTTACCTGTGTATTTTTAGGCCCTGTTATTATTAGATGCACTGCTGCTGCATCTCAGTCGACTCTTAAACCAATAGGAAACTTGTGAAATAAAATTGTTCTTCCCTATTATGAATGTTGTGACATAAGCTCTCAATAGTCTTGAAAGGCGCAGTGGGAGTTTGATTGACATCAATAATGTCTCCAGGTGAATGTGTAAAAGTTGCGGTGACCTTAATTACCGTCCTTCTCCATTTTCCTCAGACACAAGATGACATGACCCTATCTGTGTGTGCTCTGTATCGTGGTTCCATTTCTTACACTTTTCAAGCTGATTTAAATCCATGTTCAACCAAATAAGCGATACAAATACATTGACACAAAGTGGCTTATGACGTCCATGTCCAAAGGTTTATGCTGTTTGCAATGTATGCAACTTTGGTAGTCAGGTCCCTTGTTTGCCTTTACACAAAACAACAGGCAGACATCTTTGAGTGGCACTTGGGGAGGGCTGGGGTATTGGCCATCAACACCATCTTTTTCTAGCAATGTCTCCATTACTGTTTCTAGTGAGTTGATCACCCAGTTGCAGCAATCTGAACCTATTTGGCATTCAGAGGATGAACATGCCAACGGAATCGCTGAAGTATGTTCTCGTCACTGCTGCCAGATGGAGTGACGCAATTGACACCTCATTATTTGAGACAATATTGATTGAAGGGGGAAACGTTTTTGCCTTGTGTTTAAAAAAGAAAATCTTGACTGAGAGTTATCATGATGGGAGGGCTACTGCTAAAGTTCTCTGATTCGGTATAAGTGAGTGTCAATCACTGTCATTGTACATCCTAATAATAGCTTGTTCTCTCGCTACCATAATGTGGGATTTAGGAAAGATGGCACTAAAAAGACCTAACGCGTGTATACACTGACAACAGTTGGAGTATAAAACAAATGGTCAACCATTAACAACCTCATTAATGTGTTTCTTGAGAACATTTGTAAGAGGGATACTATTCCTGCATGATGTGCTAAAAATATATCATTTTAAGAGTGCTGGCTCGTGAGTTTTGGGGTATTTTGCCTGGGATAGTGCGATTGGCCTCATTAGTGAGCTCCTTGGTAACGCGTGCCGGGCCCCTGAGTCCTGGCTGAGGCTGGGGGACTTGCTGACTTGTAAAAACACCTTTCCTCCCCGCTTTTAATTTTTCACTTCTTCGAGCCTATTTAGCACCTTTTTGAAAAATCCAAGGGAGCGATTGACCTCATCAGTTTACCTGTTTGACCACGTAGGGTCATTTTTTTTGCAAAGGGATACATAATTGGCTTCTGGCTTCTCTGTCTTCTCAGTTGTGTTATTATCTTTTATAAATAAATGTGTTTTACAGGGATACGGCGCAGGGGACTGTTGTTGTTTTTGTAGTTATTCAGCAAGTGTTATTGCCTCCGCAGAACCCATTCAGCTTATTTACATGAGATAATAAAGCGCCGTATTTTTCACAATACTTTCCTAGAGGCACAATTGGCTGGCTAGAACACACACGCACACAAATAACATACACATTGCTAATAAAGTTTCATTTTGAGCCTATACTACTTTTATTTCATCGTGGATAAAGACACTACTACATAATAAAAGCTATTTTCACCCCTGGGCCTTCTCGCGCTGCGATTAAAAACTAAGTTGCCTCCAAAGGGCCACCAGCAATGTTTTTTAAGTCATTAAATACAGCAAGAGTCCCTCAGCGATAAGCGATCACTTTTCATTTGGCTCAGGCAGCGGTGCATTAAAAGCTTTTGGTACTGATGATCCATAATTCAGTCTCTTTTTGACATTAAATTCAGAGCTCGTGTTTTGATTTCTGCTGACCTATACAGGAGGGAACATCTTCCTCAGCAGCTTGTTGGATATTATATTTCTTAAACAATGTTACTGCACAACTTCTGTCCATGCGAAAATATCCATAAGCCTCACGGGGAAGTAATCATCAATTAAACCCACAAATTAATTTACTTTAAAATAAGGACATTTGATCTGGAACCCTTCCTTTTTAAGTGTTCCTGCTGTAAAGAACCCATTCCCTGGATTTCTATACCCAATACTACCTGACTAAGTGTGCCAGATAAATTGTATAATGTCCTTCTGCATCTGGTGATTTTTTACAGTATGCAAGCTAGCATGGTTTCTGTCTATTTTGGTTTCTATCTAGCAGGATAGACACAAAGAAATAACAGTATATTATTTTAAGTGCAGCTGCAGTACAAGTAAAAAGTATGTCATTTGGAATGCTGCCATTTAAAAATAAATCCTGAGAACATTTTCCATGTAGTAAGAGTACCCAAGGTTGGCATAATTTAGCAATTGGCCAGTTGTTTGTGCGCTCAGATACAAAAAATAGTCCTACAGTGGGACTTAAAACATACGGCTGGAAAAGCAACAGTTATGTGCCTGATACACTGTGCCACTTGATCAAGAATCAATGATATCAAGCACAGCATGACTGAATATTCACATTTTATAGACAGGCAAATGTATTCATATTCCCGCTGTCGGGCTCTTTCCACATCACTGAGCAGTGTGTCTGCTTAGTAGCATATTTACATTCCAAAACGCTGGCGCTCATTAATTAAAGAGGAGACCAAAGTTTCCTGCCAGGGTGATGTTGGGGCCGATCCGCCCCACTAAACCATTTCCATTTGCCCTTGGCGTTCTGGGTGAAGCCGAATGAGGGAGAATCTCCATATCACGTTTGTTCTTGTCAACCTATGGGCAAACGTTCAACCAGCATTCTCATATATTTGCATCACAATGAGCTGTGCCCAAGCATGAAACCGTTTATATTTTTCACTGAGAGTGAAATGCACCACAGAGACGAGTGTTAACGCTCGTGTGTGTGTGTCTAAATAAATGGTTTGTTGTGCTGTTTGATATTTAATTCCTGCGTGGATTCGTCGTCCCCTGTGTGTCTGCTCAGTTTTGTCTTTTTACCTTTGTTCATGATGCTAGTGGCCATGTGTGTGTGTGTGTGTCCGTGTGCCCTGGGGAAAGATGTTACAGACAGTGGCAGTGACATGCTCAGTGGTTAACTACATGGGAGTTGCAAAAATTGAGCATGACAAGCTGCAGTCCGACGATGGTTGGCAAAAAGCATCCAGGCAAGAGTTTCACATTGCTAAAATATTAAACCTCTTCCTAAAACTTTACTTAAAAGATTGAAAAGGTAAAACTTCAAAAGCGAAACAGATGCATGACACAATTGATCAAAACAAGTTAACTGTAAACAAGATGCTAGACCTTAGTTTCTGAATAACTGTCGGGTTCAATAAAAGTAAAATGTGGTTACTGACAAACTAGACGCAGAAACTTGAGTTTGAAGCTCTTACTAAAGCCAAAAATCCACTTTTCACTCAATTTGAGACGTTGTACTTAATCTACAAACCCTTACAGCAAATTATCAACAGAGCTATATAATTAAATCTAGTTCAATCTGTAGGGCAACATATATTTGTCATCTTTCTAGAAGCTCTAGGGGTTTTACATGCTGTATTGGTTCACATTACTTAGTACTAACTTTGTTTGCATGGTAAATAATAATTATTTCCTTGCTAGAAATGAAACCTTTTGATTTGCACTGACAGCAACTTTGAGTTCCTGTCTCATTGCCCGTGTTACTATGGCACCATTGTCCCTGGCACTATTGTGAAAAGCCTGATGATTAGCATTCTGCTGCTTTTTACTCGTTGGAAATGTCTACTGTCACATTCTAACAACTATCGCACCAAAACCACCCTAATATAACACCTTTTTAAAAATGGCCCACGCTCTTGTTTTGTCATAGCCCAACAAAGGGTATTCACAACAAATAATAACACAACACCCTCGGCAAAAGAAACTCATGATTTCGTAGATTTAGGAGCTTGGTTATTTTTGTCTGATGTGATCTTCAACTCATTAAGCATTCTAAACAGCGAGCGGGGGTCTTGTGTATACGTGCACCTCGCAGTGTTGTCTAATAACTGGCAGACAAATGGAGCACTGGCTTGTATTTTACAAACATTAGGCAAAGGTTGTAATTAACAGGCAACATTTACTATTCACCGCGATTGGCTCGTCCAATTGTTCCGGCACAAAGCTTTTTCAAAAGGCACATATCCATTTAGAACTCGCTGAAAAGAGAATTGGCAAGCTTTAGCCCTGCCTTGGCATTATATGCAATTCCCTTTCAAAGCACATCCAATAGATACAACAGTACCAACACACACTCTGAGTTAAGCTGTGTATTTATATGTTAAAATGTATGGCTTACCGTGTAATCAAGCAGTCAAATGGATGGAATAGACTTTTTCACTTGTTTCGTTCTTCTGTGTAATGGAGAAGTTTTACTCGTTGGTTGCAAACTCATAGTTTTGTGAATTAAGTCCATCCCTCTGATGAAGCTGCCTAATGTAAATGGATGTTGGCAAATCAGTCAGAAGCGTTGCCAGGAAAGTGACGTGCTTGGATGATTAACTGCAGAAGACAAACACTTAACAAAGGTTTGGGCGAAACCTCAAACCTCGAACACGCCATAAAGGCGCCATAATGGAAAACGATAAATGTCCCGGCATAACGGGTTCAGAGTGAGGTTGGGTTAGGGCAGGGGTGTCCAACTGTTTTCATCGAGTGCCACATACAGAAACATATAAGAAGGGCTGGGCCACCCACTAGAGGAATATTGCCTCGTAAGTTAAGTAAGCAAAATCAATCCAATGCAGGTCAATGATGCTTGTTACTTGAACATGCTTTAAGAAACAAAACAGCCTTCATCCCAGCTCTCCATAGGGTTTACTTTATTTTGTTGGCAGCTCATTCCTTACAACAGAAGCCTCAGATTGCTCATAAGGGGAAATATGAAGGGTATATTTCACGCTTGTTAAGAAAAAAGCCCAATAAATTATTTACCTATCAAGTTCGATTTGTTACGAAATGTTTTCAAATGTAATTGAGTGGATTTATTAAAAAAATTGGCTTATTAAAATATGAATTCTACTGTGCAATATATGTTTACATATATTTGTAATAAGTATAATACAAGCACCATTTGTGGGCCTTATTTCATTATACTTTCAGAATTTGCTGAGGGCCGATTCAAAATGGTCAGTAGGCCGCATTTGGCCCCCGGGCTGCAGTTTGGACACCCCTGGGTTAGAGTTACATTAAAAAGTGCACACGCCAAAAATACATGTAGAATATGTTCTTAGTGTCAATGTGTCTGTTCTATTCATGTTGCACAGCTAAAAGGAATAGTCATATGAATTATAAAGCATACACCAGTGAAATGTCAACATGTCTTCCAAGTCCTTATAGAGCCTTTCTGAAAGATAGTTTTTTCGGCAAAAACATTGCAAACAAATATTATTTTCTATTCTGGTTCTGCTTTGGGGACTCATTGCTCACCGTTATTCAAACATCTTCAGTTTTTTTTAACAAGTTGTCCTGCAAGTAGAAAATAAGCTAATGGATAAACAAGACTGCTAAGACTCTGCTCAAGCATCCCAACATTAGCTGGCACTCTTTTGACCTTATGGTCACAATGTTCCGACAGCATCCACTAATGTCCTTTTACTGGTAAAGGAACATGCATTACTCTCTTCAAGTGAGTTGCAAATTGAATGAGCTTTCATTGTAGTGTGACCCCAGACTGTGTAGTTCACTGGACAATAATGAAATGGCTTGTGTTACTCTAACTGTCATTAGGTTCAGGTGTCCAAGCTGTTTTCAGTGTCAACCTTCGCTGTTTCAATAATTGAACTTGAAGAAAGCTTTGGGTAAAAGCAGCATGCCGTGCACATCCAGCCTTGAGGCGCATAAGCTGTTTGTTTGCATTGTTTCCCCACCCAATTAATATTTTTGCCTGATAAAGAAAAGCAAGTTATTTAGCAGCCTTCACTTGGGCTCAAAGCTGTTGTTTTTTTAGAAAAAGCATGCATAGCGGATGGGCCGATTTACATTAGGAGATGGTGAGAAAGAGAAAGGAAAGATTAATAAAAAAAAAAAAAGGAGGATGTGTTGTGATCCAAAAATGGAGACCGCTGCACAGAAAATAGATATCTGTGGCACATCAGCGTCAAAAAGTACACTGCCGGGTGAGAACACGCAGCTCATCCAGGCGGTTTTCAATTCCCATTGACACTCAAAAGATAATGAGCTTATAGATGTTTTTAAGATGTATTTTTGCTCATGTCTGTGGCAGGGATTATAGTTTGGAGTTAATAATGCTTGTCTCTTGCTTCCACAAACAGTGGCACGTGGAAAAACTCTGACAGTGTAGAAAGCTTGCAGATGCCCCACATTATTTAATAACAATACATGAGACTTGTATAGCGCTTTTCTAGAAACTCAAAGACGCTATGACAGAGAATTAAAAAATACAAAAAAGAGAAACAGAAAATAGGGGGTGGTCAGTGGTTGGATGCAGTGTTGAACAGGTGGGTTTTGAGTGATGTTTTGAATGCTGTGAGGGAGGAAGAGTCCTTGATGGATTGGGGTAGTGAGTTCCAGAGGGTGGGTGCAGCAACGGAGAAGGCTCTGGGGCCCCAGGACTTGAGGTTGGTCCGGATGGGGAGGGACGGGAGGTGGGCAGCAGCAGAGCGGAGGGAGCGAGTGTGAGAGTGTCTGGAGGAGGTCAGTCAGTCAGGTAGGATGGGGCTAGGTTATGGAGGGCTTTGTATGTCATCAGGAGGATGTTGTACTGAATTCTCTGGGGGATGGGGAGCCAGTGGAGCTTGATGAGGACGGGTGTAATGTGTTCACGGATTCGGGTGTGGGTGAGTAGACGGGCAGCGGAGTTCTGGATATATTGAAGTTTGTTGAGGATTTTTGCAGGTGAACCATAGAGGAGGCTGTTGCAATAGTCCAGACGGGAGGTGATGGAGGCGTGGAGGAGGGTTTCTGCAGCAGTGGGGGAGAGGGACGGACGTAGACGGGCAAGGTTTTTGAGGTGGAAGAAGGCTGTCTTGGTGACCTGCATGTATTTGTTGTAGGAGAGGGTTTGGTCAAATATGATGCCTAGGTTCCGAATGTGAGGAAAGGTTTGAACTGGGCAGCGGTCTATGTTGAGGGTGAAGTTACGGATAGATGTGGTGAGCTTCTCTACAATGTTCCGCAACTTACGCCGTGATTAACTCTTTTTACATCCAATAGCTCATACTTTCCTTCAGATTGTATCTCCTTGACATATTTCATGCATATTGAAGAGAAAAACTAAGATCTTTAAAATGTCACCTGCATTATTTTTGAAGTATATAATTATACTGAGTGGAATTACACAGACTAAATGTAGTACCCCATGTTGTGAAGAGTCACGTCCATCAGTGAGAGTTGACGCCTCTCACTTCAACACCTACACACTACCAATCTGTATCAGTATGTAATCATAGAATCTCTGCAATGTGTCTGCTTACGGAACAGAACTGTTCATTAGGTATACGAAGACAGAACCCTGGGTAAGCTGTATGCAGTATAAACCATTGGGTCACCAATTAAATCCAAAATAATAAAAAAATGAATATTAGCGGGCTGTTATATATCGCGGATACAAGCGGCCGAGATGGGTTTTCTCCGCAGGGTGGCTGGTGTCTTCCTTAGGGATGAGATGAGAAGTTCAGTCATCCTGGAGGGACTCGGAGTTGAACCGTTCCTCCTTCGCGTCGAAAGGAGCCAGTTGAGGTGGTTCGGGCACCTGGTAAGGATGCCACCAGCTGGGAGGAGACCGAGGGGTAGACCTAGGACCAGGTGGAGGGATTATATCTCTTCTCTGGCCTGGGAGCACCTTGGGATCCCCCAGTCAGAGCTGGTTGATGTGGCCAGGGAAAGGAAAGTTTGGGGCTCTCTGCTGGAACTGCTACCTCCGCGACCCGACCACGGATAAGCGGGAGAAGATGGATGGATGGATGGATGGATGTTCTATATTTGTGATCAAGTAATACTACAATAAATAAATGCCTCTTTTTTTCCTCTCCCTTTTTACTGAGTTACTGATTTATTTATATTTTGCATAGCTGAAGATGAATTGGTTGTTGTTGCAGGTAGGAAGAGAATCTGGAAATAGGGTAGAACTTAACTGTGATTTGTGTATCTATTATTTCAAAATGTGATGTAATTGTGGTATATTCTGGTGTGTTAACGCTGAAAATAAGCTTTAAAGAAAGTATTGATGCCCATTCATTCATCTGCTAAATTATAGTGCCCTTGTGTGAAGAATATAATTGGACATTTATTAAAATGTATTTTTGGTTATTTTCAGAGCATAATTAATGTTATGTTCAAAGTGAATAGAAATTTAAAAAGAGAGAAAAGCAGGTTTTGTTTTATCCTCCAGTATTCAATTGTAAATGTTATCTCTACCTTGTAACAATGCAAAATAAGTCCCAAGCATCTCTTATTAAAGCAAACTTTACCTTTTAGAGCTTTTGTAGTCTTTTCAGTTGTTCTTTGTATGCCTTAAAGCAGTTGTCCGATAAATAAACCACCAAGCACCCACAGAACACCTAAACATCAATGTAGGCCTATTTACCACATTACATTTAAAGTGCACATACACTTCAGGCACAGAGGCATGTTTTTATTTTGAGCATTGGTATTAGTCTCATGTGAAAAATGACTGTACTTCACCAAAGGGCATCACGTTGGCCCCCTGGCTCCATCTCACCCACCTCTCTACCGATTAGCAGAGGATGACGATTACTCTCATGTCGTGGCCAGCGGGGCCGTGAGGACTGAATTGTGCCAGGGGATCCATTCGCTCAGGCACAGTGACCGGGGCCACAGTCTGCCGTGGGCTCACTCTCTCATGATGCAAGGAACTCAGAAGGGGGGGAGGGGGTAGGTAGTGTTGTTTGTGTGAAAAGCTCTCAAGGAAATGTTAAAAACAAACCTGTTTGCTTCTCAACTACATGCATTCAAGACATTAAATCCCATATCAGCAGACACTCACATCAGCTAAGTCTTCCTTAAGGCATTTACAGCAAAGCTAGCATGCGCACGCGTGTAAAGTTAAATGTATGTCTGAACAATATGCTTTGAAAAGGCTAAAACACTTCCCTCAAGGACAACTACTTGTGGATTTAAAACACCCGAGTCCACATTATTCACCACGAGACAATCATTTCCACGGCATGAACCATTCCACTTCCACTCTCAGGTAATCTGAATGAATTTATTGACTTTACCCCTGGATGGTGCTGAATATGCAGTGCATGTCAGGAAAACAAAGCGGCATGTGCATGCACATTAATACAAATCAGAAATCTTCCTCCTCAGAAACAATTCCATAAAATGCAAATGATGCGGGTGACCTTGCCCGGTGGGGAAATGAGAGGAAAAAGCTGCACACAACGTTGTCAACAGAAGTGAAAGAAGCAGAAAAATATTCCCTCGAGGCAACTGGAACATCTTTATTCCTCCTCCCCTTCCCTGCAGGGCTGGCAGAAAAAAAAAAGTTTCAAAGTGTTACCGAGCATGAAAGATTGTGAGCTTTTTGGATATTGACATATTTTAATGAAACTGTGTTTCTCCCAGTCAAGCAGATATTATCTGCATAGTGAAGCGCTGGGCTTTTATAAAAGTCTGTGTAGTCGATATGAGTGTGTTGTCCACCGTGTGTGAATAATGGATGAGGGGGTGAAAGGACAGGTGATGTGGGAGTGGGTGTATTCATGCTCCGTGAGCCTGTGAAACAACAGGATAACGGCTGCTTTATATTTCACTGCACACATGCATACAGGTTCGCACAGAAAAGAGACAATTGTAATGTTAGAAATTAGAGGTTTTTTAATTGATGTCACTGAAATGTTAAAACAGTTTCCAGAGGACATGAATGATGTGGTGACTGGAAAAAAAAGGATGCCAAATTGAGTAATTCTTTAAACATCTCTTTATGTTCTCATCCTGCAAGGTTTGAACCGGTGTTACTTTTTTTTTTACAATATTGAAGCAGCCTTTTATAATGTTTTAAGTCGTTTTTCAAGAGATAACGGCACTTTTTGGGCGTCCCGTTATCTCACCTTGTTGGTGCATCCTCTAGTTTCAAAGCTGAGTCCTCTCTGCAGATCAGACCTTTTGCTGCTCGCCCCCCCTTTTTCTGTATTTTCTGTCTTTTTAGCCAGTTAATCGGCTCCTACAATTACTATTCACTAAAGCAGAAATTCCGAAACATAATTCTTTAAAAAAATGCATTTATCTTCTTCACCTTGTTGGGCATCAATTACACAATACAGTTTGAGTACATGATACGATACTGGGATTTAATCAATGTTCTGCACCAGTAATGAAAGCTAATGCTGCTTTGATCAACATAATGTGTGGCCAAAATACGCAAAAACCTGTAGATTTAAGAACAACTTCTGCATATCGCAATAAATGACTGCAAATTCTCAGCAAGAAACAATGTCAGAATGTATTAATAATGTAAATGATGAGTTGCATATAGATTTCATGTAGACAGGGTTGCAGGAACCTTGATAATTGGTCATCATAAAGGAGATTGATTTTGGTCTAGAGCAGGGGTGGGCAACAAGCGGACCGCGGTCCGGATCCGGACCCAGACGCCGACCTATACGGACCCGGACCTATAATCAATACATTAATAGGGGATTTCAATTTTGACGGGGCGATTCTATTTTAACCGCCGCCGACAGGGGGCGAAAGAGACGAGTGAGTGATACAGGGAGAGAAACAGAGGTTACCTACTGTAACCCCAGCTTCTATGAGTAAATGGCGCAGCCTTCTAAGGCTACCGCTATTGGGTAATCCCCCTGCGCCCCCGCGCAGCACTGAAACACTTGTAGTCCACGCCCACCCGCAAGGTGGGCCCCACCCTCGGGCCTCCTTCCGGTATAAATAGGAAGGTGGCCCGGCAATCTGCTCCCATACAACATAACTTTTCTTCAGCTATTCGTAGAGCCAGTGGGGCCCCGCACTTAGAGGGCTGCGCCATTTACTCATAGAAGCTGGGGTTACAGTAGGTAACCTCAGTTCTATTTCGTATATGGCTTCGCCCTCTAAGGCTATCGCTATTGGGTTAAGGGCGAAGCATGATGTAGTCTGCGCCCCACTGGGTCCGCCCGGCACTAGAAGCACAGACATACCTGCTCAATAACACCCCCCTGCCTGATGTGCCATGCGTAATGGCTCATCACCGTACCTGGAACATAGCAAACATGCCTATCTTCCCGACGGGGTGAAGGCTGGGAACAATACATACCGCCCGCTGTGAGAAAGTAGAGACGAAAGTCCCACCTCGTCCTGCGATCGTAGTGGGGGAACAGCAGCTCTCTGCGTGCAGACAAGCAGGAGAGCGCACAGCTGGATCCCTGACGTCACTCACTCTGACCAGGCACTCCGTACAAAGTGTGTTAGAGGAAAAAGGAACATCCCTCAGGGGAAATGGGCCGCTCTCCGCGTGCCAAAAGGCAGGAGAGAGAGAGGCGCACAGCCGGCTCCCTGACATCACTCACCCCGACAGGACACCCAGTACAGGGTGTGTCAGAGAGGAATGGGAAACATCCCTCAAATAAAAATGAATAAATGAACAGGGGGAAGACCAAGATGCAGCCGTGCAAATATCTTCCACTGACATTCCTCCGTGCAAAGCCGTGGAGGAGGAAATTCCTCTGGTGGAGTGCGCCTTGATGTTCTCCGGGGGCTCCACCCCAGAGGAGACATATGCCTGTGACACAGCCTCACACAGCCAGTGTGACAGCCGTTGTGCAGACAGAGGTTGCCCGATCGAGCGCTCTCTATAGTGCACGAACAGGCGCTGAGAACGGCGCCAGGCCGCCGTGCGCGCCACATAGCAGGACAGCGTGCGCACCGGGCAGAGGAGATGAGATGTGGCTTCTTCCTCCGATTTATGAGGAGGCGAAAAAAACCCATCCAGGGTGATCACTCTTGACCTAAAAGTGCTTGTGATGACCTTTGGCATAAAGGCTGGGTTAGGCCGTAGCACAGCCGAACTGCCATCTCCTTGGATCCGGAGGCATGACGGGGCCACCGAGAGAGCGGATAGATCACTCACCCTTTTTGCTGATGTTAGAGCCAAAAGCAGTACTACTTTGGCTGATAACATTTTAAGGGGAACCTGCTCTAACGGTTCAAATGGGGCTTTGTTTAGTGCTCGTAACACCAAAGCCGGATCCCACTGAGGCGCCAATGCGCGTGACACCGGTCTGAGTCTTCGTACCCCTTGCAGAAAGCGTTTCATCAGGGGGTGACTGAACAACGTCCCGGCTCCGAAACCCACGTGACAAGATGATATGGCAGCCGCATATACCTTGATTGTGCTGAAAGCCAAATTCCTGTCCAACAACAGCTGGAGGAATGACAGCACGTGAGGCAGGGGGCACGTAGTGGGGTCCAGGCTTCTTTCTACACACCAGCGCTGGAACGCTGCCCACTTGGCTGTGTAGGTCGCTCTGGTAGACGCGGCCCTGGCGCCCTGAATGGTGCGTACAACATCTTGAGAGAGACCCAACCTCTCTAAGTGTTCCCGTTCAGGGGCCATGCCCATAGGCGCTGGCCTATCACTGGGTGACTGTAAATCGCTCCCTCCACCTGCGAGAGAGCGTCCCCACGCCACGGAATTTCCCACGGTCTGCCTGACGCTGTAGGCATGGAAACCAGGAAGCGCCCGTGCGCTCCGGGGCAATCAGGATCACTGACAGCCCCTCCTCCTGCACTCGGTCCAGAAACCGGGGAATCAGCGGGACTGGGGGGAAGGCGTACGGCAGTCCCCTGGGCCATGGACGATGTGCGAACGCGTCCACCCCTAGGGGGGGAAGGTCCCGCGCTGACAGGGAGAACCAGAGGGCGCATTGCGCGTTCCCGCGTGCGGCGAACAGATCCGCCTCCGCCCTCCCGAACCGGCTCCAAACCTGGGCGATCAGCTCGGGGTGTAGGCTCCAGTCCTCCTGGTGAGGGCCTCCTCTGGACATGAGGTCTGCCCCTTTGTTCAACTCGCCGCGCACATACAGTGCTCTGATGGAGAGTAGGTGCGCGCGCGCCCAGATCAACAGCCGTCTGGCTGTGTTCAGAAGCTGCGCTGAGCGTACCCCGCCCTGGCGATTGATGTAGGCTGCCGCGGCTCTGTTGTCTGTGCGAATCAATACATGTTGATTCTGCAGCAGCGAGGCAAAATGCTGAATTACTCTCCGTACGGAGATCAATTCCAGCACGTTTATGTGGAAGGACATGTGAGCCGGCCACTGTCCCCCCACTGCCTGCGACATGCACGTTCCTCCCCACCCTGAGAGAGATGCGTCTGTGAATACCGAGATGTGTGACGTAACTCTGCCCTGGGCCACACCCTCTGACAGGACGTGGGGACTTTTCCAATAGGTTAAGTCTGAACCCACGGACAGAGGGATGACCACCATGCGCCTCCTCTGTCGCACGGGGTCGATGCGTAGGCGAATAAACCACCTCTGGAGTCTTCTCATGTGAAGGAGAACCAGGGGAATCACCCCGTGGTCGGCTGCCATCATGCCGAGCAGCCGCATCACGGAGAGGGTTGTCACCACGCTGCCAGGTGTGACGCGTCGAAGGAGAGCTGTCAGCGTCTCCACTCTCTGCCGTGAGAGTCGCGCTCTCATGCGGGCTGAGTTCAATTCCACACCCAGGTAAACAATACTCTGGGAGGGAAGAGGACAGCTCTTTTTCCAGTTTATCATGAAACCCAGCTTTGACAGATGCGATATGAGCTGTACCGTCTGTAAAGCCACTTCCTCCCTGGAGCGAGCCATCAGCAGCAGGTCGTCCAGGTAAAATAGTACTCTCATCCCTCCTCTGTGTAGCGGCTGCAATGCCGTCTCTACACACTTCGAAAAGGTGCGAGGAGCCAGGGAATAACCGAACGGCAGACGGTTGTACTGGTACGATATTCCCTGGAATGAAAACCGCAGGAATTTCCTGTGTTGTGGGATGATGGGTACGTGGAAGTATGCATCCTTTAGGTCTATAGAGGTGAACCAGTCTCCCTGGTGAACACACTCTAGCACCCTTTTGACCGTCAGCATGTGAAACGGCCTTTTCATTATTGCCTCGTTGAACACTGACAGGTCGAGGATGGGTCTCATTCCCCCCGTCTTTTTCGGGATAAGGAAGTAGCGGGAGTAATATCCCTGATTTTCTTCCCCTCGGGGAACCCTGGAAATAGCCTCTTTCAACAGGAGTTCCCGTAGCTCTGCTTGGAGCGTCCGACACTGTTCCCGGGATGACAGGCGTGTCTCCTTTATCCCGTTGAACTGTGGGGGGGGGGGGAGGCGAACTTCAGGGTGTACCCTCTGCTGATCAGCCTGCTCATCCATCTGTCCATCAGACACACGCGCTGCCACTCCGAGAAACACTCTGAGAGCGGGCGCACATGCTCGAGATGTGTTGTGGTTGTCATGACGACGAGCCACGCCAGAGCCCTCGCCGCCGCTGCCCGTGAGGCAACCCAAGGTGGGCCTAGAGCTAAAGGGCTGTGAGGGGGCCTCCATACGCTGCGTTTCACTCCGACTCTCATCGTGAAGCGCGTACACGCTCAGAGGATGAGTAGAGGTGTGTGCAGTAATATCCACATGAGGCGTTACCACGGCGCTCATGGGCTTATTGTGACCTTGTGTAGGTGGCAGATCTCGGACAGAGGAATGCCGCGAGGTCTGTGGTTTAATAACTGAAAAGTTATAACCATCAGGCCCCCGCAGCGAACCCCGCTGCCTACTAATCAACAGATTGGAGGCAGCTGGCGTAGTTACTGCGCTCTGTAACTTATTAACCGATAGATTAAAATGTGCAGGCTTTTGTAACGAACCCTGCTGGCTATTAACCGATAGGTCATAGGCAGCTGGTTCACCCAGAGTGGGGGATATGTGAAACCCATTTGAAACTGACGACAAAAGGTTGGAAATTAAGCTTCTTTTATTTCCTTCACACTCCCCCCCAAACCGTCAGGGCCGGCTCTGCTTCCTCGGCGGCTCTCGTGGAGCAGACGACGAACGGGAGTACTTTTCTTTTTTCTTTTCTGGTGGGGGGGCGGACGCTCGGGACGGTGCCCCTGCCGCCGCCGACGGGCGAGTCTGCCGCCTCGGCTACCACCTCGGCTACCACCTCGGCTGTCTCTCTGCCTGCCGGTTTGGCCGCTGCTGCTGCTGCTGCTGCTGCTGCTGCTGCCGCTGGTGCCGCTGGTGCCGCTGCGGCTTCGCCGCAGGCTGGAGCCAGCCAACGTGCTGGCGGATATCATCCGCCTGCTCCGCTGCCGCTTTCATGGCCTCTACCATGGCCAAAAACTGGGGTCCGAACAGCCCTTCCGAGCTGATCGGAGCGTCCAGCAAGACCTTCCTGGCCGGCTCTGTAACAGCCGCCTGTTGCAGCCAGAGGTGGCGCTGGATCTGCGTCATCCACGCTTCGATCCTCGCCTGGGAGACAGCCACGGACGCGCACAGCGTGAGCGCCGTGCTGGCCGCCTTGCCGATCTCCTCCGCCTCCTCTGGAGCCACGGTGGTGGACCGCTCCACCAGCGTAACCACCGAGTTTGCCAGCAACGCGATGTTGTTCGCCGCCGCAGACGCCTGAACCGCACACTGGTGCGCCCGGTCAGCCTGGCGGGCGACATACTGATCCTTGGGGGAGGCCAACACAGGGCGCCGTCCGGCGACCAAGTTGGCCTGCTTAACCCCAAAGAACGCTGTCAAGTTCTGCTCCAGAGCGGGGGTGGTTGCGAAACCCTCGTCAGTGAATCCCTCCACCTTAGTGAAGGGAACAAAGGTGGCCACCGGAGCCCTCAGGGTCCTCGGGTTCGCTGCAGCCCCCTCCTGGTACTTCCTAATGGCTGGGAAGCGCGGCCAGATCGGGTCACTCCTGCCCGTCTGAACGCGGGAAAAAACTCCGGCCATGTCATCCAGAGCTACCTTTTCCCGTCCTAGGGGAACGAGGAGACCCTTGCAGGCTGCCGCCTTGCCGATGATCTCCGGCAGCTCCAGCATGATGCCCCCCAACGCCGGCAGTGCCGTGGCAACGGAGAAGGGGGCCGCGTGCTCGGCCGCCATACCCGTACCTCGCTCCGACCCCGTCTCCCCCGTCCGGGGGAGAGGGGGGAGGGGAGAGCCGCATGGCGAGCCATGGAGGGAAACGGGGTAGGAGTCGTCCGACTCCTGCCCACCACTCGGCTCCAGAAACAGGCTGTCGTCCCTGTGCTCCTGGACTGGCCAGTCTTCCTCCTCAGCCGCGGCAGCTAGAGCGTCCGCTCTTCGCTGCCTGTCGGCTGATGGGAGACGGGCACAATGCGAACACGCGACCTGCTGGTTGAGAGCCGCGTACGCGTGCTCTGGCCCCAGACAGGATTCGCATATCGCGTGTAGATCATAGCTCATGATGTACCCCGTTTTACATGAGGGACAATCACGGACACAATTGTTGCTCATGACTCTAATTCCTTTCCTGTGCTTCAGTACTCTGACGGTTGCTGAAGAAAAGAGGGAGCAGATTGCCGGGCCACCTTCCTATTTATACCGGAAGGAGGCCAGAGGGTGGGGCCCACCTTGCGGGTGGGCGTGGACTACAAGTGTTTCAGTGCTGCGCGGGGGCGCAGGGGGATTACCCAATAGCGATAGCCTTAGAGGGCGAAGCCATATACGAAATAGAACAAAGGAGAAGAGACGAGAGCATGGCAGAGAGAAGCGGAGAGGAAAGTAACGGCCCGTCCACACAAAGGCATGACAAAAATCTTTCAAAGCTTCGCCCATTCACTTGAATGGGGTGCAGTAGAAGATTTTTAATCTTCGCCGAACTGCATTGTGGGGAGCGGAGCATGGCTTTGCAAGCATCGTGAGCATCAAAAGTTGAGCAATGTTCAACTTTTGATGCTCCCGATGCTTTCGAAGCTGGCATCAGCCAATCAAATCCCGTTTATTCAAATCCCGCCAGTACAAGCGCTAGCCAAATCTGGGAGAGACAGACAGTTCATTTCCTCATATTCCAAACGAGAAATTACGGTAGCAAATCAGCCGTTTTTTTACGACCAGAACTATTTACCGGGATACAAACCGGAGGAACCAGACATGGAGGGAGGTGGCAGAGACAGTGGGTGGTGAAACTGGTAGGTTTTTGCCTGTTTGGGGAGTTTATATCCAGTTTACTTCGTTTTAACATTGCTATTGCTTTGCATGTCGGGGGCGGGAGATTCATGTGATTGGTTGTTGGTCACGTTGCACGCAAAAAATCGCCAAGCTTCAGACACGCCCAGGATCAAGATTTTTTTCATGCCTGTGTGTGGACGGGCCGTTAGGCCCTTTCCCAAACCGCCCCCTACACCCTACCCCTACACTCTACCCCTCCGTTTGCACGTTCACGCGGAGGGTCCGCCATATTGAAGGCTGTTCCAAAGCAACAAGTGTGGAGCGGTGTGGAGTGGGAGTCGGCTATCAAGCCCTCAAACAAGTCTGCAGCGGTGCTGACTTGAGACCGGTCTCTACCTGACCGGAGTCACGCTGTGTGTGTTTGCGTCAGGAAACACGCTGTTTACAAGTAGTTCCAGCAAACATCCACTGATAAACTACGATGATAATAGACTCATGATAACCTCATATGTTTTTAACTTAGGATCATACCTGTGTTTAGTCTAGAAAAAGGTAAATGTGTCCATTTTATTATAAAGTTGTGTATATTTACAGACCGTTGCAAAAACTAAGAAGCTTATAAACATCAGGTTTAAAACTAAAAGAGCTTTGAAACACAATGAAAGATGTTTGGAGTTTTATTTGAGTTACTCATTTAAACTTTTTGTCGAAGAGATGCTGATTTGAAACCGTTGTTACATACAGTTACGGCATTCCCTGTTTCTGCCGGAGAGAGGGGAGGCCGTCCCAAAGCTTGCTGCTGTATTTACTCCCTCCATCTGACAGGAGGGAGCCTCGTTGAGCTGCGAGTGTTGCTACAGACGGAGTTCACTCCGTCACGGAGGGGTAGGGTCGAGGGAGTGGTTTGGGATTGGGCCTTTGTGAAGAGAATAATTAGCGATACAGGGAGAGAAGTGAAGAGAGTGAACTGGCGTGTTAGCGGCAGACAAACAGAGAAATAATTACACATGGCGCTCTCCAAGAGGAGGAAAGCGGACAGTGAGAACAGAGCTTTTAACCCTGAGTGGACTCATTCATGTTCATCCTGCCCACTGGGAGCACAGAACCAGTGTGTCTCATTTGTTCAGAGACCGTTAAAAGTGCTAACACGCCACTATGAGACAAAACACAAAGTGACCAAACATTCCCTCTCAAGTCAGAACTGAGGTCATAAAAAATAAGCAGTCTCAGAGCCCGATATGATCAGTCCACCAGGATCAAAATTAAAACTAAATATAGTTCCAGGGCAGGCTAACCGAGGCTAACCAATGAGCACCTGCATATGTGTATGAGAATGGCCCTGACACCATTTCAGCCCAGATTTACAAACTCCTGGCAGGAAAAGCTCCAGCTCAATTCTCGCACTGAATACAAAAAAAGTGAGTGAGGGACTGCACTATAAGAGGGAAAGAAAGAGAAACTTTTAAACTGTTCAATTGTTATGATGTGTAAAGACTGATATTGTTCTATAATCCTCTGAAACAGTTAAGTCATGATGTGAAACGGTTAACAAAGAGAAAGGGAAACTCAAGCTGCTGCTACACTTTATTTTATTTATCTAAAATGAAGCACTTTTAAGATGCACACATTTTCAAAAGCTATTTTATTTATGTTCTCTATTTTATTTTTAAATGCAGCCCAGAGGAACATTACACATGTCCACAGTATTTACTGTATATCTGTTTAGTTCAATGTTCATTGACAATAAATATTGTTGTTTTTTTAATTGTACTTTCTTTATTTGATTGGCAGTCAGTTGTTGATTTCATGCAGACGTTGATAAAGCTACAGGCTACTTCAATATATATCACACTAATTCATAAAGCAAGTTAGACATTTTGATGTTCCGGACCTTTGCATGGGGACATTTTCTCAAACTGGACCTCGTTGAATTTGAGTTGAATACCCCTGGTCTAGAGGGTTATGGATGCTCTCCTAAGGTCATGCAGAGCTCTGCACAGACAACTTCACACCTATTTTTACACTGAATTGTGTATAACAGTGAGAGAAAGCGCTTTGGTTTTCCTACATGAAGAGTTGTCACGAAGGCAGCTTCCACAGTTACAATAGTTAAACTGAGCTTTCATAGCGTATCTAAAATAACTGCTGGTTTTCTCTGGAAAGGAAATGTCTGAAATAGGTGCTGAAAATTGAAACAGTTTCATATTACCCTGAATTGGAGAAAAGGTTCACTTCCTGAAAGGAAATATTTCAGAAATGATGGTTCATTAGGGAGAGTGAAGTCAGAAGGAAGACGATTTTAAGGCAGCCAGACAGAGTTGTTTGAGAATGAATGCACAGTAATGATACAGAATATATGGGTCCGAAACTTGAAATCAAAGCTCAATGATCCCCCCCTCCCCCCCTCCCTATCATAGCTCAATAGTAGCTCCTATCATCGACTAAGACTCAAATCCCAGCCGCAAAATGAAAACCGGATAATGCTCTGGCACTCTGATTCTTCAGTGGGTACAATGTGTCCTCCAGATATGTAAGGGACTTGACACTTGATGGGAGTGAACTCGAGTGTCAATTTCACCCCCATTCTACATCTGTCACTCCATAGAATCCACATCTGTGTTCCTCCGCCTGCCACGCTTCCCTCACGTCAGCGCAGGAACATTACAGGAAATTTAAATTCCCTCAACATATTCCGATGTATGTGAGCCCCAGCAGAAGGTGAATAAATAAAGGGACAATGTGTGGGAGTTAGAAGTAAGAGCACGGCTCAAACCTTGATTAGTCGCTCCAGGGAAAAATGAGGGGAGAAAACAATGAAATAAATTCATGCTAAACAAGATAAGTGTCATGGATAAAAAAGGAATTTCACCGGCGCTGCGTTATACATAAATTACACGCCTCTACCTGGAATCTGATAATGCATGTTCAGCTTCATGCATATGTGATTCCCACTGAAATATCTAGACCACAATTCGATTGTTTTGGTTGTGAATTTTGGGCAAATAAAAAAAAATAGTTTTCGGAACTAATTGGAACGATTATCGTCAATCCAATAATTGTATTTCCTGGCTTTAATGAGAATCACTGCCTCACGGTGGCTATAAACTCACAGCCTTGTTTTATGTACTCTGGGCCCCGTAAAAAAACATGCATTGGGGAGGAATCATGTTCACTCTCACATCAGCCTGATTTCCTGAAAATTACAGGTTTCGAACCATGCGTCGCACAAATGACTGCTATTATGGTGATGGAAGGGAATAAACAGGGCTGTTGGTGTAGAAATGGGTGGGGGGGGACAGATGGAGAGGAAGATGCGGAGGGGAGGATCACTTCTAAGTCTTGACCTCCTTATCCTCCCACTGTCAGGAGCTTGCAATGCGGAGACATTGACAGGAAAGCAGCCAGACATGCAGTCAGTTCAGTATCTACTCTTGTACTGTCCACCCCCACAACACCAACACTTAGGAATGTGAGTGTTTGGCCCGAGTGAATTTCCGCCTTGTCTGTATGATGCTACAGATTTGGGCATTCTGGCTTGGGAAAAGGTTAGCTGTTCCCCTGAAAGCGATGTTTGGAGTCTACACCTCCTGCTTCCACCTCCTCTAAATCTTTTGCCCGAGCCACATCTGGCGCACAAAGCCGACAATGGGCTTTTCATTGCCGCCATTCACCTACACACAAGCGCACTGCAATTGTTTCGCGCTGTGATTCTCGCTTTTGATTGTGCATCACACGGCAAACCGCCAAGCAAACCTAACAAAGAAACGCCGGGCCCCCTGTTATCACCCGTAGATGAATGGGTGTATGCTCGGTAAATATTTCAGCGGCATGGAACGGGAACAAGAAAAAAGGGGGAGGATCGCCCGGTGCCAACTGAAATCAAACAACCCAACCTCCTGTCAGTGGTCCAGCATTTCCATGTCAATGCGTACAGATGTCTCGCCATCTGTAAAGGGTCTTGTAGAGTCCTGGACTGCATTGGTGTTAGGTTAAAGGTAACTCATACCTGCCATTTAACTCTGGGACTTGAGGGAGAAAAAAGAAAGTCACCAGCTGACCTTAAAATGACCGTATAGTCCTCTTCCTTTAAGAATAGGCAAGTTTTATTTATTGATATAGTAGTAATAGTAGAATATAGTAACAAACCACCATTGCTACAGTTTGGAGGCTTGAGAAAACAAGAATACATTGAAAGTATGTGTCAAATGTGTAGATGAAAGCATTTCACAAACAGGAAGAAGGCACTGCAGCATAGACCTGATGAGCTGACAGATGGTTACAGTACAGTGAAGTATACACTGTGTCCTTGAAACACGTGTCACTGTGAAACGCAATAATTGTCTTTTCTGAAATACAGGAAGCGCGTCTCCGGAGGGGGTTGACAATAATGATTTATTTGCATGTCTCAAAGAGTCCTTTACTCCACATGGCTCTCATGTCATGTGTCTCCTGCTCATCTGTCATACATCGGGATGAACACGAGAGCGCGACACTCCAATCTGTTCCAGGCAATCTCTCATGTCATAATGCCACTCTATGAAATGATTAAGTGCCATTTTTAATGCACATACTATTGTAAGATGGACAACAAGAAAACAAAACCAGGCAAGTGAATAGGGTGCTGTGGCATCCAAAATGTTGTGGCACTTCTGCATGACTACGCCATGTATTATGAGGCTGAGAATGTGAAGCTATGAATTATAGAGGCAAAATATGTTTTCCTACTGAGGCCATTGTTTAATCTCCAAGGGTCAACTTTTGAATTTAAATGCGAAGGAAATGTGCCATGTACCATCTAAAATGTATGGCAGATGGATCAGTCAATCAACTGCCCAACATGCTTTTAACCTTCACTATACCAATCAACTACACCACTACATATTCTGTGCTCCCCACGTAAATGTACCAATATGTTCACCAGCAATTTTTCAAAATGTTACAGCCTTTTGGCTACTAAACAGGTGTTTGGATTGTTCAAAAAATACCACTGTTGAACCAAAGCCTTAAGATAGGGAGCCCTAAAACCAAAACAGAACTCACTGGATTCCTAACTGCTGTTTGAGTGACACCTTGCACAAGCAAGTCATTTTGTGATCCATTGTTAATAAACTGTTGAAATATTTATTATAGCTGTTTTTATGGAAACACCTCCCCAAACTGAAGCAATACAAACGTGGCTGATGCTTTAGACCAGGGATCACCAACTACATTTGTCAAAGGGCCAAAATGTATCCAATACACACTATCGCGGGCCAGCAATTTTTATGTAGTTGGGAGGGTTGGGAGGGTTACTTTGTAAATGTAATCAGAGACTGAATACATGCTCTGAAAGTAATCATAATACAGTTACAGTTACGTGTCTTAAAAAAGTATTCAGATTACTTTTAGAATACTTTTGGAATACTTTCTTTTTCCATAACAGATGGGTATGTTTTGGTGAACAGGAGACACTTGTTTTACTGTTTTAATGGCTTATCAAGAACTCAAACACAACATCTTGGTGTCATTCTGGACAGCTCCCTCTCGTCTGCACCCCACATAAAAAACATCACCCGGACTGCATTGTTTGTACTGTCTTATAACCTTTCCTTGGAATAGGTTATGAATTGTAAGGTTTCCTTGGGTGCTTTGAAAGGCGCCCCTAAATAGAATGGATTATCATTATTATCTGAAACGATGTAATAACTTTTTTCAGTCACTTGCCCCATGCATTCAGCAGCAGCAGGCCATTCACTTTGATTTGATCCCGTTATGAAATGTCATCATTTCGACAATAAATAAATGCTACATAAACGTTATCTTGCACATTTGATCTAACCATCTCCGTTTCTAACTTTCAATATATTTTAAAAGAGATCTCTCTCTCTCACCTGCGTGCGGGGGCGGGGCCTCACAGACACGCTGGATCTCTCTCTCGCTCACAGACATGCTGCAGCGCTGTGCAGTGTGCACACAGTTCTGCCGGTAATGAATATTACATTTTGTGAGGAAACCTTTCCACCAATAATTCCAATAAGTATTCCAAAATGTATTCACTTCAGTAGCGGGGCTACTGCTGTGGTGCGGAGCCCATTAACCAGATTCTTCACAACGAAGGATCACTTCTTCTTCAAGGAAGGGAAGGTTTCGCAGTGCGCAGTCTACTGTCCCGCAACTGCTGCCTCTCTGTTGGACTCCGGTACCGCAGTCACCACTTCGCCAACGCCACAGTCACCCCCGTCGTGCGGGCCGGATGAGAATGTCTGGCGGGCCGGATGTGGCCCGCGGGCCGCCAGTTGGTGGTCACTGCTTTAGACCCAGGGCCAAGGGGGGAGGGGGAGGGGGGAGACTTTCATGGTTACCTATAAAGTAGAGCCTCTTTAAAATTCAATGGCTTTAAAATAATGAGGTATATCATTAAGGAGGTGGCAGTAGAAGTGCAGTCGTCAGTTCCCAGCCTGTCTCACCTTAGGTAAAGTATACCCTAATCCAAGCCAAAAAGACAAACTAAATTGACGTTTGGCTTAAACCTTTCCCAGGTCATATGTCCAGGTCATTCATGATTTTCTTTTTTTACAACAATGGTAGTTTCAGTCTTTCCGATAACCTCTGATCCATTAAAGGTGACCTATCATGCAAAATGCACTTTTGTACGTCTTTTGTACATGAATATGTGTCCCCGGTGTTCCAGGGAACTCACCAAGTGTCAGAAAACACAACCCTCTCTATTTTACTCCATACCCAAATCTCTTAAAAAGGGGCTGCAACGGATCTGATACAGACTGATCCAGATTTGAACACTTCTATGACGTCACAGAAGTGGCGCTACGGCTATTGGGCCAACTCCACCAATCAGGAGGAGACAGCCACGGACATTGCCGTTCGAAAGCGCTGGAGACACTGTAGTATATATGCCAGGCCTGTGGATGGTGCTGTTCTCACTGAATCAGCCCATGAAAAGACAGTGTTAAATTGAGCGAAATGAGGAATGGCTAAAATGCATGATCTGTTTGGTATTTTGAAAAAATAAAAATAATAAATATGCCTTACATAGGTATGGTCCTACACTATATTATTCAAATATAGCATGATAGGTCCACTTTAAGTAGAGTTTCTGTTAAGCTTTCTTTCCTAATATAAACCAATTGGGAAATTTTCCACATCCTCATGAGTCCTACATTTGGTATATTGTAGTAAAAATAATTGAATATACATCGACAATCTTATTCAGACAGAAAGCATTGTCATTGTTTTTGGCAGCCCAACAGTCTATTCAGGGTCAGACATCCTTATGGGATAACACGTCTTACTTTTGAAAACATATTTGGTGAAAAAAGATACTTGAAACAAGAAGGAGAAAAGGTGAAGTCTAGTGGTTGTGTACATTTGAGCCCATAACATAACCCCCAAACCGCTGCCTATGGTCTGAACTTTGGATTGATACCTTCCCAGCGGCCTTTTCCTGCCATACATTTTATGACACTTACAGAGACTTGCAAGGTGCCTGGAGACCAGTTATCCGTCACTATAAACAACTTGTTGCCTCTAGTTTTTGGTCAAACTTATGTTATAGCTTTCGGTGTGATGCTTACCGGCAGCCAACCATCAATTCTTGAATATTTCCCAAATAGTCCACCTTTCACTTTGTAGAACATGTCACCTTTTAACAATCTCCAGTACAACACATATCATTGCATTTGTACATTTTTGCAAATGTAATCAAAAACTCCTCATTGTTAATAACATTAAAAACATTAATTCCATAATAAGGTTTATGAGGGTTTCTTATAAATGCAAAACTACCATAGTCCTTTTTAGCATCAATGTACTGCAAAGAATGGAAATAAAAAGTGTTTTCTTACGTTTTTGAAGGTTACTGCACAAACAGAGGAATATGTATGCTAACTCAATTTGCATATGTTGTCTCTTAGCCGGTGGACAAAAATAGAAGCAAATATAACAAATACACTTTATAAAGGGCGGATACATAAAGGGTATGAAAAAGGAGGATACAAAAGTATATACAACTACGTGAAATATTTCAAATTCCATCTTGAAATCCTTTTTTAATTCTAAAAACGTGGCTCAGAAAACACAACCTGTTATCAAAATAGTTGTTTTGTCCAACTAAAAAGCAATTTGCTGTTTCTTTTGAAGCATGCTTTTGGAAACCTAATTGCATAGAGCTAAATCACCTTCAAATAAATGAGACAAGTGGATAACACATTTGTTTTCTTCTGACATTTCATCAACTTTTAGGGAGAATAGTAATGGCTCCTAACTTTGATTTCACTGATTCAAAACGGGGTCACAAGTGCAGCATTCCAAGAAATAAAAGATTCTGAGACATTGTCAACAGGGGATTTTATTATTTTCAGGAACAAAAACCCTTGAGAACCTCTAGCAATTCTCCAAATGATTTTCCAAACACTGCTCTGAATCCACTATAATTCCATCTGATGGACAAAACCTCTCTTTAAATGGCCAATTTTCCCTCCGTAAAAAGACTTCCATGAACTTTGTGTGTCTGCGATTTACTCATCAAAATGTCCACTGAAGTCTCGAGTGTGCACTTTCCCTGATGGTTTGGATGGACCGGAATCAGCGCTCCTCGTAAAGAGAATAACAAGAGCTTATCCTGGAGGGGTAATTGCTTGCAGGGTAGGACATCCTTTGATGAAGCCACGGTCTGCTTATCTCCCACCCAAGGTTTCTCAGAAAAGAAAAACAAAAAAAATAGGGAGAACAACTTCAAACATGCTTGTAATGAAGCAATAACAAGCCTCTACGAGAAGTATTTTTTTTTTTAATGTGTGTCACCATGGCAACTGCAATTGGGAACCTAATGCGAAATACATCATATTCAATTGCATTAACGAGACGGGACCGGAGCAGACTCTCGTAAGATATTGAGTTAATTGTGATCGGAGATGATGGCGACACACAGTGGGTGTTTCTCAATGTCGAGTACGCTTGCTTGGTAGCACATCTTCCGAGTGTCTTGCTTCAGAAGCGAGGCAAGAATACTTCCTGGCATGCGGAAAACAAAGAGTGGAACAGGCTAGCAAGTGTGCAGGTGTGCGTCACATGAGAAGCCCCGCCTTACATTTTCCGCCACAGATTTGGGGAACACTGACTTTATAACTGTTTCATATATCGGCTCATTCGTCGGCTACCTCAATTACACATTTTGTCTATGGGTTGTGAAAAGTTTATTACGAATACATACTGCAACCATATCAAATGGGGACTTTTTATTATCAAAATAAAGCAACTTTGTCATGATTTGCATACTTTTGTTTGTTTTTGTCTCTCAATGCGACTCTTTCCTACGGCTAGTTTTGTATATGAATATGTGCTTTAAACCTCTCTGAATTTGTTATTTACTAAAGCAGCAGCCAGCAAATCAGTGACTCACTGCTTTCCAGACATTTTCTGCGAGTGAAAGGAAATAAAAGGTCTATGCCAGCAGCGGGATTTGTCTAAAAATAATCAGGAAAATAAAAACAAATGTGGTGATGCTGACGTTAAAAGAACTCATTAACACAAAAAGCATCAATTAGTAATAAAATATACCCTCCACACAATATCCATAGCCATACTCAGCCTTCCAACCTTTTTAAAGCAAGGATGTTGATTAAGTATGTGCAAAGTATATCACCACGGTTATAAAGTCACTCATAAACATAAACAAAGGGGTGCAATAAATGTCACAGCAATAACATTGCAATGTGTAGGCCATAGGTCACTCAGTCATAACAAAGAAGGAAAACAAAGATGCATTTCTTTAAAGAAAATGCCTCTGGTCCACAGTGGTGATGTCCATCTGTGCAAAGCGATGTTTCTAATGGAAGTGTTTGAATACACGTAGAAATACATGCCTTTCAGCATCAGCTCTGTGTCACATCCAGTTGTTGATTTGTATTGGGCGGTCACATTGTCACCGTTTCAAATTAGCTCACTTTTTTTTTTGTGAACACTTTCCCCTCAGCCCCACCTTCCTCCATAGAGCAAGTTACACGTTGCATATTCTTTGCCCTTGGGTTTCCAGGCTAAAAACAGGAATTACATAAAAGATGCTTAATGTCAAATTTCACACAACAGCAAGCTGCTCTCCAAGCTGTGCCATAAATCATGTATAACTACACTTCCCCCCCTTAAACTTTTACTTGGGCCTCTGTTGTCCCCCCCCCCCCCCCAGCTCACACAAGGGGTAGCAATTCTCCACTTTAACACTTTAGTATCTTTCAGATCCGCCTCTTACTATGTTTCATTATGTTTTAAAGGCCACATGTCATGCTTTTCCGGTTATTACCCGTCCCCTTGTGTGTTATGAAGGTTTTTCTGCATGTAAACGGTGTGCAGAGTCAAAACCCTCAAAGTACACCCTGTAGCGAGTAAAACTCTAAAACAGAAAATACCTCCCCAAAATGCCTCGTTGGTGAAACGTCATCATGACGTCATCATCCATTTGATTCTTCCGGGTACGGGCTTTCGTAAGCCCGTACCCGGAACTAAATGGGCCAATCCGTGGAGCCGTTACGTTACGTCCGCGGAGCCGTTACGTTAAGCCCCCGCTGATTGGTCCAAATTGACCAATCCACACACAGACTCAGCTGCAGCGAGCCGTTTAGTGGAAAAAGTGAATACTGCTGAATACACATACTTTACAGAGATGCTGTATGCGAAACCAATGTGAGTTTGGAAAATTGCACAGTATCTTTCTATTTTAGTATACCTCAACAATGGAATTATGATCAGTGGAAATGGCCATGACACCTCTCCTTTAATGCTTTATCAGTAGATTGTCCCTTTGACCAACAAATTATGTTCCACAACACTATTAGATTCTGACCAATGCATATAGGTAGCTTTAGCTGGTGCAGTTGGTTGAGGTCTAGTAAGTACTTTTCATACAGAGGCCGTAAACTATTTTTGCATTAGGTCCATATGACGTTATTTTTCCTCTTCCCTGCCCTGCTTAACTGAAGTTCCCTTGGGAAAACACTGTTGTATTTTATAAAACTGTATAAAAAGTAACCTAAATTCATCCACAGACTTATTCTTCTCTCCGTTCCTTATGAATATCTAAAGTCCTTTGTTTCTTTGCAAATGTTCAGACATACTTTATATAGAAATACCGAGCCATGCATCTTGTCAAGTGAGATTTACTGTAAATGTCTGCATCGGCTGACTTTCAGGGACCTTTTGTGTTTGTGTCTCTTTCTCCTTGTCTGCTTCCCTCTCCATCTCTCTCTCCCTTTTATATATCTTTGCACTTTGTGAGGAAAATAATGCAGCCAGAAAAATGCTTCTAATCCATTGCTTTAATGTGCACCACTGCAAATAGCTTGTGACTGAATAACCTGCCATTTAGTCAAACTTGTCAGTGAGGGGGCTGTAAATTATGCTCAGCCCCTTACAGGAGAGGAGAGGAGAGGAGAGGAGGATGTATAATGGCGGGGACAGGAAGCTATTGGCAGTGGAGGGTGTCGGGCACGGGGTGCATTGCCCTCACGACAGAGCAAAGAAAATACAAAGCACATAAGTGCATCAATTTCTCAGCCTCCGACAGAACGACACACTATTTTTCAGGTTGGGCCCAAAAAAGCTGAGCACTTAGATCATCATTAGAGTTCAATTTAAAAGAAGTCTTTTTTTGAATAGCAGCTCTGCATTATCTGTTTCTGTGCATTGTACATCCCTCTGGCTGTGGTTCTGGTTGCATGCTTTTACTTACAATACGTTTTTGGGAAACTATTCCCTGTTGGCGTTAACTGTACAGTGCTGTTGGCCTAGTTCGGCTCAAGGTGCTTTGCAAAATCCAGCCCTCACATTTAAATGGCTTTATGATATTGAGCTGTGCAAATGGGACTTTTAACACTTTAAATTACTATGTGGAATTTGATTAGCCAACAATGTTTGGAAGCGTGCTAAACTGGCCACAACAAAACACAGAACAAGGATCTGCAAAATAAAAGGCTTTGGAAACTTTTACAAGGCAAAGGGATTAAATGTTTTAATATCTTAAGGGTGTATACAATGCATTTTGGTGATAAACTAAATTAAACTTGATTACAACAAGGCCTTCACAGCAAGGGAGCCAAATGAAGCGAGGATATAAAGACAAATCCAGGAGATGCCCCGAAGACAAAGAATAATGGGATTAGTTGGGAGGCTTTGATATTAATGCGTTTTCTGGTCAGAGCTAATCAAATAAATATATATATTTACTCTATGAACTAACTTTTGAACAAGTGTCACCTGATGACATCATCCATTAAGGCTTCAGTGCTCTGAAAACCATCATTTGGAGAGCGTCTGTGTTTCCAAGATCATGACCATATATCCCAGGGTGGGTTTTCCCTTTCAAGAGCAGACTTCTATCACTTTCTACTGTGAGGCTTTTCAACGCAACGGTCCTCTGTGTTTCTCCTTTTCAAACACATTACGCCTAGTTGGACATACAGTATTGTGATAATCTCTGATATTCTCAGTGTGACTTGTGATGGCTCACCATAGGAGCTAAGCCACATCAAACCAAACATTGCTATGAGGAGAAAGGCAGCAAGTCTCACAGGGGAAAACAAACCATTAGCTCTTTGAGAAATTCATAAAAAGCCTCCTTTTGAACCACTCACAGCAATGTCATTGTTAAGTTGAAGCAATCTGACATGCAATTGCTTTTCTAATTTAACTATGACATATGAAGTCCTCTGGTGGAATGGACAATGATTGGGCAAATATAGGGAGATCGATTTATCTGTCTAATGGTTTAAGAGTTTTAGCTGATTACTCTGTCTCAGAGAAGAAAGATGTTTCTCGTTCCCCCAGCTTGTATATGTGGTCAGAATAAATGTGATGAAAGGCGTTGTGGTTTATCTCTGGACCTTTTACACCCTCTTCTTCACTTTGTACATGAGAGCCTTTGTAGCCTGGACACATGATGCTCAAGTGTTCTTAGCCAGGGCCTTAGAAGAAGGGATGAATGGAAACAGTGTGATAGACATCGAGGCTACAGGATTGAAGTGGGTCCCGGGCAGAAATGGATTTGCTAGGTGGGGGGATAGAGGGCAGTGGTAGGCTTTAAAAACCCTGTTTTTGTTGATCAGTTGTGAATACACTGTAAAAAGGGAAAATAATAAGATGTTTTTCCCCCGTCATGTTGACTGAACTGTGTGGACATTACATTTTATGAGGTTTACAGTCTGGCATAAAATGTTCTCTAAAGATGATTTATTTATTCATGTTTTATTTATGAATTTCATCCTGGGATGGTGGTGGGGGGGGGGGGGCGGGCACATTATCATTCAACTATTTGTGAAAAAGGAAAATACAATTAAGCTGTTTTTCACATTCAGTGTTTCATGGCCAAGTGTGATTGCAGTTTTTACTCTGCCGGCAGCAGGCCATAAGGACGGCAATTCTGCTCTCTCAATTCAGATCCGTCCAACCTGTTGGTACTGTGCACATTATTTTGAAACTGCTGGCCGAATGCCAAACTATTTGCTTTATTTCTTCATGGTATCCAGAGGATGAATATTTATGTTTTTTTATTGGCAGTTTTTTGTCTCTAGCTCCATCAGTTGGTAAACACTTTCTCTTCACTTGTGAAATATCTCAACATGTACTTAAAGGATTGGCACATAGATGCATGGTCCCCAGAGGATGATACATGGTGACTTTCAATGACCACAATGAGGGTGACATTTGTAGTTTTGAGTTTCAACAACTAGAAGCAATTTTTGTTAAGTACTAGTATGCTGGTATGCTGGTATGCTAACACTCAAAACTATCAAACTACTATCATGTAGGGCTGCTCGATTATGGCAAAAATCATAATCTCGATTTATTTGGGTCAATAATTGATATCACGATTATTAAAAACAATTATCCATTTACTTTGAAAACATCAATTCATTGGAGAAAAAAAAATGTGAACAGTATGTTTTTAACAGTTGATTACCCTGAACTTTAAGTATAATTCAACTGAAAACCCCCCAAAAAAAAAGATAATTGAAAAAAAATAATAAAGTACCGTAATTTTCGGACTATAAGGCGCACCTGAATATAAGCCACAGCAGCTAAATTGAATGATGTGTACATATATAAGCCGCACTGGACTATAAGCCGCAGGTGTTTTAATGTTTAATTACCATATGTAAGGGTTCGTGCACAGAGGGGATTGTCGGGAAAGAGAGGGCTGTTTGAGGAAGCTCCCATTTATTAACATTTCAACAAACAAGTTGCATATTTGCATAACGTATTCAAGTGTTACCATTTAGTGCAATAGTAGCTACAGAACATGTACTGTGCTGTGTAAACTTTACTGTATCACATAGCGTTTCAGACACACAAACTTTTCAACTTTCAAACTTAAACGGTGCGCTCCCAGCGCACGTACCGGCAGTGATCTACAGCAGTGGTTTTCAACCAGTGGTACGGGGACAAACTATCTCGCTCTCGTAATGTCTGTCTGTCTTGCTCTCGTTCTGTCTCTCGTACCACTCTCGGTCCCACTTTTACTTTTGAGCGCTACCTGTCTCACTCTTTTCCGGCCTCCAGCTTTTCCTGCTGGAGCTCGCCGCTTAAAGGTGGGGGGCGCGGACCGGCCATAGAGCCCATAGAGTTAAAGGTGGTAGACTGTAACCTGTAAAATCCATAGATTTAGGAGGTCCTCTAGTGGCCGTTAGCTGTAAAAATCCATAGATTAGCCGCACTGTTATATAAGCCGCAGCTTCGAAAAATGGGAAAAAAGGCGCGGCTTATAGTCCGAAAATTACGGTAATAATAATAAAAAATTATTTGTTTTATTTCAATTACGTTGTTTTCGTAATCGTTGCAAGCCATAATCGTAATTGCGATTTAAAATACGATTAATTGAGCATCCCTACTATCATGGTGTCATTGGATTGGTAGGCATACTATATTAGCTTTCCGTTGTTAGCATTTAGTTTAACACACTAATCTGCCTTAGTACAAACTAAAGCTAGAGCTGCTAGGATGACTGTAAACTCTTGTTGTCGTGGTTTGACTTTCTATGGTGTTGAATCCAAAATGCTTTCACTCAGTACTTCTCAAATGGCTTGGTATCATGAGTATCAGTTTGTTTTGGCAGTTGTCTCCATTAAGTGTCTCCAACTGACAGCCCTACCGCAGAATATATTCAGTGACCACGTTTCTCAATGTACAGCCAATGTTTTTTGATTGATGGTTCAATAATAAAGGCTGCCACTTGGAACTAAATATTTCCGTTGGATGGAAATGATTATAACAGTCCAATATAAATACAACTTTCTCTGAGAGAATGTAATGCCATTTTGCAAACTCCATGAACTTTCTCAAGTGCCATCTTTTAGTGTAACATTTCGTTTTATCATGAAAGATTCTCAAATGTAACTAGATTCTGATTTGTAATACTAGACGGATTAATGGATGACCCCATTGGTTTTATCAGCTTTCTCAAAGCCTAAATAGTCTATAATGTATTCCTAGAGTGTAAAATTGTCAGAATGTTTATTATGTCCATCATATTTTTATAGTAGAGTATTCTGTAATGTCTTTCTCCACGGGGCTTTTATTTCCATTTTGAGATAACATGCTGGGAAAATGCCACAATGACCTTGGGTTTTTTAATTATTTTCATCAAACAAACTTGACTGTTTCTTTTTGCTTTCCATGTGTGTGTAGGGTACAATCTTTATCATGTGGCCTTAAAGGTGGGGTAGGTAATTTTGGAGAAACCAGCTCGAGTGCGCTGGAATTTGAAAATACACAACCGGAAAAAATCTGCCACTTCCTTACAGAGCCCCTCCTCCAACACACACAAACGCGCACATGACCAATGAGGGCACGAGATAAGTTTGTGCACAGATGGAAGGCTGACAGGCAGGTAGGCCATCCAGTTATTTTAGCTTGGCCGGCTCAGATGATTGGTCGTGCTTTTTGCAGTACTAAGGCTTCCACAGATGACATTTTTTAATGGATTTTTTGTCAAAGCACTTCAGATATTCATTGCTATCGGGATGTTAAGAGCATTCCATGGAATATAACAAAAAGTGTATCTCGAGCCAGTTTTTCAAACTTACCTACCCTACTCTTACTTTAAGTAAGAGTGTGAGTGAGTGTGGACATTACATGTTTTGCAATCTCCATTACTTGTCCTTGTCTCCCAGGCACATCTTCTAACAAGGTGATTTGTGAGCTTGACAATCAATCACTCCTTCATTGTCACTGAAAACATCAAGTGGTGTGGCTGCATACTCGCTGTTGTATAATTTAAGAAGAATACAATGACAGACCAAAAAGGATGGAACAGTAAGGGATACAATACTTTAGAGTCCAAACAAACCCCAAAAACAATCAAGTTAAAATGTGAAGATATACAAAAATGTCCCTGCCTTTTTAAGATGTAAACAACTTCTTCAGACACAGATTACAAAATCTATCTGTTTTTATAATTTCAACATGACAGTGCATTATCAGCATATTCTAAACTTTGGAAAGAAGACAGTCCATATATCTATATAGAGCCTTTTCCAGAATATATTGAGTGTTAAAAAAAAAACACACTCAGGTGTGCGGATGGACCTGTCAGCTGAGAAGAGATTCCACAGTGACATTTTCATATTTGGTCTGTTATTTCACCTCATGAGACACTTGCCTTCTGGCGGTGAAGTTTTCACTTTGACACTTCAACTGACGGAGAATTGGCTCATTAGCTTTGTTGCATTGCTGACATTTCTGCTTTGTAATTCCAGACATATGTATTCATAGAGTGCATTAACAAATGGGTTCAAGAGCTTTTTGGAACAACAAAAGCCACAGATTACTGATGGGACATTTTAGCTTTGATACACGACCAATCCAAATAAACTAATGCAAAGAAGGCAGACGGAAAGGATTATTTTTACATAAAAGGAGCAGCTGGCAATAACGCAATGTTTTTCTCTTACATTACCTTACAGTATGTAGTATGAGGAACTCACCCTGGGTGTAAATGGAATTTAAAAATACATGTTTACCAATAGCATTGCAGGACATCTTTGACTGTGTTTTGGAAAATGTTATTGGAAAAATAAAATACTCAATATTTCCAAAATGGCTTTTTTGGAGGGCACAGATAAACTGTTACAAATCAACACTTAGCAGTGCTAACAAGCAGCTTCTACCTTTAACTAATGATAGCTTTTGCTTTTACCAGTCAAAGTGTCATATTTCTACAATAGCAGGTCATAGAAACTGTCGGCACTTAATAATAATAATAATCTGTAGATAGCTCAGTTACAAATATGATTAAACCTCTCTGGTGTAAGTGATGTATCTGTCTGAAGGAAAGAACCTGAGATACATTTAAATATGGTATTTGACTATTACAGGACTTCAATCGGGGTCAGGAATAAGGGCTTAGTAGGGAAAACCCTTCCCTTTTTCCTGATGCTTTTAGGTGAATGCATACACTTGGATAAACCGGACCCATACAAATCTGATGCTTAAACTCAACAACCAGCCATGCTTATATGTTTCAAATCCGGGCCAGAACCCAGACTGAATTTTCGGAAAGACATGGCGAACAACACCGTCTCTCAAAATGTAAATGAGAGATGGCGGCTTTTACACAAATTGGCACAAACACATTGGACGCTTGTTATGTAGGTTTTCTTTGTTGCATTCCATCTCATTTGCCATGGAAGCTTCTCCCCTAGTTTACCCACACAGTATCATTTCAAAAATGATCAGACAATCACTGATACAACAGATGGGTCCAAAGAGACTTGGTTGCCGATGATGCCAGTGGTCTTTTCTTTTTTTTTGGAATTGGTTTTTCATGGGCCTTGTTTGGTCCACTATACACATCACTTTCTCTGGAAGTTTGTTAGAGTGGATTCAAGTTATATTTCTTGGATATCTTGCAATGTTTTATTTTATTTGCAGACCTCGTTTTATCTTAAGGCACAAGGAGAAATATGTAGTTATCATAAACTATGAAATTCCTGTCACAGTGGACCTTCAAAGGTTTTTTGATTTGGCCTTCAGATTAAATACTTTGTGTTTTAGAGTTTGAAGATGCAAGCTTTCAAGTTTAGCTTTCCTTTAACATCCAAGACATTACAAATAAAATCTGTCATGTTTAAATGTGGATAATTTCGGGACATGTGGTGATGGCAGGACACCATACAGCTTTGTTGTTTATACTCTGATTTTAGTTTGGATAGATTTCATTTCACTCATCTTGCATTTGAATGGATTCCCTGCCATATCAATCGACTTAAACTGATCAAAAAATCACTGAAGTTAACTAACTAAAAACGTTTATCCTTAAACATTTACTGATTGAAGATTTAATCAGTTTGTATAGAATAAACAAACCACTTCAAATAATAGCTTTTTAATACTTCCAGTTAGTGGGAGGCTACATACTTACTTGGTTCAGAATGAAATCCCATTTGTGTCTTCAGCTACAAGTTTTTGTCCAATACATACAAAGCAAAAATTCTCCGAAAGTGTGCGATTACGTTTCTCATTAGCAAAGTTGCCCTCGAAACTTTCAAAGAATTTAGTCTAGAGGCCATCTTGCTAACACATCTTTGCATGAGACGACCAAAATGGGTAAAACACTGCCACAACAGAATGTTACCCTATCTCTGTCTCGTTATGACTGCTCCTATCAATCCATTCATTTGGAGATAATTAAAAAGTTGCCAAAATAACAGTGTTCAAATCTGCTGGCCAGAGCCATTAAAACATTTTCTGCCTCTCTCCGCTGGCGCAGCTGCCAAGCGAGGTGACACTCCAAAATGGCCAGCTGTTATCAGCGCACTCCACACCAGTTGGTTTCAATGCTTTAGAGAATTTGTTTAATAAGGTTTTTTTTCCCCCTCTCTAAACCCGCCATTTCCTTCCCCTTTGCTCGTGCAAATGTGCCGTCATGTGGGGATAAAAGGGACCAGGAAAACCCAGGAATTTAAGCAGTGTTACAGTGAAAACGCAAAACATCCCTCCGTCTAATGAGTTGTCAATGCTGGCAGTTTGAGAGCAGTGAAAAGGGCTGTTGTATTCTGTGTGTTTGAGATGGACTGTCTGTATCAACCAAAGTATGTGACAATAAGTATGAAATGAAGCAGAACCAAACAAGATTAAAGCGCCTAAAAGTATTTTCCAATAAGATGTTAATGTGAAATAGCAATAATCGCCTAAACATGAAACCCTTGAGGTTATATTTAATCAGAATAAAGTAAAAAATATTGAAGCAAATTAAGAAAAACTCCCCGTCTTCTCAATTTCTCAATGTCACGCTTGTATTGTTTTGTCTGACTTTAAGCCAAGAACATTAAAGGGACGCTTAGCAGTTTTTGGTACAGCGCTGAAATAGAGTTGACCCAATCAGCAGCAGTTCAGAATGAATGAAAGTCTGGGAAATCTCTTCTTGTGTCAGGGTTTTGCTAATTAAAGACGTCCATCAGTGGGGCTGTTCCTGCCAGCACGTCCGCCACCGCCGACTGTGTCTGAGTGGCACCAAAAGTGTTTTGCTTTTATTATATTCCAAAAGAGACACGGCTAAAGTGTAATTAGGAATGCGGGGCGAGATCACATCACACACAGGAGTGATTCGCTGAGATTTTCTCATGCGCTCGTGTCAGGCTTTAATTACTTTCCAGGGAAAAGGCAAACAAACGCACAAATCATGCTCGCAAATACCCATTCCCTTTACATGATTCCAGTTCCCCCACTGCTACTCACCCTGCAGCTAGAGCTCAACTCCCTTTTGTTAAGCAAATCCATCATGATAAAAGTGCGCTCACGAAAAATAAAACCTGTATCGCGCTCCACAGACACAGAGTTTAATTTAGATTTTTTTTAGAATTCTGACCTGGCAAATTGAGATAAAGCAATCTCACCTGAACACCCAGCGGATAGTAACATCTCAAGGTTTACCCACTCCAGCTATTAACTTTGTGACTTGTATCACTGGGAGTCCATAGTGTTTTCATTATTTTCCCCCACGTCAAATGGACCTCAGTGCAAATGTCCCTCTGATTCATTTTATACTCCACCTTTGGACTAAACTTAGAGCAACAAAAGTGCCGTGGCAATTGCTTATTCATTGTTTTCAATAGCATATTTCCAATTGTGCTGTGACAGTGAGGCTGCTTTTTCCCCCCGACGATGGGAGCCGAGTACAACACATATGGCTTCGGAGATAACAGGAACCAAGACACAAAGACACAGTTTGGCAGTGTTGCAGAGAGGTGGCCAGAGAATGATCCTGGTTTAAAGGGTTGTCTGTTGACGCTCAATGAACTACACCAACACTTGTTGATTACAAAGAAAGAATATGTCGTCCAATTAAATAGTATGGCTTTTTGTTGTTCAGCTGTAGATCTGCAATTGTTTAAATGTTGGTTTCCTTTGGGTATTTTTGAAATAGTTCTCGAGAGATACAAAAATGTCATCCATAGTGGTTGAGTCTGCCCTTCTTGGGTTGGATCTCCCCCCCAAATGTTTAGAAAACAAGGCTTCGCATAAATGTATTTACTAGCAAAACAAGGTGTGGCTTTTATTGTGACGCATCTACAGAAATTGCAATATGTATTTGGCACAGAGGTTAGCTTTGTGTTAAGTTAGTTAACACACAGATACATAAAAAACTACTTTTTGTATTGAACATTGACATGTATCTTGTGTGTGTTATTCAAAAGATGTTCTGACAGTAAACTTAGTGTATGATGATTACTTGGGGAGAATCGGATGCAGCAAAATCAGTATCATTTTAATTAAAAAGTTAAAGACTGAATAAGTTACTTGCTGTTTCATTTGGGCCAGATGGGTCTGCAAAAAAATTGTATTCTTACTAAAAATGCCAACTCTAAACAGAATTCATTTGGAGAAAATAAGCACAGCCTGCTGAGAGAGCAGGAAGGCAACATTCCTCGCTGAATAAAAAAGTTTAAATAGCGAGGTAGACTTTAAGTGAAACACTCTTGAATACAATAAAATGATTTGATCTAATAAATGCATTCCAGGCAAACATCAGCTAACCAACAGCAACGGTGCTTTTGATGTACAGTATAGACACCGCGAAAGGACTTGCAACTAAATCACGAGTTGTTTAGTGTGTACTCAGCAAATCATAATCAAAACTATATCAAAGGCTTTTTCCCTCCTGAGGATACAATCAAAACATGCAAATACAAACCACCTCATATGCTGATGTAATTCAACTGTACAGAAGAAAGCAGATAATGAGCAAAACCCAATGCAAATGTTTCTACTTCCTGCATGTGCATTTATTCAGACGCATATGTCATGAAACATATTTCACGATAACTGGAATTAATTGTCTTTTGTGCATGGCTTGCACTCAAATGAGTTGCTGATGGTGCATTGCAGGCACGGGGTCAGGGGTGGTAAAGAATGTACTTTAAATGCATGAAACACCGGGAAATCAAGACTGCCGTTTTTTTCTTTTGATTGCCTCCAATCTGCGATTTTAATGTTATTGCTATTCTAACACGCCCAATCCTAGAACATTTAGTTTCTTTAGTATCTGAGTGTGCCAATGCACTTAAACCTTAAGTGGGCAGGGTTAGTTTGTTGCTTAAACTTATCATTATAAAGCAAATGTTGATTGCACAATGAAATGGCTGTAATCTGCTTTTATATGTGTTTTCTTTAAACCTTGCTTTTGCAATTACATTACTGGTGCTATCATCTATGAAAATGAGGGCTGGAACTACAGCTTACATTAAGTTGCACAACCAAAACAGGAAGAAGGAAGTGACTTTGTTTTCCTTGTTAGCTGTACTAAGTTACCAGAGAGATTCAAGTCTTTTGCAGTTACTCTCCAAGAAGCAGAAATGGCGGACGGTCAAACTTAACTGTGGAAAACAAAATTAGTAGTCAGCTCTATTGCTGCAAAAGTCTGTTAAAGTTGGTTGCATCGAAGGAAAGATTTACTGTGTTGGCAAGCGTTGGCTGAAATATGATGTGTTTATTGGGCTTAATAACCATAAGGAAATAATATTTTAGACTTTCATAATAAAGAGAACCACATTGCTGAAAATCCCTTTGGGTACACTTGAATAGTTTTGTCTTAAATTGAGTATGTCAAACCTCTCAATAAAAAAGTCAGTAATGGGGTCAATTTGTATTTGTTTTTACGCTCTCGATTTAAACAAATGAACTCTTGTTGATTGTGTATTGCTAAAGACAAGTTAAGAGAGACTGTATTTCTAAACTAAAGCAAAATTCAAAAGGAAATGTCCACTGATTGGGTCACATACTGTATATCGACCTATAGGCTATTTATGTGCAAATAGAAGGGGATCAAATGCCTTGACTCTTTTGCCAAAGTATTTTGTCGCTGAAATAGTGCAGGCAATCCTAACACTGGTCCTCTGAAGAGCCATTAAGATTAAACAGGCTTTAAGCCAATCTAAAAGGCATTCACACTGCAGTATTTCCACTATATGTAAGCAATTTGAATGTGACACTCATTTAAATAACTCACACTTGAATAACTCTCTGGTCAGCATTTAGCATTTAAAGCCACATTAATGCTTTTATTCTGTTCAAGGAACCAGAGGACATCTGGCTCCTTCATTTCGGCAATCTGTGCACAAAAAGTGGCTATTCTTAAAAAAAAAGAAGAAGAAAAACTAAGCACATTTATCGCTTATTTTATTCAACTTTAAACTAGCATGCATTTGTTACTTTTCTGTTTGTTAAACTGCAATGACTGTTGGTCTTGATATAGACACAGAAAAAACAATTAGGTTCGGCTACCCTCAAGATTTATTTTTCACAAGTCATGATCCCTCTTAGTCAGTCTTCTTTCCAAGATGTACAAACAAAATACCAAAAGCTGTGTCATTTTTGTTCCAAATGAGTATAAACCAGTCGGTACATTTGGAAAGTCAAAGATCTCAGCACCTGGGAATGTAATCATTGAGTTATTTGGATTGATGAACAAAGTCAATACTGCGATCCGGTCAATCTGACACTTTACACTGTCTTATCACGGCAATGACCATGTCCAAGCCACCGGGTTAGATGTGTTCCTCAGTGTGTGTGTGTGTGTGTGTGTGTGTGTGAGAGAGTGTGAGAGATAGAACCACTCAGGTGTTCCCCCCAGGCCTCCTAGATATCATCAGTCATTACTCTCGTCATTCATCAAACACTGCAGGTGCACGTTAGCTTGTGTGCCTCCCTGGCGCCCCCCCCCCCCTCCCCTCTTGTCTACCTACCTTTTTCTGCTGCTCTTTCACTTGCTTCCCCCGTGGGGCCTTACCAAACAAAACTCCCAGGAGGCCAGAGGAGATGCAAATTCGTACAATCTGGAGGAACGTGCTGATGTAGAGAAAAAGGAAAAGGAATAAATAAAGAAGAACTGCATACAATATGTCCTCTTACTTAAAACTCCACTTGGTATTTACAAAAACTGAAAAGCAAGACCCCTCTACAAGCATTGGTTTAATTGCTGATTCAGTTATTTGTACAGGTGTGACAATGGGTATAGTATAAGTGGAGGCAACCCCACTTAGACTTTATATGCACAGGGCCCAGATCTGTGTGCTACAACTCTGGAATTAGGTACGATCGCCCAATTAATTCATACCACAGACAAGTGGTCATTAGGAATCTCAACATTCCTGCTTTTGTGTTGTACAGCATTATGTTAATGAGCTCTGTGTTCTGTCTAACCTTGGGCCATTCAGCATGCTCGGAAGGAGAATATTTACTCAACAGAACAAGGATTCACCATTGTGTGGGAATTGTCAACATGCACCCAGTTAGCAAATATAGAATCCATTGACATGAAAATGAGTATCATCATGAACATAAATGATTTCAGAACCATGACGTGAACTGTTTAACAAGGCCATGTCTTTTCCCGCCATAGTATCTCTTTCTTTTTGTGGGTCTGGGTATTCCTGTTTGCTTTGCAGAGGGACAAAGATATGTGTCAAGCATGCTAGTGATCCCTCTCATGATCACTCCTTGTTAGTTTCTTAGTTCTTGAATTATATTTTTTAGCATTAGCCATTCCCATTGGTAGTTCCATTTCCTGAAAATAAACCTTAAAAGTAAAGGTTACTTCAGGGTTCTTACGGTCACTGAAAACCTGGAAAAGTATTGGAAATTCAAAAATGCAAATGCAAAGGCCCTGGAAAAGTTTTGGAAAACAATATTTTCCCCAAAGTTTTGGAAAAGTCATGGAAATGTAACTAAAGTCGCATCAAATATAATTTATATTTTATCTAATCGCCGAAATAGTAATACTATAATGATAATAAATACTGTATCGTATAGTAATGAAACATAAAATGGCATTTAACTGTCGAGGTATTTTGCTGGTGAGAGATTTTAATAGAAGCTAGTAAGCCTGTTTGATTTGTTTTAGATAGGCACAACATGTTTCATATGCAGACCTTATTTTCCTGTTCCATGTTAAAATAAACAATTTTCAGTGGCACTGCTGAGAGTCATGTTTTTGGTCATGGAAAATTAGGTAAAGGTCATGGAGAAGTCATGAAAAATCATTGGTGAAAAAGTGTATGAACCCTGTTACTTACACGTTGTGGATTTCATTAAGTTGTGTTTCTTTCTACGCATTTTCCTGTTTACAGTAATCTGTCGATCTCAAGCATGTTATATTATATGCCTAGCAACCACACTCAATAGCATACCATTGCCCCTTTGCAAATAGCTCTGTTGTACCCCCTTGTTGTTGTTATGAAGCCTTGTTTCTGGTCACCCTCTCTCCTCTCTAAAGTCCTGTCCCCCAGACAGACTTGGCTCAGCCCCAGCCTGAATGCTGCCTGGTGGCTAATTGAAAATGCTTTAATTGGGGTTGGGATGATACGAGCCAAAGACATGTGCCTCCTCTGCTCTTCCATCAGCACACTTCCACTCGCCGGCAGAGCCATCTCTGCCAGGGCCACACTAGTAGGACAGCAGAGAATGTTTTCTCGTTTGTGAGGCTGGCGCAGCAAACTGGTAAACACCAGCCTGTAACAGAGGGGAGCCATTGGTGCAGGAACCAACTGTGATGATTTTAAAGTGGGCGCAGTGCATAATGAGTTAGCAGCCTTCTCTATCACCCCCAAAATGAGTTTCCTAAACCTGATATTATGTTGCGCATCTGTTGTCACAGTTTTCTTTTCTTTTTTCTCCGTTTGAAGTGTTTGCGTTGTTAATGGGACCCTTCCATTCTCCACTCTTTAAATGTTTAAGATGACATCTGCGTTCCTTCAATGCAATTTGTATTTATTTCCGCCTCTCTTTGGTTTGTTTTTACATGGATCCAATCACACATGCCATTAACATTAAATGAATACATCTCTGTTCCTTTTTTCCAAACGCCCAGATGGCGACCAATGGAAATGTTCCTCCGAAACAAATTAAGGACGAGAGCAAATGTACAGATGGAGGGTAGAAATTAATTTCTCGCAAATTACATTTCATATGTAGATTGCCGTCACATTAATGGTCTGGTTAATGCCTCTGCAAACAGGGAGTAAGAGGAGAGAGCCCGAGAGGGAAAAGAGGAAATGAGAGAGGGAAACGGAAGGAATTAAATGAGCGAGGGAAGCAGAGGACGAGTGTGGAAAAATAAAGGCTAATGCAGCAAATACTGGAGCAGGGGTGTCAAACTCAATTTCATTGCGGGCCACATTCGCATAAAGGTTGCACTCAAAGGGCCGGTTTTAACTATATAAATATATAATATATATATAAAATAATGTATTATATGACATTATTGCCTCTGAATTGGATTATTATCGGATAGGAAAATAACTTAGTAATTAACTACGTCTGAAAGCAGAAGTCCAGGGCAAATAATTGCAAGTGTGCCCATGTCACAAAACAAGATGCATTGTGGGACATGTAGTTTATGGGCAACCTGCTTCTGTAAATTGGCATGTAACCGTATAATAAACATATTATATTCTTTGCAATCTCTTGCGGGGCCACATAAAATGAAGTCGTGGGCCATATTTGGCCCCCCGGGCCTTGAGTTTGAGACCCCTGTACTAGAGGGAAACCAAGCTATTGTGCATTGGTATGAACCCCACTAGACGCAAACTTCTCCAGGTGTCTCTCACATTGTTTTATGAGAGCTTTGAACCTAACACTACTTCTTCTTGGCACTGGACTGTGACCAGGTGGAATTAAACAGAAAGCAACCTTTCCCTGCTTCCCCACACCATTAAAGTTCCCCCCTCTTAAATCACAGATGCAATACATTCAGTGTGTAAGGAGCTGGAATCTGCAGTGGGGTAACGGTGCCAAGCAAAGAGGAAAGGGAGGGGAGGTGCAATGGAAGAAGAGGAGAGAGAGTGTGTGTGAGTGCTGACAGAGCTACTGTAGCATGGGGAGCACTTTCACTCTTTCTGTCACAACGTCTTCTCTCACTCACACATACAAACACAGTGAGATATTTCCCACTTCACCTTAACAGCATCCAAGGCTTGCATACACTCATATCCCTCACCCTTCACAACTATTGAACATGCGTGATTACAGGGTCTTTACGCAGATAGTGAGACACCCATTATAGCCTAGGTAGGTGTTAAGCACTTACTGCAGATACATGACGGATGCATGGCCATTTGAGGTGTTGTGAACTTAAAAGAGGTACAATTAAAACGTAGAGAAGTTGAGAAGTACCTTTGGGTGCAGACACATTAAATATCTTGTGATGTATGACGTATTTAAATTCACATTTTCATTCTGGGTCAAATTTGGTTAAACTCGTCAACCATGTTTAAAAAAGCGTTTTGCATCCTCTACCCCTCAGATTAGGCCCTATTGCCGGATTGTTTTGTCTTTGGGGTGAGCAGCCAAGGCTTATGGGTAATGTAGTATTTAATGGCATCTGCCATTTTTTAATTGAACAAAAAAAGATTGGTCATGGACAAAGATTAAATATTTAAGGCCATAGAGATGCGAAGTCCCTCCCCTTCCGGTGGGACTCATGGGACCTTATTTCGGAAAAAGTTTGTATTGAAGTCAATGGAGAGAGAAAGATCATCTTTTGATCCAGTTTAAATTGTGCCACGAATTACAAATATGATGTTGGTCAATCTTAAATAATAATTTCCATGTCAAAAAAGTCTGTGGTAAAACTGTTGAAAATATAAGTCTATGAAAAATACGCAACTAGAAAGACTACAACTCCCAGAGTCCCGGTCCCGACTAACTCTCCTTGTGTGTATGTACAGCTCTCAGCATGCCCAGACTTGTAGTGATTTTCACCTCGTTGAATACTTTTCGCCTCATTCTGAAAGAAAGAAGTGAAATGTGCCAACGTCACGGCCATCTTGGTGTGTGGTGCGAGACGGGAGGGGTAGTTCATTGAGCGGTTTCACACAAAAAAAGTGTTGCTTCACAGTTTTACGACACATTTTTATTTGTTTGACTTGTACAATTATCTTTTAAATTGACAAACATCATATGTGTAATTCGTGGCACAATTCAAACGGGATCGAAAGACAATCTTTCTCTCTCCATTGATTTCAATGCATAACTTTTCAGAAATAAGGTCCCATGGAGGTCCACCGGAAGGGGAGGGACTTCGCCTCTCTGTTAGCTAACTTGCTATACAGTATATCTTTATTTATTTATATATTTGTTATGCCTTTATTACATTGCTGAACCAGGGGATTTTATGGTTTAGGACCATTGAGGATATAATTTAAAGAAAAAAGTAAGGGAATGTGCATTCAGAAACAGTGTCACCTCCCACATTGCAACTCTATAGTTTGTAGTTTATCACACATGAACCCCACTTTTTAAGATATTCTTATTAGAGAATCTCTCCTTTGTTTAGAATGAGATGTATTCCCCTTTGTTCTTAATCTGGCCCTTCCAAATGAGCCTCATTATTTTACAGACAGATGGAAATTAGCTAATTATTACCCCCGGCTAATGGCCTCACACCATGCCATGTTAGTAAATATGTAAGCTGTAGAGCATCAATCGTATATTTAACTTAAATAAGAAACTCATAATGTTTGAGCTATTATAGCAGAAGCATGATGCAACTTAATGTTAACGTCAGCCAAAGGAAACATCATCATCTTCAGATGCATCCCTACCCTGTCTTGTTCTGTCCTCCAGTGCTATTAGGGTTTTTAGCAGTGCTTTTCAAAGACCACATGCAGTAGAAGAGCTAAAGTGCTTGGATATGAACAACCTCTAATGATGTCCCCTCTCACGTATGGCCTCAAAAGGCTTCTTTTTTCTGTTAGTGGTCACAGAGGTAAAAGGAAGAAAAAAAACAGGGAAAAAAGGACTAGCCACTTCAGGAGAGAGAGCAAAATAACTTGTACACAAACAAATGGAGATAAAACTACAGGAACTCACCGGTGGATTAGAAGAAGCAATTTTCCACACTACTTTCTGAAATGTTATCAACAAAAGAACAAAGTGAGCTCGGTCTGGGACAACATGCCCACCATGTAAGTAAAGAAATAAAAATGGATGGATAAAAGCTTGGCAAAAAGAAGTAACATTTCCAATGGTCTGAGAATGAAATGTTTACCAATCAATATTTGGTAACAATTTTGTTGTAAGCTTTCAAAACAACCACACACATCAAAAGAACATCTTTGAATACCTTGATTTTTGATTTTGCTTGTTGGTAATATCACATTTTCAAATTACGTGAAAAGTACTCAAAATCCATGGCAAATTAAACCCAGAAAGAAACTGGAACGCTGTGGATTTTCCGGTAATCATTGTTATTGGTTGAAAGGACTATTTTATTGATGCAGTGTGAGTCTTCGTTAGTGTCGAACAGCTTTGGTACGAACTGAGTGCTCACAAGAATATGATTGGGGAATTGGGTAATAGCTTTAACCAATCATTTTGTGGCAATACATAGTTTCTAGTCCTCAACTACAGAAAAAATAAATAAATTAAGAAATCCAGCTTTCCTGGAGCTTTTGATGACATCACTTGATCTTTATCAGAGGGTCATGTTTACCCAGTTGTCATGGAATTACGAAATTAGTACTAAAAAAAAAGTCTTAAATGGCAATACCCAAATAGTGTCAAGCCTAATTATTTGCTTACAATGAACACCACATCCATCAATGCTAAGTAGTTCCACAGTAAAGGTCATAGGGCCCCAAACATGGGTTCAACCCTTCTCTTGCGTTGGGTCATACCCCCCTTCCCATACTATTTTCGGTCAAAATTGACCGGTGTGTTTTGCACAGTCATATCTCTGGAGCCCCTGATCCCATTTTGATGGTTGACATCTCATTTGAACAGTCCAAGCAAGTGTAATCAAGGGGTGACAGACATAATGACACCAGGAGTTATAATTATGCAGTAAGTTCAAATATAGTGCTGACTGTACATTACTGTATATTATAAGAATGCTTGCCATGTAGGCTGTGTTTTGCTGGAGATGGAAATGCTTTAGTTGTTATAGCTGAGATTCTTCCCGTTCCAATGATGTATGGGATGTATTGATTTGATACAAGCAAGTCATTGTTTCATTGTGTACTTTCAACTATACAGTATATGGTCCGGACCCACCGGTGGGCCCATCAAGTTCAACATTCACTGCATTCACTGTGATGAATATAACATAAGACACTGATACTGTTCAGTGTTTTCCTCAATGAAAATTTAGAGAAAAATAAATATTCAGGGCGCCTCTCCCTCAGGGGCCTCTCCCTCAGGGGCCTCTTCCTCAGGGGCCTATCCCTGGTCTGTTGACTGTTGGTCAAGCTCATAGTTCTGGATCGCTGTTGTCTCCATTTCTGAGACATCGTCCTCTATGTCTGGTTCAATCTCCTCTTCATCTCTTTCAAAATATTTGTCCAGAGCCTCTCTGACAGAAAATCGCCTAATCGTTCACCTGCTTATTGTGTCAATGATTCAAATGTGAGTAAGGCCCAAATATAACTGCATGAGAGCCAATAATGGAGGGGCATTTACTGCGAGAAAGTGTGAGGTTTTTCTTTCTCGAGGGGCACAGAGCTCGCACCTGTGAGAATGTCTGATACATTGTATCATACACGAGAAGTGTGTGTGTGTGTGTGTGGACATAATACACTCAAACCCATTCATTTCCTACAGCGGTCAATTCTGACCGAAAACATCATGGGTGTGTCACTGTTGAATAAATCACTAAAAAAATCTATGCAAGTGGTGATCATCAATTGAATATTGTTACGTCTCCACTAAGGTCTAGGGGACCTGGAGACAATAACATACAACCAATAAAAATGAGGGAGTCAGTGTAACAGTTGACAAAAGGTTTATTTTGTATAAACCCAGAATCGAACAGACATATACTTGAAACTGAGGTTACCTACTGTAACCCCAGCTTCTATGAGTAAATGGCGCAGCCCTCTAAGGCTATCGCTATTGGGTAATCCCCCTGCGCCCCCGCGCAGCACTGAAACACTTGTAGTCCACGCCCACCCGCAAGGTGGGCCCCACCCTCGGGCCTCCTTCCATTATAAATAGGAAGGTGGCCCGGCAATCTGCTCCCATACAACATAACTTTTCTTCAGCTATTCGTAGAGCCAGTGGGGCCCCGCACTTAGAGGGCTGCGCCATTTACTCATAGAAGCTGGGGTTACAGTAGGTAACCTCAGTTCTATTTCGTATATGGCTTCGCCCTCTAAGGCTATCGCTATTGGGTTAAGGGCGAAGCATGATGTAGTCTGCGCCCCACTGGGTCCGCCCGGCACTAGAAGCACAGACATACCTGCTCAATAACACCCCCCTGCCTGATGTGCCATGCGTAATGGCTCATCACCGTACCTGGAACATAGCAAACATGCCTATCTTCCCGACGGGGTGAAGGCTGGGAACAATACATACCGGCCGCTGTGAGAAAGTAGAGACGAAAGTCCCACCTCGTCCTGCGATCGTAGTGGGGGACAGCAGCTCTCTGCGTGCAGACAGGCAGGAGAGCGCACAGCTGGATCCCTGACGTCACTCACTCTGACCAGGCACTCCGTACAAAGTGTGTTAGAGGAAAAAGGAACATCCCTCAGGGGAAATGGGCCGCTCTCCGCGTGCCAAAAGGCAGGAGAGAGAGAGGCGCACAGCCGGCTCCCTGACATCACTCACCCCGACAGGACACCCAGTACAGGGTGTGTCAGAGAGGAATGGGAGACATCCCTCAAATAAAAATGAATAAATGAACAGGGGGAAGACCAAGATGCAGCCGTGCAAATATCTTCCACTGACATTCCTCCGTGCAAAGCCGTGGAGGAGGAAATTCCTCTGGTGGAGTGCGCCTTGATGTTCTCCGGGGGCTCCACCCCAGAGGAGACATATGCCTGTGACACAGCCTCACACAGCCAGTGTGACAGCCGTTGTGCAGACAGAGGTTGCCCGATCGAGCGCTCTCTATAGTGCACGAACAGGCGCTGAGAACGGCGCCAGGCCGCCGTGCGCGCCACATAGCAGGACAGCGCGCGCACCGGGCAGAGGAGATGAGATGTGGCTTCTTCCTCCGATTTATGAGGAGGCGGAAAAAACCCATCCAGGGTGATCACTCTTGACCTAAAAGTGCTTGTGATGACCTTTGGCATAAAGGCTGGGTTAGGCCGTAGCACAGCCGAACTGCCATCTCCTTGGATCCGGAGGCATGACGGGGCCACCGAGAGAGCGGATAGATCACTCACCCTTTTTGCTGATGTTAGAGCCAAAAGCAGTACTACTTTGGCTGATAACATTTTAAGGGGAACCTGCTCTAACGGTTCAAATGGGGCTTTGCTTAGTGCTCGTAATACCAAAGCCAGATCCCACTGAGGCGCCAGTGCGCGTGACACCGGTCTGAGTCTTCGTACCCCTTGCAGAAAGCGTTTCATCAGGGGGTGACTGAACAACGTCCCGGCTCCGAAACCCACGTGACAAGATGATATGGCAGCCGCATATACCTTGATTGTGCTGAAAGCCAAATTCCTGTCTAACAACAGCTGGAGGAATGACAGCACGTGAGGCAGGGGGCATGTAGTGGGGTCCAGGCTTCTTTCTACACACCAGCGCTGGAACGCTGCCCACTTGGCTGTGTAGGTCGCTCTGGTAGACGCGGCCCTGGCGCCCTGAATGGTGCGTACAACATCTTGAGAGAGACCCAACCTCTCTAAGTGTTCCCGTTCAGGGGCCATGCCCATAGGCGCTGGCCTATCACTGGGTAACTGTAAATCGCTCCCTCCACCTGCGAGAGAGCGCCCCCGCGCCACGGAATTTCCCACGGTCTGCCTGACAGCGTACGCTGTAGGCATGGAAACCAGGAAGCGCCCGTGCGCTCCGGGGCAATCAGGATCACTGACAGCCCCTCCTCCTGCACTCGGTCCAGAAACCGGGGAATCAGCGGGACTGGGGGGAAGGCGTACAGCAGTCCCCTGGGCCATGGACGATGTGCGAACGCGTCCACCCCTAGGGGGGGAAGGTCCCGCGCTGACAGGGAGAACCAGAGGGCGCATTGCGCGTTCCCGCGTGCGGCGAACAGATCCGCCTCTGCCTTCCCGAACCGGCTCCAAACCTGGGCGATCAGCTCGGGGTGTAGGCTCCAGTCCTCCTGGCGAGGGCCTCCTCTGGACATGAGGTCTGCCCCTTTGTTCAACTCGCTGCGCACATACAATGCTCTGATGGAGAGTAGGTGCGCGCGCGCCCAGATCAACAGCCGTCTGGCTCTGTTCAGAAGCTGCGCTGAGCGTACCCCGCCCTGGCGATTGATGTAGGCTGCCGCGGCTCTGTTGTCTGTGCGAATCAATACATGTTGATTCTGCAGCAGCGAGGCAAAATGCTGAATTACTCTCCGTACGGAGATCAATTCCAGCACGTTTATGTGGAAGGACATGTGAGCCGGCCACTGTCCCCCCACTGCCTGCGACATGCACGTTCCTCCCCACCCTGAGAGAGATGCGTCTGTGAACACCGAGATGTGTGATGTAACTCTGCCCAGGGCCACACCCTCTGACAGGACGTGGGGACTTTTCCAATAGGTTAAGTCTGAACCCACGGACAGAGGGATGACCACCATGCGCCTCCTCTGTCGCACGGGGTCGATGCGTAGGCGAATAAACCACCTCTGGAGTCTTCTCATGTGAAGGAGACCCAGGGGAATCACCCCGTGGTCGGCTGCCATCATGCCGAGCAGCCGCATCACGGAGAGGGCTGTCACCACGCTGCCGGGTGTGAGGCGTCGAAGGAGAGCTGTCAGCGTCTCCACTCTCTGCCGTGAGAGTCGCGCTCTCATGCGGGCTGAGTTCAATTCCACACCCAGGTAAACAATACTCTGGGAGGGAAGAGGACAGCTCTTTTTCCAGTTTATCATGAAACCCAGCTTTGACAGATGCGATATGAGCTGTACCGTCTGTAAAGCCACTTCCTCCCTGGAGCGAGCCATCAGCAGCAGGTCGTCCAGGTAAAATAGTACTCTCATCCCTCCTCTGTGTAGCGGCTGCAATGCCGTCTCTACACACTTCGAAAAGCTGCGAGGAGCCAGGGAATAACCGAACGGCAGACGGTTGTACTGGTACGATATTCCCTGGAATGAAAACCGCAGGAATTTCCTGTGTTGTGGGATGATGGGTACGTGGAAGTATGCATCCTTTAGGTCTATAGAGGTGAACCAGTCTCCCTGGTGAACACACTCTAGCACCCTTTTGACCGTCAGCATGTGAAACGGCCTTTTCATTATTGCCTCGTTGAACGCTGACAGGTCGAGGATGGGTCTCATTCCCCCCGTCTTTTTCGGGATAAGGAAGTAGCGGGAGTAATATCCCTGATTTTCTTCCCCTCGGGGAACCCTGGAAATAGCCTCTTTCAACAGGAGTTCCCGTAGCTCTGCTTGGAGCGCCCAACAATGTTGCCGGGATGACAGGCGTGTCTCCTTTATCCCGTTGAACTGTGGGGGGGGAGGCGAACTGCAGGGTGTACCCTCTGCTGATCAGCCTGCTCATCCATCTGTCCATCAGACACACGCGCTGCCACTCCGAGAAACACTCTGAGAGCGGGCGCACATGCTCGAGATGTGTTGTGGTTGTCATGACGACGAGCCATGCCAGAGCCCTCGCCGCCGCTGCCCGTGAGGCAACCCAAGGTGGGCCTAGAGCGAAAGGGCTGTGAGGGGGCCTCCACACGCTGCGTTTCACTCCGACTCTCATCGTGAGGCGCGTACACGCTCAGAGGATGAGTAGAGGTGTGTGCAGTAATATCCACATGAGGCGTTACCACGGCGCTCATGGGCTTATTGTGACCTTGTGTAGGTGGCAGATCTCGGACAGAGGAATGCCGCGAGGTCTGTGGTTTAATAACCGAAAAGTTATAACCATCAGGCCCCCGCAGCGAACCCCGCTGCCTACTAATCAACAGATTGGAGGCAGCTGGCGTAGTTACTGCGCTCTGTAACTTATTAACCGATAGATTAAAATGTGCAGGCTTTTGTAACGAACCCTGCTGGCTATTAACCGATAGGTCATAGGCAGCTGGTTCACCCAGAGTGGGGGATATGTGAAACCCATTTGAAACTGACGACAAAAGGTTGGAAATTAAGCTTCTTTTATTTCCTTCACACTCCCCCCCAAACCGTCAGGGCCGGCTCTGCTTCCTCGGCGGCTCTCGTGGAGCAGACGACGAACGGGAGTACTTTTCTTTTTTCTTTTCTGGTGGGGGGGCGGAGGCTCGGGACGGTGCCCCTGCCGCCGCCGACGGGCGAGTCTGCCGCCTCGGCTGTCTCTCTGCCTGCCGCTGTGGCCGGGTTGGCCGCTGCTGCTGCTGCCGCTGGTGCCGCTGCGGCTTCGCCGCAGGCTGGAGCCAGCCAACGTGCTGGCGGATATCATCCGCCTGCTCCGCTGCCGCTTTCATGGCCTCTACCATGGCCAAAAACTGGGGTCCGAACAGCCCTTCCGAGCTGATCGGAGCGTCCAGCAAGCCCTTCCTGGCCGGCTCTGTAACAGCCGCCTGTTGCAGCCAGAGGTGGCGCTGGATCTGCGTCATCCACGCTTCGATCCTCGCCTGGGAGACAGCCACGGACGCGCACAGCGTGAGCGCCGTGCTGGCCGCCTTGCCGATCTCCTCCGCCTCCTCTGGAGCCACGGTGGTGGACCGCTCCACCAGCGTAACCACCGAGTTTGCCAGCAACGCGATGTTGTTCGCCGCCGCAGACGCCTGAACCGCACACTGGTGCGCCCGGTCAGCCTGGCGGGCGACATACTGATCCTTGGGGGAGGCCAACACAGGGCGCCGTCCGGCGACCAAGTTGGCCTGCTTAACCCCAAATAACGCTGTCAAGTTCTGCTCCAGAGCGGGGGTGGTTGCGAAACCCTCGTCAGTGAATCCCTTCACCTTAGTGAAGGGAACAAAGGTGGCCACCGGAGCCCTCAGGGTCCTCGGGTTCGCCGCAGCCCCCTCCTGGTACCTCCTAATGGCTGGGAAGCGCGGCCAGATCGGGTCACTCCTGCCCGTCTGAACGCGGGAAAAAACTCCGGCCATGTCATCCAGAGCTACCTTTTCCCGTCCTAGGGGAACGAGGAGACCCTTGCAGGCTGCCGCCTTGCCGATGATCTCCGGCAGCTCCAGCATGATGCCCCCCAACGCCGGCAGTGCCGTGGCAACGGAGAAGGGGACCGCGTGCTCGGCCGCCATACCCGTACCTCGCTCCGACCCCGTCTCCCCCGTCCGGGGGAGAGGGGGGAGGGGGGAGGGGAGAGCCGCATGGCGAGCCATGGAGGGAAACGGGGTAGGAGTCGTCCGACTCCTGCCCACCACTCGGCTCCAGAAACAGGCTGTCGTCCCTGTGCTCCTGGACTGGCCAGTCGTCCTCCTCAGCCGCGGCAGCTAGAGCGTCCGCTCTTCGCTGCCTGTCGGCTGATGGGAGACGGGCACAATGCGAACACGCGACCTGCTGGTTGAGAGCCGCGTACGCGTGCTCTGGCCCCAGACAGGATTCGCATATCGCGTGTAGATCATAGCTCATGATGTACCCCGTTTTACATGAGGGACAATCACGGACACAATTGTTGCTCATGACTCTAATTCCTTTCCTGTGCTTCAGTACTCTGACGGTTGCTGAAGAAAAGAGGGAGCAGATTGCCGGGCCACCTTCCTATTTATACCGGAAGGAGGCCCGAGGGTGGGGCCCACCTTGCGGGTGGGCGTGGACTACAAGTGTTTCAGTGCTGCGCGGGGGCGCAGGGGGATTACCCAATAGCGATAGCCTTAGAGGGCGAAGCCATATACGAAATAGAACAATCGGTTGGTGAGGAGGAGGAGGAGGAGGAGTCAAAGGATTGTGCCAAACAAAAGAAACACGAATAACAAAACCAGGCCTATCTCTACATCTATCCTTTGAAACCAAAACTCAAACAAAAAAAACCCTCACTAACTAAACTACAAAGAATTTGACAAAACAATATACAGGGGTGGCAACAATCCACTAACTTAGTGTGTCTGAACATTAGTTAGCTACGTGGTGAGAAATGTACAGGGTACCCCAGACTTACCTAACTCCTCCACCTCTCAACACACACACTTTCACAAAGGTCAGACAATTCAAAGTTCATGAGTTGCTAAACACTGCAGGCTCCTTCATCAGCAACAGGCCCAGAGTGAGAGAGAGAGAAGACTTCCTGGGTGCCTCCTTTATGGTCGGCCCTGGCTGCTGATAGGCCAGCTGAGGGTGAGGAGATCCAATCAGATTCAGGTGCACAGGCAGATTCCGATCAGCTGCTGATTAGCTGTGCAGAAGGCAGGGAGAAGAGAGAAACACAGGAGGGAAAGAAAACCCCACAAGTACAGCCTGCCTGGCACGTAACATATATGTTCAGAGGCCTAGTGTGGAGGATAACATAAGGTCTTGAGGCAATTGGATGAAAAACACAATATTTATGATCAAAAACAAAGTCACTCGAAATGCAAGAGACGGGTTAATATGGCAATTGTCTGTGGTTATAATAGATTTGTTGGTTGGTTGCATTATTAAGAATATAAGAAATTACTTTAGAACTCCACAAACTGTAAAAACAATGCAAGCACTTTGAAATTTGAAAGTTTAGCCCAGCGGTAATGCAAGTAGAAAGGTCAGAGGGTCTCGAGAATCAAACGCTTGCAAACGCTGAGAGCACAGAGGATCAGGGGTCAGAGAAGTTTGCACTGATAACGCATGAGTAAAGGTCTTAGGTCACCAAAATCAATGGGGTTTTTTCTCCTCTCGATAGAAAGGAATACAAGAAATGTCTGATTTCTGGATATGTTGGTCACAGTCAAACAAAGCATAGGTTAAGGTAAATATTGAAACAATTGTTATATTCTTCCACAGTTTCTTCAGGCCACTATTTCAACTCTGCATATCAACGTCCGGTCAAAGGGGAAGCAACACTGAGCCAAACATAAATGCCACTGCTCCCAAAAGCCCCTTTTACACAGACAATGGCCAATGGGTTCTTATATTACAAGATGTTTGCTGAAGGAGAAAGTCTCTTTTGATAAGCACAGGCAATGCTACATGCTGTACATTATATAAAAAATGTTGATAATAGCTAAGATGTAGGTGCAAGGTGATCACAAGCAGCAGCAGGCCACTGTAGAACATACAATAACAACATGTTTCACTCCTAGCTGTGTTCACATTGGGTAAATTGTCTGATCGGTGAACTACTTTATTTTGACTTTTTCTTACCCTTGCAGAAAGTCAATTCTGCTTTTAATACAGGAAAGTTGAAACAGCGCTTCCTTAGTGCTGCAAGGTCTTATTAAGAATCAAGTTTTTGCACTGATTAAAACTTGAAGACGGAAACAAAATAGCAGATGGTATTGTTTTATGTTGTGGTACTGCATAATGTTGTTTTTCAGATTTTTCTCTGGCAAGTTGTTGCCAAGCTTCACACCCGACACGAGAAGTGAGTAAACAAATGACCAACCCATCTGTTATTGCTTAGGTCAGTGTGCTGTGTTGTTAGGTGTGAGATGTCTTCTCATCCCTGCCGAAGGGACCATTATAGAGCTAGTATACAGTTAGATTCGATCACTCCTGACCCTGGAGTCATCTCCCATCGCGGCAGCTCACTGTGGGACTCTCAGTCTCTCCCTTTTCTCTGAGTATATAATCCATCTCCCCCTACTTCTGCTCCTTGATCCTTCCAGCACCAGCCTCACTCCATTCCCCCACAGCAGTCCCCTGAAAAGACTCTCATACTCACTTCACCCTTCCGGCTCTTTTTCTATAAAGCTAATTTTACTTCAGCTGTCTGGACCTTAGGAAACCTCTGCTGTTCCCACACCTTTGGGCTTTCCTCAACTGAAGGTTAGGAACTACAGCACCCTCTCTCTCTGGCTCATGGGGTTTTTGTTTACACTTTTGGGTTGATTCTCCTCTGTTGGAAAGTTGTTTTCTCTGTCCCTCTACATCCATGCACCTTAGAAAGCCTGTTTTTACAGTACAGTACACGTGAGCGTCCGCATGACCATGTCGAGCTTCGGCCCATTGATGTCTCTCTGAGCCGTCTCCTCAGCCCAAGGAGCACACAGCCCCCCGGACTTCCAACTGTCTGTATCCACTTCAAAGGGGGATGAGAGTAAGACAGGCGAGCTCAAACAGCAGCAAATCCTGCCTGTGGGTTCGCCCATTCAAAGACCCGTGTGTGTGTGTGTGTGTGTGTGTGTGTGTGTGTGTGTGTGTGTGTGTGTGTGTGTGTGTGTGTGTGTGTGTGTGTGTGTGTGTGTGTGTGTGTGTGTGTGTGTGTGTGTGTGTGTGTGTGTGTGTGTGTGTGTGTGTGTGTGTGTGTGTGTGTGTGTGTGTGTGTGTGTGTGTGTGTGTGTGTGTGTGTGTGTGTGTGTGTGTGTGTGTGTGTGTGTGTGTGTGTGGAAGAGAGAGAGAGAGTGTGTGTGTGTGTGTGTGTGGAAGAGAGAGAGAGTGTGTGTGTGTGTGTGTGTGGAAGAGAGAGAGAGTGTGTGTGTGTGTGTGTGTGGAAGAGAGAGAGAGTGTGTGTGTGTGTGTGTGTGGAAGAGAGAGAGAGTGTGTGTGTGTGTGTGGAAGAGAGAGAGAGTGTGTGTGTGTGTGTGTGTGGAAGAGAGAGAGTGTGTGTGTGTGTGTGTGTGGAAGAGAGTGTGTGTGTGTGTGTGTGGAAGAGAGAGAGAGTGTGTGTGTGTGGAAGAGAGAGAGAGTGTGTGTGTGTGTGTGGAAGAGAGAGAGAGTGTGTGTGTGTGTGTGGAAGAGAGAGAGTGTGTGTGTGTGTGTGTGTGGAAGAGAGAGAGTGTGTGCGTGTGTGGAAGAGAGAGAGTGTGTGCGTGAATGGTGGAGCTGAACATATGAGTTCCAACATGATGTGTGACAGGCTCACATGAAACAAATATCACACACACAGACATATATAGACTTTCAAAAGTGCACATGGTCAGGTGTGGAGTGCCACAAACGTGTGAAATGACTCAGACAACAGGAAGACGAGCGGAAAGTGGTCCGGGGGGGACGCCACTGACATCCTTATAACACACACACACACACACACACACACACACACACACACACACACACACACACACACACACACACACACACACACACACACACACACACACACACACACACACACACACACACACACACACACACACACACACACACACACACACTCAACCTGAAACACTCATAATCCCTGTGACTGTAATTCTATACACATCACTTGCAAACCGCAGACTTAGGAGGAAATAATGATCATGTTAAAAAGTCAATATTAAGCAAATCACTTTATGTTGGGGCAATCATCATTCTTTTGTTAACAACATATCTGTACAGTAGTTCAATGTTTGCCTTCTTTATCCACACCAGCACCTCTTTGCTTATGATATATGTTCATATTTAAGAACACCAGATGTCTGCATATGAATATAACCACCTGACAGTAAGTCAAGCTTTTTCAAACCAGATGACCACATCCTTAAAATGAGATACAGAAATAAGAATGCAGCATTACATAGCTATCGAGAGGACATATAAAAAGATCCAATTTGCATGCTTTGTTGGTATTTACGTCTCAAGACTTCAGTTTGCCGCACCATATAAGATAATACTCCGATAATAATTGCACAACTGTATTTGCCTTTGGAAAGATGGCCCAAAATAACAAAGATATATATTATAAGAAGGATATGTGTAAGTGGCCTCATGTTGACGGCCAAACAAGCGGTAATATTGACTTCTTAATGAGATGAAAGGGAATCCAATCAAAATGGCAGTTTGAGCCACAATGCCCCTTTCGGTCTTACTCCTCCGTAATAATTAACATTACACTCCAGCCCCAGCAGATGAGGACCTTGTAATGAGGGTAGTGAAGTAATGATATCCCATTATGACATGCAGATCCCTTGCTGAATTCACTGCCAGAGCTACGCGCTGTGGCAAGGCAGGTTATTCCTCCAGAATACATTCAGGCAGTAGCAGTGGAGTCCTTCATCCTCATACGGCTCAATTTAAGAACGTCAATATGACCAAGGGCACCGGCAAACACAACTGGTAATTGACGCAGCAATCATATTACATTCAGGGCCAGGTAATGTTCATTGCCATGCTATTGAAATTGATTTTTGATGCGCTGGGAAGAAGATACCAAGTTTATTAGCAGCAAGGGAAAATAAACTCCACGACGATTGGGCGCCATAATGCGAGGTCGTGCTGGGTCACTTTACATTGGTCTCTTTGTGTATTTGATGTTGCTCAGTGGCAGCTCAATGGTGAAAAGAGCGTAAGAGATGTAACTGAAAGAGAAATATGACGGGCAAAGAGTCGTGGCGAGGGCAAGAAAGCTTTGAACACCTGGACACATGGTTTGTTTCCAACCAAGGTCGCAACACGGATGAAATAAAACAAATAAACTACAAGGACCTAGGTTTTCGTGTTTATAGAAGGTAATTCAATTATTTTATAGCGGCCTGTGGTATTGTAAGTCAATCAAGGTGATGAGAAAACAATCAGCTGTGGTATGTTAGAACTCTGACACAATCGTCTATATAAAAAAATATACATGTACTGCCATTGAAATCTAATTAAAATCATATCTCTAAATCAGAATAGGTGCTTTATTACTCTACGGTAGAAATATCCAATCATTCCAAGCCACATGTTTATAATGTAACACTATAAAAAAGGATGTGGTGATATAATTACATGGTTTAAATCTTCACTGCAGGTCTTCCTAAGCACAGGCGTACAGCAGCCGAATGGCATGTGTTGTTACGTGAAATTATTTATTGCCAAGTCAAGGCGGTGAACTTAAATTAGCTTCCTCTCAATGTTTTTAATGAGTAAAGGTAATTGGATATGTGTGCTGGAGCACCTATGCACTTGTGTGAAAGTCATAAACAGGAAGCTAAGTAAAACATTTATCCATATAATTGTCTTTACACAGAATAGAGGTGCCAACAAGGGCAGTTGGCGGAATTGTAGTTGAATTTTTCTGACTGGAATTTAATTGGGGTTTTTAGTCATGAATGGACCGAGTTAGGTATTCACACTTTCAAGCATTTAACGCCCAAAGGGCTCAGCCAGAAGAAGACAAATGTTACAATAGGCAAGCATGGAAAGTAGAAGTGCCTGCTCCCTGTTAATTCCCCCTATTGTACTGTACAATATTTCAAGATTGTCGCATACAAAAACCAATCACAACATTTTCATCTGTCGGCGTTTTGACCAAGCCCAAGCTCCCCTCACTGTTTATCCTTTTATATAATACTTTCTGTGCTTTCACCATGCAATGCCGGCGCTGATAATGCTCTGTTGGGTTTTTATGTTCTGTGCCTTATCAGGTCAGAGGATTCCACCAATGACTGGCGGTATTGTTGGTGCTGACCTCTCCAAAAGTCACACAAAAAGGGACTAAATTGAGCGTTGGCATGCGGAAAGCTCCAAGGAGACTACATTTGCAATTCAAAGGCGAATTAGCAAATCAAACACTTTGTCATTGCCAAAGCAAATTGATGTTAGGAAATTGAGTGACATGTGTTTAACAATGAATACTTACCTTAATCAACACATCATCGGCTAAAAAAAGTAATAGCACTTGAGTGGAGGTAACATTATGACCTTGGAGGCTGTTTGAATGCAACGTCATCTGCATAAAGGCAGATTTTAAGGTCATCACTGTCGTATCCAATCTGTGGAGTGACTAGTCAGGATAAATCAAATTATAAACATATCAATGACAACTGCCCTTGTACTAAGTCAGCTCTTTGATCCATATGTACTTACGTTTTCGGCATCAATCAAACGACAAAGTCTCACAAAGTTGAAAGTAATGGGAGTAATAAATTAGATGAATGCTATGATCCCTAGCATGGGTAGACAGCATGGTGTCAGGCAGATCAGGAAGTATATTATTAAGCATCAGTCAAACATATGTCATTCAACTCTCATACAAATACAGTATCATTTCAAAAATGGGAGACAAGCCATGCTAGCAGTTATGTTTGGCTTTACTTAGGCACTGTGGTCTTGAGCTAAATGCTAAAGCTATGATTATAACAATGGTACCTATCCTAGTTAAGGGCAAATGTTTACAAACTCTCAAGTGGACCAAAGGGAAGTTTAAGGAAGGGCATCAATAGTATGATATTGTGTTTTTTACGTGCTTTACTACAGTATTTTCTTTTGGACTTTTCTGGACATTCAATGTGCCTTAACCCTTGAACTGCCAGCGCCACCATTTAGTGGAGCACATTTTGTGTCTGTCTTGTTGAAAAATAAAGTTGAACTCCATCTGATTCAGCCAGCTCTACCATCTGGTTGACATGTTATGCACAAAACAACCTCTAGATGTCACTGTGGTTCGAACAGAAAGCCTTTCAGCTAGCTTCCACTGAGAAAGTTGGCAATGCTAAAAATCACCGCTGAATAAATCACTCTTTTTGGTCAAGTTTTGTAAGGTAACCATATCATTTGTCATATTTTAGTGTCAGAGCATTGACTGAACATATTTAGATAACTTGATGCACAAAAGTTTTAACAAGAGTGTAATTATTTTTTGGAAAATATGCTCAACCAATCGGTCGAATTGGCTTTTTATGGTAAACGAGGAATATGACTTTTTCAGAGTTACAGAGATGTTTTCCTATAAAATATGGTAAATAAATGCCTATATTCATGGTAATATTACTAAATATAGTAATGCCTTATGAGTCTCAGAGTGAAAGAGTGATACTAATTTATATAGCACCTTTCATGCATGGCATTCAGCCCAAAGTTGCACACAGATGAGCAAGTTAGGCCAACACAGGATATAGACATTTGCTGTTAGGCCAGTGGTTTCCTGTTAGGCCAATTCTAACTCATATTGCTCATACAAATAAAACTGTGTTGTCAGTCAAAAAAAAAAATTGTTTGTGGTTATTTGTGGGCCATTTGATACAAAAATGCAAACAAATAATTTTTCCATAGCTTTTTTTCTTGGTCTGGCAGTTAAAGGGTTAAAGCAGCCTGTGTGCTTTTTCATTCACCCATGATTAGGACCCTCTTCAAAGTGTCATAGGTTCTTTATTCACCGAAGCTGCACTTTCCCACCAGGTTTCATGAAAATCAGGTCAGGAGTTTTTCCTGTCCTAACAACAAACAGTCAAACTAACCAAACCTCGTCGGCAATGAAGTGATTTTGATAACTGGACAATTGCAGCCTGTAAAAAGGAGCTGAATCAACATTTTAAAATATGATACATTTTAACTCAAGATTGGTCATACTTAGATTAGCAAGTGACTTAGCATTGCCTCAGTATATAACTGTAAGGAGGCACTAGATAATTATAGCATGAGGCCTTCACACACATATTTAACATATGCTTAAAACGCTCCACATACTGTACAATAAATGGTCCTTCCTATATTCTCCTTGGAGAATAACTTTCTTAAAAGATTGATTTGTTTGTGAGAGCACTTTCTGTATAAAGGCAACAAGAGTGAAGGCAGACAAGGGTGCTCTCTTAGAGGACATCGGTATCTTAAAACCTTCAGCTCTTTTCTCATTGAACACATTTGAAATGAATGATGGCTGTTTTTCTACGGTGTTTTTTTGTGAATGGGGCTGTTATTAAATATGGATCACAGCTGACGACCTGCTTAGCTGCTGGAACTAAGTGTAGCAATACAAGCACTAATTGTTGTTTAGTCAATGAAATGTAACTGGATGTTTACTCCTTTGAAGCTGAGGATCAATGTGAGGTAGCGTGTGGAGCTTTGATCCCTCCCTCTTTAGATTTGCATAAAAACTAAAAAAGCATTTCCAGAACTATTAGGAATTCCCAATGAAAGTGATTAATCAGCAATTTAACGGTGTCCTATGATGTACAATGAGAACATTTTAATGTGTGTGATGCTACAAAACATTAAGTTGGAAGAATACCATTATATATTATTTAGTTTGTTACATGGGGTGGGCCTCAGTGCAACTTTGACATCCTTTTCAGAAACCTAAACACCCGCCCTCCCCCACTTTGTATCAGAAATGTAGCCTTTTCATGTTATTTCAAAGACATTGCTTTTGATAAACGTTGGGGTTGCATCTTCAAAGGGTTCTAGAAGCCAGAGTAAAGGTCTGGATCTTTCATCTGGCATTCACCAAGTGAACAGAGAAAGCAAAAGGTGTGAGAGAGAGCGCACCAGTATTGATGGTAGCCCCCTCCTCTCTAAGCCCCATGAAGCCAGATGCAAATGGCTAGGTTTCCCCTTGAGTGACTGCATGTTCAAGCTTCCCAGCATGCTTCCCTAAGCGGCAAAACTTAACGGATTATTGAGCAAGCCACTGTTTGAATTGGAACTCGAGCTTGGCTTGTAATGTCAAACTGTTGGGAATTTTGGTTTGGACATGATTTCAATTTCAACCTCTTACACATTGAATTTGGTTTGAACACTCTTATACCCTGAAAACACATCAGAATGTTTTGAAAAAAATGTGAATCTTTACTTATTATACGTACATATGAATATGAAAATTGAAAATATGAGCTGGCAAGAAAAACTATACATTATGATATGGTTTTCTGTATCTTACAGTTGTATAAGGAAACTAAAGACTGTAACAAATAAGCGACAACTCTTAAACAAAAAATACATTTTTCTTTAATCTCAATTTCTTCATGTAGGGCAGCCATTCTATTCCAGTATCTTTTGAATTCCAACACAGATACATTTTGCCAGTAGTTTATAGAATAAAATAAAAATATTTTCATTTCACTCAAACACATGCCTATAAATAGTAAAACCAGAGAAGCTAATAATGCTTTAATGGTCTCAATATTTTCCAGAGCTGTATACTTCTGTCCTAAGATTTGTATTTTGAATATTAATAAGATCAATCTATCTACCTGGGCATCACACAATTGCTCATTATCTACTCAATATGAACAAGTTGCAAAACCCAGATGATATTTTTTCTTAGATCACAAGATAAATGTTGGATGATACCAAAAACAATGGACCTTGTTCATACAAGGCCTTCCGAACACTTTTGAAAGTCCACTAATCGTGTTGTAATTGCCGACATTGTGCACACAGCAGGAGAACAGATAGCAGAATGCATCATCTCTATGTTGCATGGCAACAGCTGAGCCCAGGTAGCAGGTGTGAGCATTATTTTATTCAGGAAGTGTGTGTAGCCCCGTGCTGGCATCCATAATGGAGCCAATCCTTCAGGGCTGCATGTGGATCTCCGAGCAGCTTGAGCCCTGAACGCAGAGGTGCGTTTGCTAACACGGGGGTTTCATTAACCCCTGTGTTCTCCAACAGTTATAATGTTGGCAGCTGCCAGATGGGAGCGGCGGGGCTGGTGGGATGGTTCACGTCATCACATAATGTGGCAGGTGTTGTGCAAGGGAGTGCGTAATGCTATTGTTATGATTGAGGCAACATCAAGGGATAGACAGAAAGGGCCACAAGCAAAACATGGTCCCTATGGGAATAATGCTGGATAGTTTTTAGATCCATTTTACGGACTGATCAAACAATGCTTATCAGATTATAGTTCATCAGTAATCACAGTTTATTGTTTTTTTTGTTACCTATTATGTGTACTAGATTATGCTTTGTTGTTATCCTTTTGATATCAAATACAGTTTCAAAGTAAACCTCTTTATATCAAGGATGGTTCTCCATAGAGACATCCTTTTAAATCGGATTAGATAAGCTGTGACCACAGTATGTCTAGTTTTTAATATTTTTGCCTCAGTGGGAGCCCCTAAAAGAACATGCTTGAGGGGAGTCACATCCCAAAACTTTAGAGCCCTTTCAGCCTTCTTCCCGGATGCTGGGGTGGATTTTAAACCTGCTTCTGATAATGTACCACTCTGATAGATTCATTATATTTTCCTGGGTTTCTCTGAACCCAAGTTCATGAATTGACTCGACCAGAAACATCATTCAGGCAGTTCAAGATAGGAAAATGCCTAGCAACACGAGGTAAACTGGGGACACGTCTCAACCCCTCAGTCTTTAAAATCCATTTGTTCCATGGCAAGTATTGGGCAAATACGAGAACACTAATTTGATCTCTGGTGACGCAGAAAAGAGCAATGTTTGCAAAATAACTCTCCGTGTTGTAAAGCTGGACTTCATCCACCCTCATCTACATAATTGTCCCTAACTGCCCTCTCAACATTTGATGGCATGGCAACACATGCAGAGTCACTGTTAAAGCACCAGACATATATTTACACAATGATGAAAGTGCAGGGTTAAATGTTTGGATCAGGACAGAAGCAGAGACTTTGAAGAAGGAGAATGTTTCATCCAGACAATCTTTGGTTCAATGATTGAAGCCTTGGGTGGTGGCCTTGGCCTGCATTAGCTCTGGCCATTCTGCGTCTACAAGCTCCCACACTTTGTGGATATGTCTTCTTCAAAGTCTTTTGTCAAAGGTCCAGGAAAATGGCAGAAACGGGGGCGCTGTGCATCCATCCCTCAGGTCATTCTTTGGACTGTGAACCTATCTCTGCATAAATAGAGGAAGCGTATCTGTAAAGATACAAAGAAAAGGCCTTACTGGTACCATTAGTCAACTGACAATGCCCAGCAGTGAATGTATGCCAAGGGAGTCTTCAAAGCCAAACAAGGCTTGCTCCCATTCCAAGGCAGCTGTAGTGAGCTACACATTTGTGTGTCCACAGTTTTGCAGCTTTTAGAGACATTGCTTGCCACTGTTTCTCAAGTTTTTGGATCTTGCTTGTCACTGTCAGTTGGTGAAATAAATGAAATGTCAAGTCGGTGAAGCCAGCTAAAACAGGTTTCACTAGTTCATGTAGTTGAGTGGTCATAAAGCCTGTGTGACTCCTTAAAAAAAGTAACCATTAAAACCTCCTAACCTCATGCACTTGACTCCCTCTTAGCTTTTTCCTAGTCTCCCCTCAAGCTAAATCTTAAGCTATCCCCTTAATTTCAGCCCATCTATGGATTTTATAAATACCAGCATGCTATGAAAGTAAGCCTCTCCACAGACATAATTTAACTGTCGCATGTATGAGCTAGTTATAGCCACCTTATCTTTTACTGTCAATATTTACACAGTAGACAGTGGTCAGTGTTCATCCCAGACCCAGCAGAGATTAATTTCCCAGAGGAAATTAGCTACTGATGTGCAGCAATGTAAATTCCCAATGTATGGTGAATTGAATTACCTTGCCTATATCAGTGTTTACAGAGAAACACATTTTTTATGACTGCCAATTATAATATGTTTGGAATTATAGAATGAGCTTCTTAAGGGAGATAGGGGGGCCGCATACAATTTATTGCCAGATCTGTCACTACGTTGAGAAATGGGCATGACATTTGCATTTCCCAGTGTGTTTTGAATAACACGTTTTTATTCTGTTAGGAAGGCATTACATCGGGACAGCAGGCACAGGAAGCAGTCATTTGGATTTGACAGACATGAGATGAAGAGTTTATGTTCAAACAATTATGTCGAGTTAATGCACTAAAGTTGGAGGCAACATCTAACATTTAATTATAGGTTAAAAAGTGCTGTCTATTTGGGTGATTTTTTTATTATTTTTTGAAAAAATTATATTCATTTTTTAGTTTAACATTTTCAACAGATTTAACAGAAGTATCTCAGTCCTTTGGGCCATAATACTTTTCCCATTCTGAAGGAAAGCCTAGTTTCCAGACTTTGACACACAAACTTACTTCTGAAGCTTTTACATTATCATACATTCAAGTGAGGGAACTTTTCCAAATGTATTTTGGTGCCAAGGACTCTAGATTAAGGCAACATACAGTACATCCATTTTTTTCAAAATGTACAGGTGAACCAGAACCGTTTGTACCGTTACTTCCATGTGGTCACACAGGAGAAGTAGATACGGGAGTAACACAATAATACAACCATTTTTACTGTTTTCAAATTAAGCAGAAATGCTGATTAAATAAATGGTGAATTATTATTATTCAGTGTTTCAAATATTGTAGACATGATGTTCTTCTAGAAATCTGCTGCGGTCTAAGCACAGCAAACCTTGGGTACTCTACTCACTTCAAGTTCCTATTTGTCACCAGTTCCAATATTCACTCAAAACACAGCTGTTGCACATATTTGCTGATGGCTCTTGTGAATGAGATGTTGCAGACATATCAAAGGATTTGCCGTTTTTCCACAATCCTCCTGCCATCTGCTCTCCACCCTCAACCAAGATGCTTCTACTGGAACCTCCCCACCCCTTAAAGCTCCATGGCACACAGTCCATGGCGGTCTATCAACAGTATTGACATGTTGTTTTTGGCATTTTGAAAAACCTTTTCAAAGTTATGTATTTGTAGTCCTGCTGTGTCTAAATTGGCATAATGTTTTGACAAGGACTGAAACCCTCAATGTAATATGACGTGTTGCACTTCGCAACATTTTCTTAGCTCATGAGTGAGGAGGACAACAAAACATCTTTCAGCAGAACGATTTGACTTATTCTGCCCTGCCAACTCTGACAAGAATCCTCTCATTTCAATCACGGATAAACAGATAAATAAAAAGACAAATGTATATCTTTGTGGACCATTAATTAAAGTGACAACATTTTTTTTCCAGCCTTACGTAAAGAGACTCCAGTAGACAATCAACCAAAGTGTGATGGAGACAGTAATATCATCTGTCACCTTTTTTTTACGTTGAAAATGTGTCATTCTTTAGGGACACAACTGTCAAAAGCGTTGAACAACAGAAATGAATGTTGAGCGTTAACAGATTCCTTTGAGGTATTTATCTCAGATAGATAATGACATGGAGAGAAAGTGGTACATTTGACAGTTGAATAACAGAAGCAAATGCTTGAATAATTGTCCTTCCCCACACCCATACTGCTCTCATATAACATCCCCATATGTACAGATGCAGTACACATACAAATACCTGGAGTCTCGACGACGTAAATCACAGAAATCTGTTTGGATTCTTGTTTCACAATCTTAAATCGTCATCTGACAGTGCCTAACCTTGTGTGATAGGATCATAAAAAATGTCTTGAAGCATGAGGGCAAATGCCAGCATTTTAGATGTTGAGGTTGGCAATATGGAACATAAATAATTGTTATATGTGGATGATACTTGGGCAGAGATGACAGACCCCTTGACCTTCTACCACACCTGATGGATACTGCACATTCAAACTTGAAATGATCATGACACAAAAATAATTTGCCGCTTAAAATGTTTTTATATTTTCCAGGGAGCATTTTAGATATTTCAATAAGTAAAAACATTGAAATGAATCATGGCCACGTTTTGTCATTGAGGATTTAATTGTGATTCTCTATCTAGGTATATTTTCAGCTGAGCTGGTGCAATCAAAGATTTGAGATAATAGGTGGATTCTCTCATGTCTGTTGGCTTCTAATTAATGTGTTCCCAAGACTCTGAGATGAATTGACGCCATAGAATAATACTGTGCTCAAAATGAAACTAATTGACAGCTGTAATTGTTGCTTCTGCATTTTGATTTATCTCTTTAAGTATGATTTCTTGGTTATTATGTGGTCATAAGCACACATAGTAAACGATGTATCACAATCTTTAAATCCAGCGTGATAAATTAAGAAAATACTGATTGATTGTTTCTTAAACTGTAAAAGAGCTTCTACGTCAGGGGTCGGCAACCCCGGGCATGCGTGCCACCGTAACCAGTGGCACACTAGGTATTAGTAGAATAAGTGTGCAAAGTATTTAAATTAAATTTTCGGATCCTGAACGAGACCGCCGCCAGAGCGCGTCTCCCCGTTACCTGCAGAAGGAAGCCATGCACGCAACGCAGCCCCGCTCTCCTTGACTCCAGGTTACTTTCTCCCGCTTTCCTCCGTGGTGCAGTGCTGATCGTTTCACCACGGAGGAAAGCACTTCACAAATTGCTGTACCCATAAAGAGCTGTACAAATGTCGCTGTCTTTGCGTGGCTGTGTCTTTAGTTGAAAGCCCAGTGGCGATCTGCTCATCTCTCATTGAAATAACATTCTACACAGGGGCGGACTGGCCATCTTTGTGTTCTGGGCATCACAGAACGGACGAGCGTCCTTATTATTATGCCGTTTAAACCAATTATTTAAATTAGTTTGTTAAATTCGGCATCATGTAAGTTGCGCTGACAGGTCCACACACTGCTTCCCCGCAGCGAGGCCCCCCCCCCCCCCCCGTTGAAAATTCACGATTGTCGGCACGCTGATACAATAATATTTTTTTAATGGCTGTGTGCCTGCGTGTGTGTTCCTTGTGTGTGGGCGGGACATGAGCACTGTGTACCTGTCAACGTATGTGAATGTGACTCTTTATCAATGGCAGGGCCGTGGCTCTGCACCAATAGCTGTCGATGGGGGCCGGACCTCCCTTGCGAAAGTCCTGATTAGTGGTGGTGTGCGAGGGTCATTCCAACGCCTTTGCTACTACAGGAGGGTCATGCTGCCTTCACTGACAACACTATACTCACCTCCCTCACTTAACCTTAAGGGGTGCGTGGAAGAAAAAGGAAGGCATTTATATTAAGGAGGCACAGAATATGAGGATGCTTTTAGTAGATGACTAAACTTGATTAGTTTAGTCATTGTGAGAGCCTGTACTTCCTCACAGCTTGGCATGAAGAGTGCTTCAGAAGTTCGGGATTTGATTAATAAATGTGAAGCCAATTCATCTGTATCCATTTATAGAAATCGTGATTGCCTGCTAGTTAGGATATCATTGAGCGAGCAGAAAATGGGACATTGGCAGAGTGACATTTTCATTTCCGAGTCCAAAATGACACCTGGGGCCATGTAGTGTCCCTCCAAAAATTCTCTGACAGCAAGACAATAGATGACAGCTTGGAAAGGGAGTGTGAGTGTACACGACTTTGATTGGACGGCCAATGGAATCATCAAGTGCTTCAGGTCCTGTTCCAGAAACATTATTTGTAATCTCGACTTTGATTTTTACAAATGATATTTCCCCCAGCTCGTGTCAAGTCAGACACCTTTTTACTGAAGATGGATATCTTTCAAATGGATTGACTTTCTTTTTTAATCATTCAGTCTTCAAGGTTTGGGTTCCTTGGGTTTCATCCTTTCTTCATAGCTGACATAGGATGGAAAAATGGTCTGTATGGATGCATCAGGAGATCTCAATGGGAACATTTAAGAAGTTAAGCATAAGCTAAATCCAAAGCACTTGGCGACAGAAATATCAAAAAGTGTGAACTGCTTTGTTTATTTCAAAAGTTTTCCTCTCTCTCCCTGGTAGGGATTTCTGAATGTGATCTTAATCTCTTTATTATCTTTGAAGGCATTTCACCTATAGGACCTTGTGAATAAGCCTAATCTGGGAAAAATAGCAAAATATTGAGTTCTGGCTGTGACTGATAAAACATGCCTTTTTTCTCGCTGTGTTCCTTTTTCCCTTTTGAGGACAAACAGGGTTCCTTTTAAGCAGCTAAAGAGCGCAAACCTTTAATCGTAAAGCAAGGTGACCGCACACTCTGGTTATCAGACTCGCTCAGCATGCTCACACAAACACACACATATATGCATACTCAAATATGTCCACACACTCTCAGATGTATCTACAACTGCATATACACTCACCCACACATTACATCTACACACTGCATGTATATCTCCACACACACACACACAACTTCAACATTGTTTTTTCAAAAGTTTCTCTTATATAACAGCTACTCCCCCCTACTTTCCCTTGCCTAATATACACGGGGAAACATACAGGGACATACTGTATGATAATATATTTCCTCCACCACATTGAAATTCTGTAGATGTCAGTTCAATATTTCCCTTTCCTCTTACTCGCAGGATTTCAAAAGATTGTCCCCAGCTTCGGTGAGGGAAGGAAATTGCTTTTAAGGAGAGGTTTGGGGCTGAACATAAACATAGGGAGGTCTCTGATTTGGGACCATGGTTCCATTTTCTTCGCAGGTTCGGCATCATTTATTTTTTGAGGAAGCTGTATTTTTGGTTGTAAGGCGTTTTATCAATACCCCATCATTTTATAAGGAGAAATATGCTTGTGAAATGTTGATTTCCCTTTTTAAATGAAACATGCATTCAAGCTGGGACATTAATACATACATACATCTGGTCCTTAATGTCTAACAACACAGAAAATGCTGTTCTTCTGAGACAGAGGAAAGAACAATGTCCTAGAACTTTTTTTAAATCCCATTGCCTGGAGCACATTGGACAGTACAAGACAGTCATCATAAACAATGTTGTGCAAACCTGCTTTATACTGTCAGCAGAATGCGTTTCCTCTGATCTGACAGCTGAGCCCAGAGCCCCCATCCATTGGACGTACAGGTTTTCATTAGTCATGCTTTCCCCATACATCAGAAACAGCCACTTGCTTAGCCAGGATTCTTTCTGTACAAATATGACTAAGCGATTTCAACCGCACACCACAATTGTCAGTGTGCACCATCGTCATTATCTTAGTCCTTGCAAGACTTATTCTCTGTATTCAAAATCAAAAAAGGATTGCAAAGTTACAAACAAATACAGTAGAACTTAAAAAAACGAATTTAATGTTTAATTCCAACGAAGCTAAGACTTTATAACGTAAGAGAACATGGGCATATTCACTCCTCAATACTGTGTCAAAACATTAAAAAAGACAATCCCACAGGACATTGGTCATGCTTTTGAAAGAGAAACCATTTAAAGGTCCCATGTCATGGCCATTTCTACTGATCATAATTCCATTGTTGAGGTCTACTAGAATAGATTTACAATATGCAATTTTCCAAACTCACATTGGTTTCTCATACACCATCTCTGTATAGTATGTGTATTCTCTCTCTGTCCTAAACGGCTTGTTGGAGCTCCTGCCCCCCCCCCCCCCCCCCTCCCTATGAGCCCAGTGTGCTCTGATTGGTCAGCTCGTCCACTCTTTTCTGATGAGTCCACCGCCGTTACAGCGGAACGTCAGTGATTATGTGTTCAAATGGCGTTAGCAACCAGAAAAATGACACCAGTAATGACAAACAGATGAGAATGCTGCGTGGGGTCTGGGTGCCGTGTTGGCGGGACGTTGCGGGGCTCGCTGCTGTGAGGAGGGGACAGTGTGAGCTATGGTGTAGTTTCCTGGTTGCTGCGTGGGGTCTGTGAGACATCGCGAATCTCAGCCTGAACTCAGCTTGAGAACCATGGACGCGGGAAGGGGGGGTGGTGGTGAGGGGGCTGCAGCACCCCCATCTGCGAGGCTTCACTAGCACCCGCACCCACAAACGCGGCACAGTTTTGCCGCTGAGAGAGAGTGTGTGTGAGTGAGGAGCTCCACGGATTGGTCCATTTGGGTATGGGCACGTCACTGTACCCAGGAAAAAAAGATAAATCCCCAACGAGGCGTTCTGGGTCAGCATCGACAGGTCTTTTCTGTGTTAGAGTTTACTCGCTACAGGGTGTACTTTGGGGGTTTGTGACTCTGCAGACCGTTTACATAACACACAAGGGGACGGGTAATAACCCTCGTGAAAAGCATGACATGGGACCTTTAATGAATCTGTAGCTTAGTTTGTCATTTTGGACTTTGTCAACTGGTCGATATCGCAATTTTGTGACACAAATGTGGATTCATGCACTGCCATAAGTGAAGGATCTCTCGATTCCTTTAAATCTGTTAGAAAATTGTCATAAATGTAGATGTGATGCAGACGACAGATACGCTGCTCCAATCCAGAAGGTACAAATTATGTTCAGGCAGGATCTGGCACAAATACAACCTTCTATCATTTCTATGTAGTAATCGGTAGTTTGATTTTTTTTTTTTTCTCCATATTTTATTGCTCACAGATGTTCGCACGTTTTTTATCTGCAGACCATAAAACGATCCTCTCACATACTCTCCATCTTTTTCATCGATTTCCCCCACCTGTCATCCAAGCCAAGCATCTGTGACAGCTGTGAGAACGGAAACCGCGTGTGGTGGCGAGTAACGGCGAACCGCAACTCCCATCATGCCCCGTCTCTTGGGAGGCTAACGCTTATTGGTGACCTCCCACATACCTGGATTGGTTCTGTAGTTTCACCACATTCCCCCAGCAGACATGGTACAGTACACCCACCTCCATATGGCGTCTCCGCTCGCTACGGTTCCCCTGGGAACACAAATGCCTCCCCTTTGCTATTTCCAGACAAGAAAACTGTGTTGGTGTGCATGTGTGTAGCGAAGCTGCCGTCTGAAACTTTCTCAGTCAGTGCGATGTCAGTTTTATAAACATGATTTGGCAGCAGACTAGATAAAGACAGCCGCAGTCTGTGGACAGTATGTCTATTTTTTGCTTTTGGCCCCCATGAGGAACTTGGAAGATGAGGTTGCAAGAAGTTGTCAGAGGGTGAGTCAGAGTGTTCTGTTCTGTCACGTTTTTTAAAATACTTCTTAAAGGGATGAATCACTTCCTTACTCATCCTTATTGGTGATATTATATTTACTTCTATATATTTAAAATATGGAAACATAAGAATTTTTTATTTTTATTTTTTGATTAGCAGTTAGAAGTCAAACATTGTACTCGAATGAAAGTATCAATACTACATTGTAAAAATACAATATTTTTGGCATTAAAATATACTTAAATCACAAAAATGATGAATTGTGCAGAACATGATTGAATTGTAATTAGTATGATATTATAAGTATTAATTCCTTTAATTTGTACTTGTTAAAGGTGGGGTTTATGTTACTATGAACCTATGCTAATATTCCATCATTTATTGTTTGATTTATATTTTGTATTTATAATCTATATTAGTAACTTAGTACACCACTTGAGTAAATGTAACATACATTCCAGCACTGTATAAGCACATTGATACAGTAATATGTAATGATATAATAAGATATAAAAGACTTCAGGTGGTACACAGCACTCTCTTTCAGTTCTGATCTGAGATATGTATCGCCTGCAGTGGCATGGAAGGATAATCGCTCACATCCATCCATTTCAAGGTTTTTGCCCTTTTTTTTGTAACATCAGGACTATCCTTTTCAGACTTGTTGAATCATATTAACTCAGATTGTTAAAAAAATTTCATGTCTGTTCAAGGCACTTTTTGAATCACCTGCATATTTTATCTTTCGCTCACAGATTTTGCTTCCTCATGACATTACTTCCAACAAATATGTTGCCAGCAAGCTTATCTGTATATTCTCTTTTGCATTTTTTGCAAAAATAACTGAAGAAGAACATGAAAAGAAACAACGTTCACCAGACTGGAGTTCAGAATCAAACCTTGGCCCCTGCAGTCATGACACACACTTTTTCTACTTGGGCATTTATACTTAGCATTAAAAGCAATGGAATAAACGACTAAGGATAAAACGCTGAGCCAATTTATTTAAAATAATTCCATTCTAATTTTGGTATTTATTATAATTTGGCAGCTTTGTCTTACAACATATGGTCTTTTTCAGCACATGTGAGCGGTTTCACACAGAGACAGAGGCACACACACACGCTAGAATTCTAAAAGTGCTTTTCTGCTTGTAGCATGTTTCAGTGAAAAATCACACTCGGATCTCGAGTCCAAAGCTTCAGGTGTTGTAAGCTGAATTATATATCTGTACTCATTGTGAGACTTTTATAGCTGTGCCTTTGGTAAACATGGAACTTTACTTAGATATTTTGGGGCAAATGGCATTAACTCTGTTGAACTACTTTTTAACAGTAGAGTTTGAGGCATCAACATATATTTGAAGTCGGCGAATGCTCCATTTTACATAAAATAATGTTTTTTTGTTATTAATTAACTGATATGGAAGCAATATTTAAAATTGCCCCAAACTTTACCCACTTCAACACGTTCTTCTGATGATACTGACTCACTAAGCTTTTAAGAACTAGAAGGAAAGGTGATAATATTAGATTTTGATTTCTTCCTACCTGATGGTACTTGCACAGTTGAGGTTTAACACGAGAGTGTACTGTACCTTTTACAGCAAACAATTGCTAATCTTCTCACAACACAATAGAAGCATCACCTGCACACAAAGGACGCAAACGGGATTACACATGGCCGAAAGATTGAATTAGCCTGCCGTGTTGCACTGACCTTCACATCTGTGAACATGCATCGTTCACAAAATCAAGATTGGATTTGTTTAATGAGGTAAAATGCGTGAGTGTACAGTTACTGCACTCCGTAAATGCACAAGGACGCCGCGGCTTGCTGATGCTTTCTTGAAGATCAATTCAGCAGGCCTGATCACAGTTTAATCCACGGCGTAATTATAAAACAGGGGACTGCATGTTAATCTCCCTTTGCTTGCCGTCAATTTTTCTTTTCCTTGTAATGCTTCCCAGGCTTTTCAAGGAAGCCAGATTCTCACAGCTGCCATGTTCCTATACGTTTGGCCTGCCTGGTTTGGAAGCATCCATTTGTTTAGTTTTTTATACAGTGCATACAGTAGGTGCATACAGTATGTGGAGGAGGGATCTGCAGCAATATTAATAGACATGAATGGACTACTTTATGCGTGTGTTGTGAGCATGACAGCCTGTTCGAAAGCATAACTGGATAATGCTAAAGCATGTGAAAACAAGTGGATAAGTCTTTCCAAGGCTGAGGTATTCCTTTACGCACTCCTCTCTAGCACTCTTTGTACACACACAGTTGAATGCACACATAAACACACGCACACACTCACATTTGCATTTGAGCTAATCCCAGAGGGGTAATCAATGCGGAAATACGTGGCATCAGCAGTATGACAGCATGCTGCAGCAAAGCTAGCATAGCAATGAGGATCCAGAACATCAAGCCTTTAGGAATGGGAACCTTATTAAATAAAAGCAGGATGGGTCAATACCCGCTATTGACAAGTTCTTCAAGTACTTCAAAGCCTTTTCCCTTTTTTCTCCCGTTTGCCTTTTACCAGCCCAGCAGGGAGACAAGTCTGCCCAGTCTGTGTCAAACTGGTATCCTTGAATACTAATGCTACGTCCTTGGGAGGGAACTTTGTAGTGATCTACAAGGGAACTTCAAAATCCAATCACAAATCTGTGCATGGAGGGATCCTCCAGAGTATTAAACCAGGTTGGTTGAGCATATTAAAATGCACACAAGAACAAACCTTAAAGTGCACACACACAAACATTAACTCCTTATAATATAACTTGACAGCCTTAGAGACTGTCAACATGCAGCTTCATAATCAATAAGGGCCTTTCAAAGAGCTACAGATGTCTATAGTTATGTATTTTTTTCTTTCTGGCATTGTCCATGTGCTCTGCTTGATCAGCAGGTATTCTGTTGAATGACACAACGTCTGAAGGTTAGACTTTGTCCTGTTGTCTCTTTGCCACTGAGCTTTTTATTTCTTGTTCCATTAGCACATTAGTAGACAGAAGAAACTCAAAAGCTTCAATGCCTCATGGTCAACGAAGGGTCATTTTAGTTGAATGAATCCAATTGGAGCACTTACTTCCATTCCTGCAAAGTAACAAGTAAGACAGCTGAATTATCATGTAATGACACTGTCTGCGGACAAAATGGATTTGTGACTCTTTTTTTCTTTTCCGGTCCCGATATGACAACTAAAGAATGGATAAATGTAAGAAAAGAGGATAAGCCCGAAGACGCTGGGAGAGTTTGATACCGCTACATTAATGTTAAGACGTTTTACAGTGAAGGCTCAGAGTTGGAGCTCAAATGAACTCGAACATGTTCAGATAAAATACGACAATAATCCCGTATGAAAAGTCAGACGGAACACTGGAAGCTGGGATGATGCAAAAAGACTTAGCTCAGAATTGAATATGTTATTGAGTCCGTCTCATACGTTTCTCAAAATGGAATCTGCAGTACGTTAGATAAAATCACTTTCTTAATTGGTCACATTATCAATTCAATATCATTTATCATAATGGACATCAATGTGTTATTTCCACACTGATGTCTCTGGACACTTAGAACATCAGACACCTTTGCTGCTGTGTATACTTATGCAACATAAATACTGTTAAACTCCTATGCGACTAGTTGTAACACATTGACTAGTACATACATCCCGGATTTAATGAGTGGAGCTGCAATTTAATAATGATAATAAAAACTTCTTATGAAGATATAGATTGCTCTTCTTGTGTGTTTTTTTCCACGGCAACATTTGCTCTCTTATTTACGTTTGAGTCTTTCTGAAAGGAAACTACTGCCGCCCACAACTTCCAATGTTAAACTCATTGTAACCTAAGGGGGGGAATGCACCCTGTTGCTTTAGTCAAACTTTTCAAATAAATGCTATTGACCTCCAGTCTTCATAGGGGGTGCTGTAGGCCTCTAAATCCACATGCGCCACACAAGCTCAGCAGAAAGATGTGGCACTAGTGAGTAACTCCATTGATTTCATTTCACAGGGCATTGGATTCGGTATAACATAGCACCTACAACAAGATTGGGTTGGCATGGATTTTCTCCATCGGGTCAAAGAGGCTTAGACCATAATTGTTTTTTATTACTTTTTGGCTCCTAAAACATACCCATGTATCATATTTCTGATGACTGCTCGATATCGTGCACACATCACCGACAGGTCAGTTTTTTCCATGTGATTCCTTTGCTGCTGTCTGATATTGAGAAAACTCTATTTGATTTGCCATGAACCTTTATGTATAGAGTGCAGAGGAGGTGCTCTCTGAAATATGCTTTTTTTCACATCCTATACTGCAAAGGCTACAAGTGCATTAGGCAATCACCAACTTTGCAGGATTTCTTGCATTTGCTTTCTTCCATTCTTTTTTATGTAATCCTACACCCAGGGAAAAGTCATGTGAATTGCCCAATTGGCTTTCAACACACTGAACTTCTTAAAAAGTGTTCGCCTAAGAGAAGGTAGTTAGGTTTAACATTCAAGACAAGATTAGGGTTAGGTCTTTGCCATTTCAGTTGGCATGGCTGCTAATGAATTAATCATCTGCTCCAATACCACATACAATCCATTTATTGCAAGGTGACAGGAATGGAGAAAACTGCATTTTTCCTTTTTTTTTGCAATATCGTACCGGTCAGACCAGACTTTTACACCAACATATGTGCATGTGCCAATCTGTAAATGCCTTCAACACGGTGGTCCCATTCGGTTTTGGAACAGATTTGGGGCCAATAGCTTTGCATACCTCCATCCGTGATTAGCCATGGATACGTTCAGAGAGTGCTTCCTACGGGAGCAAAGTTCTGGCCCTGCCTCGACTGCCAATTATCACTAAAGCAGAGGGCTGATTAAAGTTTGATTAAGTTCAGAGTGTTCTTGTGGGTATGCAGAGAAGGAGATCGGGCGGGGTCCCACGCAAGATCACACGGTGTCTGTCAGAGGCAGGCGCTGTGAAATTGGATTGTTGGCCTTTATCGACCTTTGACCCTGAGTAACACGGCACATGTTGAATTTAGCTGCTGGGAACAGGAATACTCACTCAAGGGGACGAAAAATAGTGCCGCTTCATGTCCGCTGTGGCCAAGAAAACTGTCACAAGAGAGCCATTCAATAATGATGTCCAAGAGGGATTGGATTTTTAGAGGAAGAGTCTTTTTCACCGTGTGACAAAAAGCACAACCGACACTTGTCCGGACGACAGTGAGATCTTTAAAAAGTTCTATTTGTGAGTTCTCCTGTGGAACGGGAACTTATTGCCCCCTTAAGGGGAACAACAGCCCTGCTTGTTCAACGGTCGGCAGGTAGGTACGTGGGTACAACATGCCAAACGTCCTCCTCCTGCTACGTCCTTACCGAACTTGACATACACCGCACTGGCAAAGGGTTGCTACGTTACTAATTCATGACATGCACTTGCATATTAATAGCACACCTTTTCGTGGCAAGCAAACGTACGCACGAGGTGGCTCCGGGGTTGTATTTTTAAAACAGAAAGAAAGTGAGGGCAGTCAGGTGGAAGAGGACGGATGGCGGCCGGGCAAGAGAAAACACTCTGCCAGAGAGAATTCTGGGGGACAGATTTCACTCAGTGGTTTCTGCGAGTAAGCAAAGGTAATTATGATAATGGGCTTAATGGCTTTATAAGTAAGCACTAATGGGCATGGAGATTGAGAGTGTACATAGTACTGCACCTGACCTTCATATTCCTCTATGAATTCAATCTAAGTCACTCTTTGCAGCTGAATGAGGGGAATGACATCGCTGCTTGGCACAGGGTATTGTGTTGAGAATCCTTAAGCCTGAATCTTTTAAGCTTTGTCTTTGAGTCTGGAAAGCGACGAGGAAAACACACATTCTTTTAGCTCCTGTTTTCACCTGCGATGATCTGACTGCCCTATTCTAGAAGATTAGCACTTGCTTTCTTTCTTTCTCTCTAGAACCCCTCCCTTTCCTTATTTTTCTATTTCTCTCTTTCACAAAGAAAAAAAAATCCAGCTTCAGCACTTCTAAAGCTCATTCCTCCCCTCAACCTTTCTCCTCTCATCTCACTTCTCTACTTTTGGCTGGGGGTTAAGGGATGAAGGGCTGTCTGATCGGGTGTCTGCACATCAACCTGAGCGCCAGGCTTTTTCTTCTTTCTCCACAGACTTGGATTATCCGTTGTCTTCTTTCCTTTTTCCAATAAAATGTCCACCATCTCAACATTGCCTTCTGGAGTTTAATGATTTTAGATCTATTTCCCTAATGCGTCCCTATGCACCTCCACAGAACTTGTCTCCCCTGCTCAGTTTTTTTTTGTTCTGTATCGCACTGGCACAACCATTTATCAATGTCAATCACGGGTTTTAAAACTCAACAGCCTTGCACACATCGATTACCACTGAATAAAGAATAAAGCAAATTTCAGATCAAGGTCGATAATGGAATAATAAGTGCAAACCACGACCTCTTAATGAATCTGTTGATATCGCCCTCTGCCCCTCGAGTTAGAGGAAACATGAGGGCCAAGTGAAGGAAGATGCTCTTTGGTCAGTGACTCTTTCCTTTACATTCATTAACAATTTACAAACCAGAGATTACAGATGTTATCATACAAGAGGAAAACATATGGAAATGAAAATTGAGTGAACTACCAAGAGATTCCCAGCCTTATTAAAACATGCAAATGGTGGTATTAAGAGAAGAATGTTGAAATAATTGATATCTAAATCACTTTTTAATGGTGCCAGGCAAGTATTTTGAATGTATCGGGTTGTCCGTGACATTAAATGAAAGAGAATTTAGAGCAGCTTCTAACAGGAAGATTTACAGCCCATATCAACACATCCCTTTTAGCCTTCTCCATTTTGGTTATACAATCATCTATTCCAGGAAAAAGAAAAAGTAATTTCGGACTCAGGCTTAGTGAAAAAACATGATGAGACAATTCCAATTTACCTGAGACTCATTCTTCTTTTTCCCCCTGAAAACAGAAGCTATTATGGCAGGCAAGGCTGTCATGCAGAAAATAAGTGTCTATGTAATTATACGCATAAGCCCCCTCGCTAAAAACCACACTGATCCAGCCACAAAATGGATTCAAGTTTCAGAACCGCTATGGTTACACAGAATTATCTCTGCTGTATAGTTTTGATATTCTGACAGGGGTACATTATACTCTATCTTGCATGCGATGCAACCCAAGTTCATTATGAGTCAGAACAGACAGTAGATTAACCATTGTCTTCATTCTCATCTTCAGATGGAGCCAATCTGGCATCAAGTCTGTACAGCTGGAAGTGGGCTTTCTGTCTGAAACACTAAATTCTTTGGTTTTACAGTCTCACCATTTCACTGCAAACAAGAGTGGAAGTCATGAGCTTGTCTTTTACATTAATAAGTTGCATAAACAGGAATTAAATACATTAGCATCAAAGCCTATATTTCTTCAAAGAACATGCTTTTTTGGAAAAAGTTGAGATACTTCTGAGGCATGACTCTCTGAACGACTGAAATAGAACTTAAGACTGTTTTGAAAATGTACTTATTAGAGACCTGACATATTATTTGCAACATGCCTTGACTTGAAAACTACTAAAAAAGTTTAAAGCTTTGAGACTTGTGGTCGTAAAATACCAAAATAATAGAGAACAATGTTGACCAGCAACGGCACACGCCATGAAAATATAAATATCAGACTTATGCATTTGAAGGAACACCATTCGGATCATGAAAGACTTGGAATGTAGTTGAAATGTCCTGATTTCTTTCTCCCTGAATGATTTCACAATTTTTACAACTATATTTAATTGGACACAAATGCCGTATCAAATAACAAACGACTAAACAAGACTTAGGCATGTCTCTTAACTTATGTTGAGTGTCTTGACACTTGATATGGACTGAACCTCAACAACTTAAAAAAGACATAAGGCTTACTTTGAATAGGCTCTAAGATTGGAATCATCTTCACTTACTTGACATTTGACTTCTCTAGCCTTGTATGTCTTGGACTAGATTTCAAAACTGCTGTGTGTGCGAACATGTATACCTTTCAGTCTGGGAATCATATTTAAAAAGGGGCATTCTGGTGTGCTCGGTTATAATTACCCCCACCCCCTGGTACAATGGCTGCCATGTATTGTGACCCTGCACCTATTGTGATGTCTGTGTCCATGCGAATACAGCTTCCACTCCATACAGCGGTTCCCCTGGCTGCCCGGTGGCGACATAAAAGACCTGAGTGTTTTGTAGTGTCTGTTTGATCTGCCTGTATAGTGAGAGCAACAAGCGGGACATTGGTCATCTGGTACGTCTGCAGTTAACCGTTGTGAAAGCACCGGTAGAGTAGTGTGTTGTTCGGCGTTATCTTGTATGGCTGATCAAAAGGCTGCCCTTATTTTGTCTGTGATACTTTTCCAGCCGTGATGCCTCTGGCCCTTTGCACTACTACGCATGACCATCTAGCGTAACCCAATGGCATATCACTCACTCACTCAATAGGCTTTGGCTCGTGTTGCACAAAGAGAAGTGCTGTTTAGTGGAGACACAAGCAGTACAACAAAGAAGGAAATTATGCAATTGAGCCCTTTCAGCGATCAGAGGACGAAATGAAAAGAAGGGTTGGGGTTTATGAAGGAGACTGAGGGGGAAAGCAAGAGAGACAGAGATTGCCCCAGCTGGCATAGTCTGCTGGGAGCAGGTAGTGTATTTGGGTCAGCACATTGCATCATCAGCAGTTCTCCAAACCTGCCTGAGCAAATGGAGAAGAGGCCAACCTGCTCGACGAGCTGCATTATTAAGACTTTCTGCCTCCGCGCTCCCATCGTCTACTGTAGTCTCCCACATACAGCACATTGAGACATACTGAACCTATGAACACACAATCCTGTAAATGTCAGCCTCCAGCAAACACACACACACACACACACACACACACACACACACACACACACACACACACCCTGATCAGTAGGAATACTCAGTGTGTTTCATTAGAAGTGATCATGACGGTGCTTAGGCCTCAATCTTTCTGTCTCCCATAGGAATGTATCCTTGCGATTATGTAAATTACATAGATAATGGTTTCCCATAAGGAAATGTTTTAGATGCAGACATATAATAGTCGTGATAGAATTGCCTGGATAGGATTTAAAAAATGTGTTTTCCCAATCTTTCTCAAATATTTGATGATTGTTCTCATACAGTCTTGTATCTTCTGTATCAAGCTGGATTTCACGGATTAGTCAAAGAAGATCAACCAGAATATTTTAAATGTTCTTTTGCTAGCAACCTCTCAGTTGTTTGGTGTGATCATAAATTCAAAACATTTTCATTTTGGACTGCTCGTCTGACAAAACAGGCAAACTGATTAAGTAATTTTTGGTTTTCAGGAAATTGTGATTTGGCATTCTCTACTTTTCTCTCAACTTATCAGTTCTCATTGGAGTCGCAAAAAGTTCTTAAACAGCTTTTATCGACATATGCGGTAACCCTCCCCAAGATATGTAAACCAGAGACTTTAAAGGGTAAAATGTATGGAGTTTATTTTAGGAGTATTTACTTTTGTGAGCAATTGGAACTACAATGTAATATCAGGACTTGTATCACAATGACAGACGGACAAACAAAATCAGAGGCATGACACTTACAGTATGCTTTATTTCATTTACACAGCACATCAGGGGCCGCGGGTACTGTAGGCTAGGGAAGGCTAAGCCTTCCCTAATATTTTTGTCACTGCATCTTGGTAAAATAAAAATATAATGTATAATGTTTGTGTCTTTGACATTAGCGCTGCTATGCAGCCACCTGTCCCCTGTACTACAAAGCCAGTTCAACAGACCCTGGATATGTTTGAGTTATCTTAACTAACCCTGAGAAGCGAGATCTCGCTAAGCGGTCCTCCGACGCTGGTTATCAACTCGGTAAATCAAGCCAGGGTTTCTCTCTCCAGCTGAGAGCGCGTTCACGTGAAAGGGGCGGGGTTAGCTACATTTGACCAATCACAAACAGGGACAAGTGTACTGACAGCGCAGCATCATACTTCATTAATGAAAAGTAAACTAATATTAGACAAATATGAACTTTAAACATCCATGATTTACTGATATCACTGCCCCGTCTAAGACACAAGTGGATCTGACTTTAATTACATTTGAGTTGAGTGTTTCGTCAACTTAATGTGTTGCTTAAAATAATACTTCTGCATACAATATGTGACAATGTAAGTGTTGCACGGCCAGATACGGCTCGAGAAGCTGACTCAGATAAGGAAATATATGATACATTATGATATTATATGATCGATGATCTGATTGATGATGTGATATGAATGATAAGTGCGACACGTCTGCGTCTTCTCTGCATACGGCAGTTTAAACTGTATTTCCTTTATCCTGTAATATGACTTGATAGATTTAAACTCTGCACACTGAGCTCCGATTGGTCAGTAGGCGGTGCTTTCACTGAGTTGATCTCTTTTCTATAGACGCCGGAGGCGGGCAGCGTCAGGTAAAAAAAAGTAATTTAGCCTTCCCAAACCTCAGCCTCACACGCCGCCTATGCAGCACATCCTAATAGTAATAATAATAAGGTCTTTACCGTTGTGTGTTTTCTGCTGTAATTGCATTCCAATTGGACTCCTGAATGCCCAAATTATTGTCAAACAGTTGCACAGACTGAAGAATGGATGAGGCCGTCAGCTTCCTACATTTAATGTGTTGAAACCTATCTAAATGAAAGACAACCCTTTTGGTAAATAAAGGCAAAACAAATGTGAGAGCACATATTGGATGGTTGATCAAATATAAGAATCTGATGAAATTCCACCAGTCCACATGCTTTTGAACTCTGCTTGAATTCCTCAGTCACTCTTTAGTATTTTGTGGACACATCGATTTATTTCTATCGACTAAAATGAATATGTAATGTTTTGTTAACAGGTTGTGAGTCAGAATGATAAGAAACTAATTAAATATATTTTCTATGAATTCCATTGACAGTGACATTAATGCATAATAACAATACAAAAGAAGTGCTAACATACCGCCTCGTCTTTCACTGCCCTCACTTCTTCAGAACTACATTTTAGTTCGCACTCGGGAGGCGAACCCTATTTTTAACTTTGCTGTATTGATGATTTTGCAGGGCTGTGTAATGCCTGCATTTTAATTGCATATTTGTGGCATCGGGGAATAAACGCAATTAACTCAATGTGGGTGGACTTCAATCACAAAGATGCACTGTAGTGAGGAAAAGGTTGTTAGGAGGTAATTATGACTTTGTGATTATTCATTATACTGGTTCCAGTGTGTGTGTGTGTACTTATTTACGAGGATATGGGTTGGCCGGCGTGTATGTACAGTAAGCAAGATTTTACATTTCATTACAAGAGGGGAATTGTGCTGAAAGGAGCTTCTTTTGCTGTTAACAAGGTTGTTTAACAGTTTGTAATTTATTATATTTTCATTCTCATCTCGATGATTAATGGTCTACAAATCAGGGTGTTCACCATTGTATCACAAGTTGGGAAGTCCAATGGAGGTAGTGAGTGCAATGCAGAGGATTCCAAAGCATTTAGGGCAATTAAAATGTCTTTTATTCGAGTCGCGTCTGCTTTTAAATGACTTTCTACTACTTGCGTAACTAAATTCCTCATGCTTATAACATTTAAAGATCCCCCATTATACTGTTTTTCATCAATATATTATAGGTCTCATATATACAGTATATACAAAACATGTCTCTGTATTGTTTGGCTCCAAATACCAATCAGATCATTTCAGCATTTCAGCCCTGTTTCATTTACGACCTGCCTAAGACGAACATCTGGGAATGTTAAGCCCTCCCACTGTTTTCCAAGAGGGCGTTGCCAGATTTTCAATTTCAGGTTTTAACCAGGAGATGGCGCTTCATTCACAAATACAGAAAGATAACTTTTCCAGCACTTTCAGTTGTGTTTTGAAGAGCATTTGAACACATCAATATTTTAGATCAACTAAAGTATATGTATTCTTGTAATTCAATAATATATAGTCTTTATATATTAAATAATCATCATTATAATGTAAATGTTTACATTACACTTCTTTATTTGTTATGCTCATATTTTACCTTTACAATCGTTTGCTTTAATATGCAGTATATTTTTTGTACATTTTTGTGTTTGCTTCCTCCTGCTCCCTTTCGGACACATACTGTATGATTTATTATTAATATGAAGATATTATTAAGATAAGATAAGATGTTACTTTATTGATTGAACATTTTAGTTTAGAGTGTGCTGTCCCACGGTAATTCAGAAGGCTCACAGGTAACATTCCGACCATTATTTAAAACAATAGGTGCTTTCACACCGTCTACAGTTTGATTTGTATAGAGGGATCTCTGTGCCTGAATGGCCAGCGATTAGGTGTGGCACATTTATCATAGGTGATCAGAGCTAACTGCCTGCCGTCAGATTTCATTTGAAAAACAGATCTGATTTTAAGAATATTTCTGCGCTCATAAAGAATGATAAGAATAAGAATAATGCGTATTGAACTGGTTTCATTAATTAGTGAGTTTATTTAACACTAGAACCACCAATCGGGTTAATTTGTGTGATGTGTGTTGTGTGTGTGCAATTTAACTTTTTTTCAATAAAATATTAATGTCTCCCAGACCGTGACTTTTACTGAAAATGTGTTATGTAGCACCCTATGTTGTTAAAAATTGCATTCTAATAGCGGGATTTGACGGTTTTTGGTAGGCCTATACAAAAACCTCTGGCAGTTCTAGTGTTAAGGTAATTAGGTACAGTAGAAGCCCTTTTTTATCAGTAACGAATTTAGCAGTTGAACATAAAAGTCAACTAACTGAGGTTCACTTGCAATGACAGTGTTGTGTCTAATTGTAAACTTGTCACTAAGAGTAACCTACAGTTAATTTAGCTGATTGAGAAGAAAGATCAGGGGGGGAGGGGGGGAGAGAGCTGTGGTTGATGGGCCATTAGTTGTGTAAATACACAGCTGAGAGCTGCCGTTTCATTCAGACTGTTTAAAAAACGGTAACAACGGACTATTTTTCTTAGCGGATGCATGTCAATTTAATTCAATACATACAACTATTTTTTAAATCAATAAAAACATTTTCTAAATCCATAAAAGCATTTCAATTAATATTGGGAGTCATGTCGTTACTTTGTTGAGAATGTGGCAATGTAATAAGCGGGATAATTTGCAGCGACTTGTTCCGTAGGGGGAAAATAACTCCCGTCATGCAGATGAGGATCCCTCCGCTATGCGTTGGGATCCTGATCTACCGACGAGGCTCCATTAAAATATAAATATTGTTCGTGAATTACTGAGTTTAGGCACGTTAATAACGTTTTAATGAAGTTGAATACAGTATATTCATATGTGTCATTGATTTCATGTCAATTCGGCGAACATAAACAAAAATGATCGAGGTGAAGATGATGATTAAATTAGGATTAAAAATCGAGAGCCGGGCTGCATTTCCTCCCGTTAGTTTTTTTCGACTAAACAACATTATTTTGTTAAATAACAACATGGTGATGTTTTGTAAATTATTAAATGTCTCTTATTTATACCACAGAGTATGATATCCGTGACATATGGATCTTAACAAAGTTCCGCTGTACATCCAGCGTACTGTATCTGACTGTATTTCACATGAGCTCCAGTGTGGAACCCCACTGCACCCCCTGGTGTATCAATGATCCATTGCAGCTGGCTCCATTATAATTACATTTATCTATCACGGGGGCGGTTTCAAGTCAAGCTGGAGGTGTTCCCTTGAGCGAGGGCAGATCACGTACCAATCACGCCCTCACGTTTCAAACTGTCTGAAATGAAGCGCTACATCTGTACTGTTATTTTTACTGTCCCCAAAAAGCACGTCGGCAGCCTCCAGGAATGCTTCTTTCACAACTTCGCCATCTTTGAAAGACTTCATGTGTTTCGCAAGAACGTGACTGACACGATAAGATGCTATGGTAGCAGCCTTGCTCTTGTTGTTGGGCCTGGTGAAAATGGACTGCTGTGCATTTAGCTGTCCTTTCAGGTCCCTCACCTTTTGGGAGTGTAGGGCAGAATTAGGAGGGAATTCGTCTCGTAGCGTTTGTGCACTGTTTTGAAATGCCGCTCCTAAATTACCCTTCTTCGATAAAGCCACGCTTGCATTGCAGATGAGACAGATGGACTTTGAATTGGAATAGATACAAAAATAATCATCCTCCCACTCGGAGTGAAAACTATATATTTTGGGCTTTTTTTCTTCTACCATAATTGCGGTCTTGTGTGTGTGCGGACTGGCACTCCTGTTGCCACGGACAACGTCAGCGAACTACTGCCCGCTGCCCACCAGCCACGCCCCGACACATGGGGTCACGCCGGCTAATCACAAAGCTTTGATGCGTTCAAGTGCATTATTCTGGCACATGAAGATTATGTTATAGGATATTAACGATAAAACAGAATATTGTTGTTCTATTTTTAGACACATCTCGCGATCGACTGGGAATCTCCCGGTCGTTTGCGATCGACTGGTTGGGCACCCCTGCTCTCGGAGGAGATTCAGGTGAGAAGGTGGGGGTGGGGTGGGGGTTACCTTAGTTGGTGATTGGCTAATGGTTACACAAGCCAAAACATCGTTATGACATCATAAAGTGGCCAAACTCTGATCAGCTCATTTTCAGACAGGTTTTTATATAAATGGATCAGGAAAAAAAGAGAGAGAATATTTTTTCCGGAAACTTTCAGAATCTCCTTACACAGAGGGGACACATGTTGATGTAGAAGAGACATGAACAAGTGGATTTTGCATAATACAGTAGTTGACCTTTAAAAAAAGAAGCATTTATCTACAACGATTAGTGCTTTCATTGCAACATCTATTACTAACGTTGATGTCTCAGCACCACAGCTCATAAATATGAAATGTTATCCATCCTTTAGCCAGGATCTGAACCTGTGACCCCCGCGGTCAGAAGGGAAGTATCTGCACCCTTTACATCCAACTCAACCTCATAACCCTCCATCAAGCATCCGCAACTTTACCTACGCATATTCCCCTACCTACAACCGAGGGAGGCCCGTTTGGAGCCTGGGGCTGGAGTGGATCCATCACCCCTTCCCCTGTTGGATGAAGGATGAGTCGCCGTGCATCACCCTAATTGTCTCTCAGCCGTCAGGGGTGGGGTGAGTCGGGTCTCCCCCTGCCGCCCAGGCTAAGTGCTCGGGCAGGTGATGGAGGAGCGTTCTGTGCAAATGCATGACATGGTTAATGCCCTGCACCACATCCGAGACCTGCCATCCGTCTCCACCCGGCTGACAGACGGCCGGAGATAGTGAGGAGTTGTCCTATCAAATCCGATTATACAACTCTCTTTCCTTCATTGACATCTTGAAGACTTTTTTTCTTGAGGACTTTCAGAAATTCAGAGTCAATGATTGAGTTCTATTTGGACCCAAATGTCTTTTTTTTAAAGATTGAAGTATGTTAGGCTTTTTGAAGTGGTCACTCAGGGTTGTAGTCTATTTGTGGATTCAAAATTGAGACCAAAGTATAGGACTGCAACCAAAAAGAGTCCATACAAAAAACATCAAATAATGAAAATCATTATTTCCCAGAGCTGTACCTCACATTTTCCAACCTTTTATATGGTCTGACCAACCGTCCAAAGCCACAAATATTGAAAGATATAAAAAGCAGCATATATCATACAGTTTAAGATGTTGCCTAATGGATGTCTTGATCAATTCGGAAAAAACTACGCTATGTGTTTTTATTTATATCTACTTGAAACATTTGTTCAGGCACTCCATCAAACCACTTTCTACTTCCCTTTTAAACAAAACAAGTACAATTATAGTAAGGACTTCTTAAAGTCATCCAACTCTGCCTGCATCATTGCAATTATTAGAATATATAAATATACAAATACTCTTCATACATACTGTGCTAGTGAATTAATTTCAGTTCTCCGCACCCTCGCGGGAGTGTCATTATTGTCTCACTACTATTATTACTATCACTACTGTCATTATTAGGCTATAATTTGTTATATATTGTTGGAATGGGTAAGCAGGCCTATTGTTTTTGGATATTTGTGGAGTTAGGTGGTCCATTAGTGTTTTTTATTGGTTAAGTGGTCCTTGGTGTGAGAACATTTGAGAAACACTGCGCTAGTGGATTGTCAAAGGGGGAGCCTCGTTGCGGGGAAATTATACAGATGGCTAGTCCGCCCCTGAAAATGTCTATGCAAACGTTATTATTAATAATACATTTTTTTTTTAAATTAATCAATTTTTTGTTATTATTATTATTTATTTTTTTCATTTTTATTTTGTAATCATCTCACGACCCCCCCCCCCCCCACACACACACACACTTTGGGAACCCCTGCGTTAGAGGGTCCACTTTAAACGTACCCCCCAGCAGCTGAATGGGAAAACAGCCTTCTAGTGTCAAACTCCAGACATAATGTTCCTCTGTGAAGGTCAAAGACACAAGTTAAAATAAAAGGGCACATGAGGAAATCATACGTAAGAAAGCCACATTGTTTTAAGACACAATTCATTTAAACCCATGGCTTATATGATACAAGAACCATGTTTTCATGATGAAATGCACACAGCCAACCTTCATTTATTATTCAAAAGTCTTAGAGGGTATTTAATATTAAAGTGATTTTTGAGACAGCTTGTCATGGTAGTTCTGAAAATAATGCATAGGGAACTGAATATTCTCTTTGAAGTCAAAACGTACAGCAGTTTGACTTTTGTTCGTCAGCGGTGGTTTTTCACAGCGCTCATGTTCCACTAAAATCAAATACCAGCCCATCAAAATATATCACAGCTATTACGTTTCCATGTTAAATTGAATTGCCTGTTTCCCAGCTGGACATAATTTGTTTCCGGCGGGTGAGCTTTGATAGCGATAGGATGTGTATTTAAAGGGAATTTGCACTGTATTCTGTGCTCTGCCCTGTCTTGTCATTAGCCGTGACACGCTGAGCCCATAATGCATTGTGACCACTTGATGTGACGCTGGCCTTTAACGCAGCTTGTTGCGTGCGTGCCTCGAAGCCCCTGAGTATATTTATCAGGCACATATCGCAGCCGCCCGGCGGTGAACTCTGCTGGTCATCATTGTTATGTAATCACAGCCGTGACACATGTCAAAGTGGTAGAAAATTAAGATCAGATTCACTCAACTACCCCTCCACTAGCCCCCCCTCTCCATGCCTCCCTCCATCCCTCTTTCCTCCTATCTATTACTCAATCTTCCCCTCAGAGGTGCAGTGGGCTCTTGCCACATGAAACAGAGAGCGATGGATCTGGAGACAAGACGGCGATTTGACAACGTCATTCTGATTTCATGAAATTGAAAGATTACTCTTGGGGGGGCAAATGGGGACGAGGGACTCAACTTCCACATCAAAATGTCAAACACAGTAATTTAATATGTACCTAAATGACAGCCTTTTCGCACAAAATGTTGAGGCCAATAAGAAACTCCTGTGTTACTCATCGTACTTGCACATTACGCCAGTAACATGGCCACATTACACCTGTCAAGATGAAAAATAGCCTTTATTTTTTGTAGACAAATAGCAACCGCACAGCTAAAGTGTTTTCATTGCTACAATAATATTTTAGAGAAGCCCGGAAAGTAATGTTTTAGTTAAAATAAATATTCCTCATCCTGACTTATGCAACAATTTCATGGGGGACTATCTGTGATAGGCTGTTTACTCCATTTTAGCAAGACATACCCAATCAGCCACTTTCTAACCTGATACTGAATTAGGATTGCTGTACTGACATTTTACATAATGGAAACTGTACATAGTTTGAAAATTGGGATCCAAAAGCATTTATTTTAAAATAATCAATGAATGTTCACAGACTATCGGCTAAGAAAATATTCTCCTATGGTGTCAACCATGTCCTTTTGACAAAAGTATGTCTGTCGTGAGCTTGTGGCCCACCAGCGTTTCCATCGTCGAGGGAAATTAAAGCTCGCCAAACAGATTAGATGTCACTGTGCAGAAAACGCAATTTTTCATCTTTACCCGCCACTAATCTCAGAGGGGCAAGAAGGGACCTTTAAAGACGGGATAAGACCTATGAACAAGTCTGAGCAGCGACAGGGAATGTGTGTCATCTGAGTATTAGGTGGGCTATGAAACAAAAAGTACTGTTGTTTTCCCAGTCGGGAGGTTGGCTGTCATGGTTGCTATTAAGGGACAGCGCTTATAGCTGGATGTGACATACAGTATAGGCTCTGTGTGTGGGTGATGAGGTTTATCTGGAGGGAGGGATAACACAAACTGTCCAGCCAGATCTTTGGGGATGCACAGGAAATATTGCTCACCACAGATAAGCCTCATCGTCACTTGGCTTTGACGCCTATTAGTCCGGGCGTCCTGGTTGGCTCTCCCGCTCTCCCCGTGTCACCATGCTGTGATCGAGGAGCGCCGCTGGTAGAAGAATGCATATTGATTTGTCCTGTTTTATATACTTAATAGAGGGCCTCCCCGGGCTCTTCCTGCTGAGCAAATATGAGAGCAGTGTGGCATGTAAACCAGAACAAAATAAGTAGGGACATGAAAAAAGTTGGTGTGTGCGCCACACGGGCAAAGCACTGAGGAAACATTTGATTTGTTAAAACCACATGCATAATGTAAGCAGTTGTTTATGTCATTTGTTGCTTTGTAAAGCTTTTAGTGATTTTGTTGAAAGGTTCTATAAATAAGTTTGACCTTGAATTCAACTGTGTTTTTCTGTCGCAGTACTCCATTACAATTCATGGTGAATTTATGAATACAGAAGGTTTGACTTGAAACGTTTTAAAGCTAAACCAATGCCTCAATAATTAAACACCAATATTTAAATAAAACGTGTTCTTAAATGGGCCATAATACATTATGAGTACTTTTACTTTTGCCACTTTAAGCATATTGTGATGCTTATACTTTTACATGAATGAGATTTTGAATGCAATACTTTTACTTGTAACAGAGTATTGTTACACTGTAGTACTGCTACTTTTAATTACGTAAAATAGCTGAATAATTCCTCCACCTCCACCTGCAGTGCCTTAGGCTATGTAGTATATATTTCTGGTAGGATGTGATGAGGTGGACTTCCACTTTAAATTTGCTTGGCTACATTATCTAGTTATACAAACTGTGGGGAAATGAGGGGCCCAAACAAGTGGAACACCTGTTTTGGAGAAGGAACAAATATCCAGAATTCTTTTGTGAACTCCTTCATTGCTGCAGCCACTGAAGCCCCTGCCAGCGAGCACATTAATCTGTCCAGAGACAACGTCCATCTGTCGCATGGGCACCGCTCGCTTCACCCCGGACCCTCTGGCTGTTGGCAGCGTCTCCGCCTGTGCTGTCTCCCATTACTTCAGCCCATTTTGATACCTATCAGGCAAGCTAGTGAGGGAAAGTTGGAGGGATGTTGGCTTTTCTGTCAGGGGAGGCTTGTTTAGCTCTCAGGGCTTGTGATAACATTCCGTATTGATGCGTTCACATTGTGTTGCAATCAATGCAAATCTCCACATATGTACATATTTATTCGAAATAATTGCATTTGTACCTATATATACAAACTGTAAAGGGGCCCCGCTTTTATAAATACACAAACACACATAAGCAAATACTTCCATGTTAACACAGCCACAACACAAAGGAACACACACTCTGAGCTCTTAGATTTTCTATTTAGTGCTTTTCACATATCATAGCACGATGGATATAAATGCAAAATTATTCATGATCTTTCATATGAAAACAAACGTTCCCCAAAGCCATTGCTTCAACAGTCTCAAACTGAACACATCAATATGGACTCCACCCATGTGTCCTCCAGTGAAATGTGGAAAAAGCCTGAGAAATTGATTTGTGCAAACCTCTGCAGCATTTGTCTATACCTCCCCCTCCCCTCCCCCATCCGCGGATGGATGATATCTGTAAGGCTTGTGCATTGCTCTTCTAACACAAATCTGGACTGGTTAACACCTAATGTACAATATATTGTAACAAGCACACTCTGCAATTCACTGAGCAGTGAGACTTTTTATTCATGGCAGTCTGGTGAAGAACAACATTTGAGAAATCTAAAGGTCACAGACAGACTAAGCTGTTTTACTGTAGAGGCATCACTGAAATGTAGGAATTGGTAGGTTAATGTTACAAATTGACTGTTGGATTGTCTGTATTATTTGGGACATTTGTCACATTACTGTAGTAAAACCTGCATGACATCTACAAAGGTATTCATCTATTAGCCAGTAAATGTAAAGCTAATCAAAGCTAAATTATTGTCTGAATAATGATGGCCGATAGGATTTTCAGTTTAGCCCACTTTGCTCTCCACTAGCTATGTTTAACATCAAACGATCAAAGCGTGGTTAATTGTGATTGGTCAATGATACAAAGACTACAAATAGATAACAAAAGAAAACCAGCATGCTCCTGATGCAATAATCTGGTCCAATTGACCACATATTCTACATTCATAAGCAGATATTATTGAAGATTGCTATGTTTCTTTTCCTGGAAATGCCAGAACAAACTACACTACAACAAGCGTAGGTACACACACTTTACCACACACAGACAAAACGTTCAGCCTACTGCAGACATTTCCCACCAAGAGGGATTGAGCATACAAACAGTATGGTGCTTTATCATCACGATTAAAAATGAAAAACGGTAGAAGAAGCAGCAGCTGAATCACTGCTAGAGAACATGGAGATGAAATATGTATAAACCATTCCCAGTGTTCATGTAGGGTAGAAGCGTTGGTCTTCACAATACAAAGGTTTACGGAAGAAACTCCCCAAAGGTGTATTTGTTCAGAAATTCTTCATAAATGTTTTTCTCTCCTATAACATGGTAAAAGGATGGATGTGACATGAAATGGTATTGTATTTAACCCCCAAAAGTCTCTATCCTGTGTGTTCCCTGGTGCACATGCCCAAACAGGAAGCATTACAACCTCCAAATGAGACCGAGTTTATTAAACAGCTGTCAAGCCTGCTAGTGAGTTTTGCCATTAACTTATTAGTCTGGTCTCATCCAGGGCGGATCAGCTACTTTGTAAAGTAAATGGCTATTCCATTTTGAATCTAATGTGTAGCAAAATAAGTCGTGGAATCACCACGGCATTTATCCACACAAATTAATTCTTCATTACAACATTGTTCCCCTCCAGGGCAGCCACTACACGATTCCATTAAGCTGAAACCCTGCAGAATATAAACAATTCTGTTTTTCTATTTGCACCTTGCTGCACATGGCATTTTGAGACTAGAGCGGAACTGTAGCTCCTTTTATCGGAAGGCATGTGCTGACCAATGTATGAAACCCTAGCGAACAACCATTAAATACTGCTTTATGCAAATCCCTGGCATTAAATCATTTCTCTTGAAATTGTCTAACTAGTAGGAATCTAAATGATGATTATGTCTAACCTCTCTGACCATATGATTCACATGTATATCATGTACATAACAGTCACGCTGGATGGTTTGTATATGTGGGAGAAGATTAGCATAAAGCCCACTAATTTCTCCTAAAGTGCCGGATGTGAAGTTGTGAGCGAGGCTGTGTGGGCACCTGAGAAGAGGACCTGACGGCTTAATGTGCCTGTCATTTGTTCAGGTTGGTTGAAGCTGAACGGATATTGGAATTTTCCTCTATTATTTTGTCAGATCAAGACTGTATGGAGTGGGTTCACAAGCAGAAATCTGCATAGGGGCCCTCATTAAAGTTTCCTGTATGCTAACAGCATTGTTGTGACAAGGATGTGTGGACAACACTGTTGTGGAAAAATACAATTCCAAATCAAGGTATTTGAACAAATATTTAGAAATGTTGCTCAGGTTCGCCCGTGCTGACATGGGGCTTTGAGTTTGAGTGAAGATGCAGTATAGTGTATATAGAAACAAAAATGATGCGTTGGCTTCTTCTTGTTCAGAGACAGCGTACAGTATGCTTGTCAGTATGAACTCATTGCTTTAGCTTACATAACTGTGTAGCACTTGGGGCGATTCTAATATAAATATGTGCTTCGAGACAAACTTTAATAAGAGAGTAAACCTCATGAGGAGCATTATCGTTTACATTTCCAAATTTCATTTACTTATAATTTTTTGGGGAGACACATTTGTCCACAATGGAATACTGCATGAGGTACAAGGTTGAAGCTAGCAAGCTGGCTAGCTTTCACTTGATGAAGCTATTACCCTAGCTCAGGGGTCACCAACCTTTTTTAGGATGAGAGCTACTTAAAAAAAATAAAACAAGTTAGGGGCTACTTTTACTCCTCTTTTCTTTGTTTTTTGCATTGTATATATTTGGCACATTCTAACATTATTATGCTGACCTTTAACCTTTGTGTGCTGTTTGGGTCTGTGGGACCCGTTTGCAGTGTTTACTAAAATAACATGTATGCAATTTCATTATTTTAACCTGCTTTATTTGGACCTCACATCCTCTAGGGCAGTGGTCGCCAACCAGTCGATTGCGATCGACCGGTCGATCGCGAGTGTGGTGCGGGTAGATCGCGGACCGTTAAAAAAAAAGTAACAAAAGAAAGAAAAATTAAATTAAAATAATAATGTTTGAAAAATACGTTTTTAGATGTAAACCTATCATCTACCACCCTGTTAGCAGGTTCGACTTGATTGACGTATATTTGAGACACCTCAATAATATAATACATTAACCGTGCTTTACGTGAACCTCATCATGACACAAGAGACGACGGCAGGACTGTAATTTCCCGTGTTCAGTGAACGCAAGAGGCAACACACCAGACCAATCAGAGAGTTGCATGGGAATACACGTGTGCTTGTGTCATTCAAGCTCGACTCTGTGTGTGTGTGGCGATAGCGCATTTAGTGTGATAGAGAGGGAGTGAGGGAGAGAGGGAGAGAGCGGGACCTGTGCTAGCGGGGACCGTGATGTTAGCATCTGGTTAACTAGCTGCACTGACGGACATAACGAGCTGTTTCCAAAACAAGCTGGAGGAGAGTCCTCTCCTGTCAGACTGAGGGGCTCAGGTGAGCTAAAGGACTCTTGAGTGTTTAGAACAGTTTTGTCACAAATTATTCAAAAGATTATTTCCGCGGCACACCTTCATATGATCATTATAGTTATACAAACAATAAGAGAATACATGAAAAACAGGTATGAAATAGCCTACTATATGGCAGTAAAACAAGAATACAGTTTAATGTGATTTGTAAAATATCCATAAAGAAAAAGAAAATCTGTTTACAGTTCTGTTTCATATTGGTGCTGAGAGAGGTATCCATAGATCTCTTCATGTTGCTCTCAAAGTGCACCAGATTGATGCTTTCAACTTCAATATTTAAAAAAAAATCTTCCCGGGGGAGCATCCCCCCGGACCCCCCTTGAGGAGGTGAGGTCCGCCCCCCAATAGCACTTTACCACTGCCTATATGCCGTGAGCTGATTATGGAGCCTTCATTGTAACAGTAATTCAGATACAATTAGCCTATATAAACGGCCTCAAATTGGAAGCACTGTCTGGGCCGTCTTTTTCACTCAATTCTGCAATAGGTAGATCTCGCCTTTCACCTAGGCCGAGGTCCGTGATCTTGAGCTTTAAAAGGTTGGTGACCACTGCTCTAGGGGGTTCCGGGGGCATGCTCCCCTGGGACAATTTTTTTTTTAAATGTTGAAGTGAAATGCATGAATCTGGTGCACTTTCAGCACAACATGAATTTATGGATACAGCTCTCAACACTCAGATGAAAGGGAGCTGAATACTTTTCAATGATCCAAACATCTTATGATCACAATCAATAACAAATCATTTAAACTTGTTTATTCTTATCTTATGTTACCTAGTTAGCATCCTTTCTTTCTATATATGCATATTTTACTAATCACTCCCCTTTTTAAACTGTTTTTTTTATTTGTTATTGTCCTATATACATTGTAATGATTTCTTACTTTACCTATATTAAATAGATAAAGGTGTGCTCTCTCTCTCTCTCTCTCTCTCTCTCTCGCGCTCGCTCTCTCTCACTCAAAGAGGCTGTGTGCTGCTCGGTGGCGATGACGGCTTGCGTTAAAAAATAATAAACATATTTGTGAAGTGTGAAGTGGGGGGACACAAACGGGATTTCGAAAAGTGGGGGGGACATATCCCCCCTGCCCCCCTGTTTTCTTCAAGTTTGTATGTTCCTGGTCGAATGCACTTATTGTAAGTCGCTTTGGATAAAAGCGTCAGCTAAATGCAATGTAATGTAAATGTAATGTAATCATGCCATGCGTGTGTGTGTGTGTGTCAAGTGCAATAAATAAATAAATATGTAAGTTGCAACACACACTGAGTAAAACTCTGCCCCTCATGTGCTGTATAGGCTGGCATGACTAGGCTGTGTTCAATGGGGCTTATGTGTTGTGTAGATTCTGCCAGAAGGAAAATCAGCGGGGAGGTGCCACATTGCTTTTCTTCCCGACTGCAACACTGGTCCCGCAAATCAAGCAAGAACGTGATTGGTCGATATTCATTGTGGGGGGTGGGGGGAGGAGGGGTGTTGGATAGATATAGAGTTGTAGTAAGTAGATTTTGCTATGATTTAGGTTTTGTTTATGAATAGGGTAGATCCTTTTAATACATTTCCTTTTTTTGTTTTGTGTATTTTATGCATTTTGGATTTGCTTGGCGAGCTAATTTTAGAACACGTTGCCCCTGCGGGCGACTAAGTGCCCGCGGGCACCGTGTTGGCTACCCCTGCCCTAGCTGCTGTTAGCACTATTTCAACACTCCCTAGCAAACAACGGAGGTCAGACAGAAATAATTTGCCATGACTGTATTCATTTTTAGTTGTAAACATGGCAGCTGTGTCAGCGTTAACTGAGAGGGAGGGCAGCTATTGTGGACGTGCATAGGACCTTATCCTGATTACTCTTTTGTAACATTCTGCTGGGGCTCACAACGTGACCAAAGCAGCCACAAAAACCACAGCATGGGAAACAATGCATTAGCCATTTCTGGCGCAAATACTTGCCTCGGATTTCCTGCACATGTCATTTCTCAAAGTCTCGACATGCTCCCCAAAATCAATATCCATCCAATTACTAGATTCTAAAGTATGTAAAACTCATGCAAAGATGCCCCGTGAGGAAAGGAAGGATCATGCTGTGTCTGGACTGTAGCATGAGGTTGTTTTTCCTCACAAGACTCTGAATGTCAAACATTTTTTTAGTGTTGTTTAATTAGGGAATGCTTATCATAGGCGCATGGCACGCTACCAAGGGGTGACAACACCCCAGTGTTGTAAAATTAATTATATCACTAATGTGGACCCTGCGCATGTGAAATAGCTGAACTCTCACCAAATAGCTCATTAATCTTCAGACAGCCACTCCTGGGCTAGGTGAAGTGGTCTTGAATTTCAATACCCACCCTTGCTGGTGTAACCTTTCCCTCGCTCCGGCAGCCGAGGGGGAACGGGAGCATCGGAGAGAGAACAATATTGTCTGCAACGGTATCTCTAGCACTTCTCTTCTGTGAGTCATATAATTATACACACCTACATAGTTTGCCCACACACACACACACACACACACACACACACACACACACACACACACACACACACACACACACACACACACACACACACACACACACACACACACACACACACACACACACACACACTGTCAGAGTTGAAGCTTAAAGTGGAGTATATCCGAGAAGTGCTGATGTATCCTGTGATTATTAAAAAAGGCCGTCCGCCGCTCCGGCATAAACAAATCACTCCAAATCAAATTGTCCGGGTAATAAAAATGCCTCCATAAAAAGACCAAACTGGCCCCTATGAGTTATTTCTTCCACCTTCAAAAATTGAACTAAGTTGAAGGGACGACATTATTAGCAATAAACAATAGACCAAAATTCAATCTGCCTTACCTTCAGCACCTGCCTCAAATGAAGGTAGTGAAGACCTTTTAGCACAGGATTAAAGTAAAAAAAACCTCAATATCCAAGTGAGGCAAAGTTACCCATGCACCTGAAGTGCTGCTCTGATTTCCTTTGTTAAATGATCCTGTTTGATTAATAGCATTGTCACAACCTTTCTTTTTTTCAAGAAGTATGATGGTTTTTAAAGTAAAGAGAGAATCCATTGGTTTAAAGGATCCAAATGAAGTTAGACTTTGCTGTTTTGACTTGTATGACAAGTAAAGACATTATGAGACAAAGCAACGTTGATTTAAGTCAAAATAATGTATTCTTACAAGACTATTTCACCATTAAGAAGCTGTCGAAGAGATATTTGATTGGATCATATTATCTTCATCAGCAGACTGAGTTTGCCTAGTTTAATGGAAATGTCCATTATTTTCAAAGCATTTAAAAAAGATAATCTAGCTATTCAGAATTGCACTTCCAAAAAGTTGGGGAGCTTACAAGAGGCATATTTGGAAAAAAAAAAGGAAATTGATGCATTTCCCATCAACAAGTCATCTGTTTGAGAAATGTGAGGCTCAAGGTCTGAGATTACCCTGATGTGTCATTATTATTATTATTTACACAGTGAAAACTTTAAAACTGTTCAAATACTTTGCTGCATACAATTAATGGAGTGCTGCTTTCAACTACCCTCTTTTGACCTAAGAGATATCCGCTGACTCAAATATCGCACATGAATGTCTCTTTATTGATATACGTATAGAATACACTTTTATAAAATTGACTTTTCTATGAGTACTTTCTGTCACAACCTCAATGGTGCAGTTCAAGCTCAACAATGTTAAAGCCAACCAGCTGTTGTCCATGATTTTGATTTCGTCAGATTTTTGGAGCGACCACCTGTTACCCATGTTATAAAGCTGTTCAACTGTCTCGCCTGAGTATTGGATGTGTGCATCAAAAGATAATACCAATTGTATTCCCTGTTTGTTTTGTATTGGAAGTGTGGTAATTCTGCAAGCCCTATTTAGTGTAAGTATAGTATGGTTTCTCTGGTGTGTGATTTCCCCCACTGTTTGTGTGACTGCTTCCCCAGTTAGTCTGGCAGTAGTGTTTATTCTTCAGCTGAACTCCTGCTGTTGTGCTTATTAAAACACTGAGAAGCTTCCCCTTCCATTGTGTTTCTTTGCACTTGGGTTTAACTCAGCCCTTGGTGAAGTAAACGTCCTTGACTTGAATATTTTTTTTATTTAACATTTATAGAGAGGAAAACTTGGATTACAAAAGCAAATGCGCCTGTCTTTGGCAAGCATCACGAGGAATAGAGCCAAGGTGGTTCACAGGCCTCGTAAAAGGTCAAGATATCAATATCTGCACACAAAGGCATCCAAAATATATTGCATTATGTATTTTCCTAAATTCAATCAACCCTGCACGAAGGAACAGTAATGTTTTCAATACCAGGACCCCATTTTTTGTCAAACATGGCCTTATATCAAGTCCTAAATGCAATCCTGATGCCATTACCTCAGGCTTTCACGATGTAAGCCGCATGACAAACTAAAAGCCTTTTCCATTTGATGTTCTTTTCTTCATCCGTCACAACACATTTTGGTTTTATTAAGTATTAATACATTAATCATCCCATCTTGTTTACTCATTAGCGGCTGCGTTCTAAAAGCTTCTTATCACAGTTTTCATACATTAAACTAAATAGATTGCATGTCAGCGGAGCTCTCTCTCCGTCATCCCAATTATGATGTTCTTACTCTGTGGTGTTTGTTTATGCGCTGCATGTAGGACATGATTGGTGCTCACCATGCAACCAAGTAAACATGAATTGTGACTTTATGTTCAGAGGTACTTGTTTTGGGAGTATTTCCCCCCTTGTTCTCATTTCGCTCTGCTGGTTTTTATTATTAACTTCACATACAGTGGGCCTCCTTATCAGCACTAAGGAACATCTTGAAGCTAGATGGTGAATCAGTGGAAAACAGTGTTTTCCTTCATTACCGCCTATTAGGGTGGTGCCTTTTCAAGCCGAATTGGACTAGAGTGATCTGAGCAATGTTCAGAGAAAAAATGTTCTCTAATTGGCTCTAGGGGTCGGAGGGCCCCGTGGATGAACTGTGTTTCCTCACTTTAATAAAACAAGCGCAGATGGTGAAACACCGACTTGTTTTTGAAGAGCCAATACGAGTAATGTATTAATGTTATCATGCAAGATGTACATACGCCGAAAAATACAAACTCAAAATATTAGTTCATTCAACAGCGGACGTTGGGTCATCAACTTTTTGGGAGTTTGGCGGTTCGATCCCTATGTCCTCCAATGGAAGTGTCCTTGAACATTAGATTGGAATATTAACATATTGGCACATTGCATGGCAGGCAATATGAATATGTGTGTGAATGAGTAATTGTTGGCATTTAGTGATATCTTGGTGGTCGGAAAACTAGGAAGGCACTTCAAAATGCAAGTCCATTTATACACGTAACTTAAACGACCAGAAGTGGAAGAAGTAGTACTTAGTTTACTAAATTAGTACTACCTTCGTGTTGAAATACTCGGTTACAAGTGTCACATTTCAAATTGGGCTTAAGGTAGTAAAGCAGTAGCATTAAAGTATACTTAGAGTTCCAGAACTAAAAGTACTCACTATGCAGGTATTTCAGAATATCCGTGGACTGTAAATAATGATCAATAAATATGTACATAAATGTAATTTTAAAGGAGGTGCATACATTTTTATATAGGCAGGTTTCATAATCCATAATTTAGTTGACTGACATTTCGTATTATTAAAATGAATCTGCAAAGTAACTATTTACTAATCTTATCAAATAAATGAAGAGAGTAAAAAGAACAATGTTTACTTCTAAATGAAATAGCATCACATGGAAATACTCAAAGTACACATATTTCAAAGTACAGTACTTGAGTCAAGGTCAATGAAAACAGCAAATATTGTAGGTCCTTTTTAAATGGAGAGATTCATTACAGATAGGGTTTGTTATTTGTACTTTATGACGTTACAAAGATGCAGTCACTGATTGCATGTTTTCACCTGCTTTAATAAAGATAACCCCCGAACACTCACTATATTAAGTCACAGAAAACAGGAGGCTGCAGCTTCTCCTCCTCCTCCGTTCTTTTTTACATACCGGCTCAGTTTTTTATTTCCTTTCGGCTCAGAAGCACAGAGCAACATGACAAACACCGTACAGTAGAGTCCAGGCCACATCTATCTGCTTTATTGGTATTCACCGTTTCCTCCCTACATCTGCTCGGCACATCACAACCTGATGCCTCCTACCTCTGCGGAACTATTTTTACCTGCTCCTAGATACTGTCTCCCTGCATGTGACGTCAAGAAATAGAGATAGAGCCGTTATCACCCATCTACAGTGTGGGTTATCTAGCTCCCCGCTGTCATCCTCCAAGAAAGTAATCAGTGCATAATGGCACAGAGCTGGGAAGGGACATGGCTTTTATGCAGCTACATAACGTCTTCCGAGTTAGGCGTTCAGGTCTTTTAATGGGGGTGACGGTGGTGTACAGCATGATCCATGTGCAATGTTTAATGGCAGTGTGTACTTGTGTTGTATAACTGTGATGTTCAGCTTATTGTTTTCCCTACAGTACTTTCAACTTTGCAATGCTTGCTCATGCTCATGGATAACCGTGTGCAATAGTGTAAGAACTTAGTCTGGATTTGATCATTTACTTTTTGGTTTTATGATTTTCCCTACTCATGATTATCTCTTTACCGTGCAACCAAACAAACTCTAAGCAACATTTAAGCAACACGTTACTTTTTGTACTGATTAATGTCACTGCTAACCCCTAAATATGATTTGTTTCCTGTGGATGCGTCACAAAAAAATCCAACATGTTTTGCCGCTTTTGTTTAAATCTTTAAACGGCTGCTTTGTATTAGCAGTAGCTAAATAAAGCTCTGACATGATGTAAATAAAGAGTTATGGTTAGCTTCCAATGACACCTTAGACATGTCCTAGAAAGGAGACGCCATTGCAATTTGTCTGATATGCCTCTTTAATGCACCCCAATTTCCTAATGGGAATACAATGTTTATGTTTTCTACTTTTTGTGACTTCAAATCTATCAGATAAACAACTTTAACCACTTGTAAACCCAATTAATTCCTATTGCATGAAATACCTTAACCATGGAAATGGTAATATAACTTCCTTTAAAGTGAACGTTCGGCAAACATTATTAGAAAGAACCTTTTAATTGACTGCCTAACATTTCCTCTTCAAAGCCACATTCACAACAAAGTGAAATAAGAAATGTAAGACGCTTTGAGAGCACAAACAGGACTTAGACGATTGTTCAATTTAGACCAAAAGGAAACCAATGGACCAGCAATCAATGTGGCTTGAAAAATTGATTGTATCTTCCTTGAGGTTTTAAAAGGAAATGCGTTAGATTTTCGCTTAGTACAGCTTTAAATTGTCTATTAAAATTGTTTGTAGTTCACGACTCAAACATTGAACATGGTGATTGATGAATAATCCATGTTCAATTGTGTAAACAGTTAAAACGCACATCTGTGTGAACATAAGGAAGTGTGTACTTGTCTTGTATGCAGGCCCACACCCTTGTCTTTAAACTGTGTGTGTGTAGGGGCGCCTTTGTCTTTGTGCATGTGTGTTTTACCTCAGCAGACACCACAGGCTCCCTGCCTGTTCACAGCGTTAACGCTCAACCTTGTCCAAGGTTAATCTGTCACTCTTGCTGTATATTTGCATTCATTCTTATCTGCAACCCACCACTCAACTGACTGTCTATCTGCCCCAGCCGCTGCTCAAACTTAATCGTCTTTGTACATTATAGATGAGCCGCCAACAAAGTAGACACACACACACAAACACACACACCTCCCCATACCTGACACCTCTTCTTTCCTTTAGAAACCATTTCCTAACCACACCCAAAGCAAATATTCCCAGACTGTCAATATTTGCTTTATTTTTAATGCCATTGCTAGCCATTAAGCTGCCTGCTACTCAAAAGTAATATATTTATCACTGCATGGGGGCTAGTGTTGGATCTAAGTGCTTCTCTCTCCAGGCGGCACTTACTTTATGCTGGTGCAGGAGGGCAGCGAGATAACTCGGGCTCTTTCAGTTTTACCCGAGGAAACAAAAGCTTGGCCCCTAATTAGTAGCACACAGTTGTTCCTTTACTTGGAATAACGCAGAGGCAGAAGTTAGTGTGTACAATGTTATATTGTTTTTTTTCTTAAAATGACGCCTACCCGAGCTTGTCTTAATTGTTACGTGATTAGAATGCGTAAAAATACGGTATGTCTCATGTGACCATAGACGAGTAAAACAATAGGAGTTGGGATTAGCATGTTTTTGCATATATTGTTCAGGGACTTAAATATGCAGTGGATTTGATCCATTCCTAGGACATACGGAACATTATGTGTTGATTATTCTGAACATGGTTTGATCAAATCAACGTAGAAACATGCAGAACATGAACTCACAATAGACATGCAAATTAATGGGTACCAAGATAGCAGCGTGCTTTGCAGTAGCTTTTGTTTTTTTTATACTACGCAGGATAAATACTCAAATCCTACAGTCATGCATTGTTTGACACATTGTTATTAACACATTTAGCAGCATTTCACAATTTCCATGGGACATGATTGCTGGTTCAACACTGTTATGTTTATGAGGCAATTTTAATAATATTGTACACTTTGTAAAGATATTTAAAAAAGATGGCACCATTGGGAGAAAGACTTTGGGTAAATACCATTTGTACGGCACTGAGGGCAACTCACAAAGCAATACCATTTAAGCTTTTCTTACTACTACTACTACTACTACTACTACTACTACTACTACTGGTTGTTGGAGTTTGACTTAGTTTAATCCATAACATTGCCTCTATATTCAAAAGGAATTTTCTTATATGTCCAATCTTGATATGGTAATTAACAATGGATTTAATTTTTTTTTCTTTTTTAAAGTACACCCAAATGTGTATCTAAGGAGTCAGCACCCAAGTATTTTATTTATAGTGCTGCAAACTGGTGGTTACTATGTGTGGGATCAGTGGCTCATCAGACTCATTGAATCAAAAGACTCTGAGGCACGCCTACTAAATGCACAAGGGTTTTGGGCTTTATTCAAAATCAGTGGCGGACCGTGTCTATCACAACTGGATCTTCTGTAGACACCAGTGGTTGCGTTAGACTTTTTCGTTGTCCGTCATTTTCCATTATTACCCGTCATTTTATTTTTCATATTTTAATGAGAGGAGATATATTTAATATGTATGTTTGGGTACTGAGCAGTAAATGTTCATTCATTCTTTTTATTTTAATGATTCATACAGAACATTTAAGGGCATGGAGAAAAAAAAAGATGAACACCGACCGTGTGGTCACTTTTCATGTCAACACGAACATGAATGATTTGTTTTTTTCCTGCACTGACAGCACAGCAGAGGGGGGGCAGAGGCCGCTAAAAACCGCGACCATTGTGCCTAAACTGGCAAATATGAACAATGCCATCGTTTTAAATGAGACAATTACAATCAAAATATTTACAATAACAACTCAATTGATCTGCTGTAGCCAAGCCTGAACGCTGATTTCTGCATCGTCGTGCACCCTCGGACAAATCCGTTTCTCATCTTAGCTTTTCTACAGATGTCGCAGAACATTTTGCCATCTTCCCTCCTCAGCCACTTAAACTCTTGCTCCCACTGAACCCGGTGTTACAGTATAAGTTGAGTCATGACAACTGGCGACATTCTATTATTTTCGTCATAGGAATCCGGGGCGTGTACATTGAGGACACATTGTTGACTTACCAGGAAAGAAACATCGTTTGTCGTTTACGTTCATCTTTTGCTATATCTGCCTTCCTAAGATCACTTTGCTGCACATTCAGTACTCGTATGTGAGGTTGTGGGTGAGAGTCCGATATCGTGATGCTTACAGGGAGGTATCGAACATTACAAAGTAGGTGACTGTGTGGATGCCTGTTCAAAACATTGCAAACTTCAATAAATCATTTAAATTTTATATTTGTGTCCGACTTTCATTTGTTCATCGTTCTTAATGTGATGTATAGTAGCTTTGATAGCTGTCCATACCTTCAGACAGCCTAAAAGTAAAACACAAGTTGTTTATTCACAGCCCGAACGCTCATCGAGATGACTGGATCAGTCATGACAACTTGTGATCAGCTCCGATTAAATTGTGATATCAATTCTGTAGCTAACCTCCAGGGAGCACGTTTATTTTATGAAATACCTGTATCCCTCTCATCACAACAAGACTCTACACTGTGCAGGAAAAACAATTACATACATGAAAATAACCTTGATGCATGGGAATTAAACACACAAACTAACAGATAAATCATCAGAAGAAGGCAGAGAGGAAGTAAATAACAACAGGAACACGGAAGGCAGACAGAATTGCTTAGACACGGGTGTCACATGAAATTTAAATGTTCTGGAAAGTTCCTTATACAGCTTTAGCCTTTTTTATCTCATGAAGTCCCAAAGTGACACACACTGAACAGTCTGGGGTCATGGTCCTTTCTCATTTGCTTTTGTCTTCCCATAACAACATGTCCAAGATGTCCATGTGTCAGGCTAAAACATGTGACAGAACTAGCTAGATTTGGAAAGTTTTTTTGTTGCTAAAGTTAATATTCAAGCCATTTAAGAATAAAAATGCTTACATGACATGTCATTTGTTAAACATTAAGCTGTCTTCGGCTCTTTTCTGCTGTAACAAATGTAAATGTCCCCTCTGTGGGACGAATAAAGGTATTCTGATTCTGATTACATTTAACCTGTTGTGGAAACATTTCTTGATGAAATTGATATGAAACAAATGCCATAAATATTGCTGTGACACATGGTGTCACATCGGGACTTTAACCCTAAACATTCACAGTAAACCCGGAGTGACATATATGCACAATTAGAAATATGATTATGGTCTGGTCAGTTAATTTAGCTGATTCAATTATATTTAGTTATCATATGCTTTATTCTTCAATTCATAGTATGTTCAAACAAATGCAAACCAAAACATCATCCTTGTTAATTAAGTTATAAATAAGAGTTACTTTACCATTAAAGCCCAGATATTTGACACTAGGGAGGTTACTTGTCAGAAATGTGTCTATTTAGTCTAAATGACGTTCCCCTTAATTTCCCCAAAAGTAGAAATGGGTCCGGGTTCTTATGGGTTAAACGTATAGGCTTAAAGGCATAATAGAACTACCGTATTATATGTATTCAACTTGTGCCCCGCTGGACTTACTTTTCTGTAGTTTACCGTTACTGTGACATATCGGTATAGCCACGGAAGATAGTTTGTGTGTTTAATTCCCATGCATCAAGGTTATTTTCATGTATGTAATTGTTTTTCCTGCACAGTGTAGAGTCTTGTTGTGATGAGAGGGATACAGGTATTTCATAAAATAAACGTGCTCCCTGGAGGTTAGCTACAGAATTGATATCACAATTTAATCGGAGCTGATCACAAGTTGTCATGACTGATCCAGTCATCTCGATGAGCGTTCGGGCTGTGAATAAACAACTTGTGTTTTACTTTTAGGCTGTCTGAAGATATGGACAGCTATCAAAGCTACTATACATCACATTAAGAACGATGAACAAATGAAAGTCGGACACAAATATATAATTTAAATGATTTATTGAAGTTTGCAATGTTTTGAACAGGCATCCACACAGTCACCTACTTTGTAATGTTCGATACCTCCCTGTAAGCCTCACGATATCGGCCTCTCACCCACAACCTCACATACGAGTACTGAATGTGCAGCAAAGTGATCTTAGGAAGGCAGATATAGCAAAAGATGAACGTAAACGACAAACGATGTTTCTTTCCTGGTAAGTCAACAATGGTTCCTCAATGTACACGCCCCGGATTCCTATGACGAAAATAATAGAATGTCGCCAGTTGTCATGACTCAATTTATACTGCAACACCGGTACTCCAGCTTGAACTCCTTGCCACTTGCTTGCCCCTCTGCCGCTGGCTGAACGTTGTCAGTTTTAGTCTTACTGGCTTGTCCTTCATCGTCCACCGCATCAATCCCTCTTTTTTCACCTCGTTTATCCACAACAGCACAATTACTGGGCTTATTAAAAAACCTTCGGACGATCAGCTGCCGTGACATTTTGCGATAGAGAGGCGAAGTCCCGCCCATCTACTTCCGACCCATGGGACCCCGGAAGCGGAAAATTATACATTGACGTCAATGGAGAGAGAAAAGTCATCTTTCGATCCCGTTTGAATTGTGCCACGAATGACACATATGATGTTTGTCAAATTAAAAGAACATTTTGCAAGTCAAAAAAATAAAAATGTGTCGTAAAACTGTGAAGTTACACATTTTTTTGTGTGAAACCGCTCAGTGAACTACAGGTCTCTGGTCTCGAACAATACGCGTCACCATCACAAAGATGGCTGTCACGTTAGTAAATTTCACCTGCTTCTTTCCGAATGAGGCGAAAAAGTATAAAACGAGGTGAAAATCACTACAAGTCTGGGCATGTTGAGAGCTGTACATACACGAAAGGGAGGTTCTGTAAGAGCCAGCATGCGGGACCGGCTTTACAAGGTTTCAGTGAGTAATATGAGTGCAATGTTTAAGGTTAATGTCAGCTAGCTAACAAGGTACACTAACGTGTTTTGTTTTAGCAACTAGTTTTCTCCTTAAGAACTTTGTGGTGTCTGTGTATGCTGTGGATAACATTAGTGTTCACAAGAACAAGATACACTCCCGTGTTTTGTTTTAGTTGCTCTTCAGATTGAAGCGGCCAGTTCTATATCGACTATATGTGTGATCTCCTTTTTACATCTCGTTGTGTCATTTGAGTTTATTTGCTGTGTGTAGATTCAAGGATTTTGGTTATCTTGTCCAGGGATGCAAACTTGTCACCTTTCGGCGAAATTCTCCGTTTTGAATCCAAAATAGGTCGTTTTTGTGATTCCTGTAGATCTGCAATAAAAATATTTTTGGGGTATGGGAGGGGGTCTGGGACCCGGATTAATGTGCGGCCGCGAGCTTTTTTTTATATATTATAATGAAGCGCGAGCTGTGTGCTCGAGTCTTCCTGCCTGTCGGCTCTGCTCATGATGGATAATAAGCCTCTGCTGCTCGGCGATGATGGTCTAGCTTCAGCAGCTACATTACCTACGGTGCGTTCGTTAATATTAACTGTGCGTCCGGAGTCCCTGTGGCACAGACTGGACCGCTGGTGAACAGCTGTTAGAACGGGCCGTTCAGGTGTTCACAGTAGAGCTCCCTGTCGGAGCGGCAGAGCGTGATGTGCACTGAAAAGTTTTTTTCCCCCGTCGCAACATTATCGTTGAGCTAGCTAACTAGCATACATTGTCACTATCTGCTAACGTTAGCTTTAGCCTTCGTTTTCTAATCGTTTTTTTCATAGGCTATAAACAGAGGTGGTATAAGTATATATCTTGTAATTGATTAAAAGTAGAAGTACTCAGTTCTTGTACTTGAGTAAAAGTAGAAGTACCAGAGTGTAGGAATACTCTGTTACAGTAAAAGTCCTGCATTCCAAATGTTCCTCAAGTAAAAGTAGAAAAGTATTATTATCAAAATATAGTGAAAGTAGCGACAGTAAAAGTAGTCATTTTGCAGATTGGTCCATTTCAGAATAATATGATATGTTTTATAATGACTGATCATTAAAGTGTTATCAAAGCTGGTAAAGGTGCAGCTAGTTTGAATGACTTTGTATACTGCAGGCAGGGTAGCTTTTGGATTTACTCCAGGTGGAACTAAAGTCTGATTTAACACTTGATTATATTTCACATCATTCATCCACATCTGTAAAGTAACTAAAGGTATTACATACATGTAGTGGAGTAAAAGTACACCATTTACCTCTGAACTGTAGTGGAGTAGAAGTACAAAGTAGCAAAACATTGAAATACTTAAGTAAAGTACAAGTATCTCAAAATTGTGCCCAAGTATAGTACTTGTTGAGTTTATGAACTTAGTTACTTTACACCAGTGGCTATAAAGATAGAAAGACTAAGCCTTGCACAGAGGCCATGAAAATACATTTTCAAAATGCTCAACAGTGCTGCCAAAATTATAAACTGACTGCTACACAATTAAAATAAATGCTTTTTATATATTTCTATTAGATGTGACTCTATGGCGTTTCTGTTAATATTAACAATGCTGCTTTAGTTGTTCTGACTGCTAAAATCCTCTGTTATTCCTAATTTTAAAGCCAATATTCTGTGGGGTCAGGGGGCTCGGATCCTTGTCACCTTTTTCATACCTGATGAGTTTGCATCCCTGTTGTCAATTTGTTTGGTTATCTAGGCACAGCTGTGTGTGACTCCCTCTGGTACACTGGTATGTGTTTTCCTAATGTAGAGAGCATTGATTAATTAATAAACTACACACTGACTCTAGATCCTGACCAAATCCTTATTTTTTGATCAATTTTTTTTCAAAAAAATGTATTGTATATTATATAACAGCTGCACATCACAGACCGGAGTCTCTGCTACTGTGGACCACGAAGGAGGGGATCATCATCCCCATCCCCAAAGACCCTGCATGGCATGGAAATCTCCTCCTCCTGGAACAATTCTACACCCAGCATATGCTCCCTGTGTTGGCCAGTAGAGAGGAGGACATTTAAATAAACATACTCTTAACACCCTCGGACTCTGCGTTGTGTTTCGTATGTGTGATGGGGTGTTATGCAGAGGGGAGGAAAACAGGACACAGCAGATTGGGATTGTGGTGGAGATGCTGAGCAGTTATTTAATTGTTGCGTGTAATTATTATTATACTGCGTGCTTCTTAGTTATTCCATCTTTTGCTGTAACATGGATATGTATGTAACTCTATATTTACTTGTTATCTACCACACTTCCTTCTACATCATACACCATCATTATACATGATGGTGTATATAGGATATGTATTTATTTGTATACATATCTCTAAATTGTATAACTTTATTTTTCGTATTTGGGATTTCTCTTTTGTCCACTCAAATACACTTGGCCCTTTCTCTTTTCCATGTGGAAAATGGCAGCTGCATATTCTGCTTTTCTCATCTGCTCCCTGTCTGCTCATCTACGATGAGAAAATTATATAATTAATTACTAATAATCATTTAAACCTGTTATTACCAATATTTCACAAATTCTTCATGTAAACTTAAGAGTACAGCTGTATGTTGAGTATGTCAACTTAGCTTGGTTTATCTTACTGGGGGGCAGCTACATGGATGTCAGTGCAGTCCACAATAATTTTGCAGCTGAAGGCAGAATGAATTTATTATTGACTCAGAATGAAGCACAACTTCATGTCATACAATACATTGACTTTATTTGTAATTGTGTAAAAAAATATGAATATTGATTAGCAAGCAGGACCTGCAGGAACAGAGAATGGTGATGGATGGAGCTGGGAAGAGAGAAGAATAAAGAAAACAGATCAACTTTATTATCGGATATTAAAAATTCAATTTCAAAACAAGTTGCCGCTCCTACAGTTTTCTAGTATGTAAAGATGATTTCACATGACCAATGCAAAATATCCCACTCAATACATGTGTCTCTGAGGGGTGCATTGTGCCTTTGATGTATATAAATAATATACCATAACCAAATACTATTACGTACAGTGGAAATCAGGTTGCCAGAGCAGGTCAGACCAGTGTGCATGTTCCTCAGGGTCTCAGCAGTTACAGGTGAGGTAAAGAAAATAAAAGAGAAAAAGGTCAGTAACAACACTTTAAAGTAACAACACTGAATAATTATCTCTTTTAATAATTTTCTCTCAGTAATCACTCAACTACTGTCTTTCCAACAAACAGATTGACTCACTCTCACTATCATCACAATGAAACACGTCCAGAAGAATGTCATGCAAAGCTGCCTGCCTTCCTTCCTTCGACTCTCCCTGAACTGCCTGATCTTTTAATGGTCAATGTTAACCATTTGTGCAGATAGCATTAAGTAGAAAAGATCGCTGATACTAATGTGGCGTTAGCCTACCTCCCGCCCCCTTAGCACCTGGTGAAGGGGGCGATAGGCTACTCTTCAAATGTTTCACAAAATACTTACCATCATGACTACTCTTACTGTTTAACATTTTGGTTTACTTCATGTTAAGGCTAATACAAATGACAAGGCTAAGTCATGTAATATAATGCTAACTAACATGCTCGCTACTAGCTAGGTAGCTAACTTGACTATGTTCCATGCAAAACATGTATATTACCTGATATGTTTGGTCCAACGACTCCTGGTCCTTTCATCAGACGGGAAGCGATAGAACGAGCAAGTGGTATGATCTCTTTTGTGATTACAACCTCGTACAAAGCACACAGGCATCTTGTAAAAGTGAATTTATTGGAGCAATCTCTTATATTTATTGGAGGGAATAAATCAGTCTTCTTCTTCCTCTTTGCTTTGCGAGTCACAACCAGTCTTGGAGCATTATCGCCTATGACATCACTTACGCGACCCAGAATGCATTTGGGATTTGTAGTCTTTCTAGTTGCGTATTATTCAGTCTTATATTTCAGCATTTTTCGACAAACTGTGACTTTTTTTGCATGGAAATGATTGTTTAAGATTGACAAACATCATATGTGTCATTCGTGGCACAATTCAAACGGGATCAAAAGATAACTTTTCTCTCTCCATTGACTTCAATGTATAATTTTCCGCTTCCGGGGTCCCATGGAGGCTCCCGGAAGGGGAGGGACTTCGCCTCTCTATTGCTAAAGCCGGCTAAACAACGAGGTAATCAACGAGGTCAAAAAAAAGACTAGACAATAGCTACTTAATATACACACACTCGCCACCAACTGGACAGGGGTATGAATGACTAAATAATAGTTACAGACTACAGTACAGTAGATCGCCCTCAGTCGACCTGGCCACTAAGGATGTAATATAATGTGGGCCGCTGGTGGACATTTTGGCGCTGTTCCGAATTGTGTTCTAATCCGTCAAAATGACGGACTGCTTTCAGATTTTTCCGTCATTGTTAGAACAAATCCGTCATTGAAGGAAAATATTCGGTTAACGCGACCTCTGGTAGACACACACACCCTCCGCTGCCGCCGCCCCCCCGGCATGATGATGTCTGTCTTTTCACTGAATTGTCGTCTTGAAAAGGGTACTCACAACAATTCCGCAACAACTTCATCTTCACCTGTTGCACTTGTCATTTCAACGTTAAAAACAATAAAACGGCATGAATTGCTTCGTTGCATTCATTCTAGATCCTCTGTCTCTCTCTCATAGACTGTATATATAGGTCTCTCTCCAGTTAACTAGAGGGCCTTCTAGAGCACCCTGGGACCGAGGGAAACTCTGAAAGAACATGCCCATTGGCTACAAACCAATATGATTGGTTGATCAAACTGTCAGTCCAAATGTACGCTCTCATTCAGTGCAACGGCCAGGGCATTCGATCCAGAATATAGAATACCTTGGTTGAAGGATATCCTACCCAGAAACCCAGAAGAAGATCTGATTGGTTGCTTTCTTTTCTAACACAAAACCAGTGAAATGCGTAGTGAATGGTCAGAGAAGGACAAACAAATCAACGTAACACTGTAATATTACAGATCAACAACACAGATACGATTCTCATTTATTCATTTGATTACATTTTATTATATTTTATTTATATAAATAAATCGATTTTTTGTTTTATCTGAGTGTTCCAGGGTATTCTCTGAATACCTTGAAGGCCACTGGTCAAAATTGTCAAAAACATGAGGGCTCCTTCTCAGACATTTTTAACTCTCTTTGGACACTCTCCGTAGGCACACATTCTGCAGACATTCCTTTTAGGGAATAAAACGTTACTCATACTTATAAATAAATGGTAATTATAAGGAACATCTTGCACTTTAGAGAGTGTATAACTGAAAATGAGAGCTCCATCAAAGTAAATAGTGATTTTATAGTGTTGAATAATGCATTTTGAAATGATTTCCAAATCCCTTAAGGATGTGTTTTATGATGTATCTTGTGGTATACTATCTCAAGCCCGATGTTAGGAAAGGTTTCATCTATTTAAGCCTGAGTATATTTTCTTGTAAACATAGATTTTGCCTTTTAAACAACTTCAGTGTTCATTTAACTGTGTTTTAGAATGACTATGATCAAACCTGCAAAATGTCTGGGTTTAAATCTAAAATAGTTCCTGAAGTTTGACCTCTTCATTCAAAGTTATCCCAATGTTGTGGGAAACATGTAATGCTTCTATGGACATATCTACATCCAGTTCTGCAAAAAGCAAATAATTTTTGTTAACGGCCACCTTCCTCTAACATTTATTTTGAAGAAACACTGCCATCTCCCAGGAATACCCTCTTGACTATTCCTCTGAGAAAAGTTGTGTTGTGTATACAGACACAACCCAAACACACAGCAGACACAAGGCTCCTCTCACCGCCTAAAAGCAATGTTGCAATTTAACACTTTACCTTTCAGCATGTTTGCCAATAAAAGCTGTTTAAGAGCTTTTTCTGCAACATCACTGCAGCTGTCTCGGGAATCAGCTGTTATCACAAAACCACCAGCTGGCAACATCCACACTGACAAATAGAAACAGGCAGGTTTAATTTTAAAGCAACAGTAAATACAGATTGCACACTAAGAATACATGAACGTAATGTTAAAATGTAACCTTCAGCAGAACAATGTTCCATACAGTATGTCAATTTTCTTGACCTCCAAAGCGTATCAAATCACGCATAGCTTACCTTATCCTCAATGATGTCATGAGATGTTTTTTGTATTATATGAGAATGAAGAAGAGTACTGCCAGATAACTCAGTGAGCTGTGTTGAGATGTCTTTGGGAATATAAAGGGCACAAGGTGATTCCCTCAAGTGGACATTGACTGACTGACTTGACTGACTGGCAGGCTTTATGTGTGTTTCTAGGCAGGTACATGTGTGTGTATGTGTGTCTGTACGTGTGTGGGCACAATGGCATTGACTGTTGGGTGTCATCTGTCTCTTTCCATCCAAACGTTAGCCCCCACCCCACCCCCCCTTTTCCCCTCTTGTCCCAAGCTGGTGACATCTTGACAGATTAAAATGCTGTGTGCTCCAGTCCTTGGTTTGCCACACTGGTGAACCGCGGGGACACTGCTGTGAATCAATACAAGAATATACTGTCTCTGGGACAGACATCACCCGTCCTCACAAAAGAGCACATTCCTACACACTCAATAAATCCACTCTAGAGCAGAAAAGGAGCATACCAAAATGTTAGAAAAAAAAGAAAACAAAGACGTTTGCCCCAATTCTGCACTAATAAACAGCTATATAGCAATCCTCAGACCCCTGATTTAAAATGGCAAATTTTACAGCAAAAATAAACATATTTACAGCGTGGAACCAAAACAGTTTTTTTTTTCTATTGCTACTTCGCCATTCATATAAATACATGTGGTGATACATTTTGTGCATCTCACGTAGCGATTAAAGGTATGCGTAACTAAGGTTGTGGCGCCTCTGAATGGCAGTTGGGCGTCGTCCCATTTTACTAACCAAAGTTGGTTGAGACAAAAAAGAGCAAAAGGAGTTTATTAAACTGAAACTTGACTTTAAGTGGATGTTAATTTTGCTCATAGTCTGTCTGGTGAATGTGTAAAGTGGCAGCCATTTGACAAACGCATTGGCATTGATGTGTTCACTGCTTGTAGTACAAATAAGTTATGGTGCTCTAATTACTGTTAGTACCTTTTACAACTTTGGAATCTCCAAATTCTCCTGTTTTGTATTTGATTTGAAACAATAAGTACCCTCTTATTCAGAGACACATTAATGGGGCAATCTGCATCACAAAAACATTTCAACTCTAAAAGCTAGAATGCCGAAATGGCAAATGACAAAACAAAATTATCACACTATTTTTCAAAGTGATTTGTTACTTACGGATGTGACATTTCCTGGTAGAACTCTGCCTTAAATTAGCCCAATTACAGCTATTGTCTTGTTTTGTGTTACATGTGGCTTGCCTTATTGGGACGAATACACACCATACAAGTTGATTGGTCTAATGACCGTTAGGTAATACTCATTGCACTATACAGTATATACATTTCAGATGTAAGATACATTTCATTTTTGCAGAAAAAACATGTGCTGAAAGATGAATCACACAAAGAAGCACTTTTTATGTTAAAGATACAATCTCTAGAGATATACAGCATGGTTCCCATGTTGTCTTAAGCAGCTTAGTTTGTCTTGCTTATTTTTTATCACCACAATAAATCATATTCAAAATGGAGCATGTGACGGTGAATATAAGCACATGTGGCATTGCATGAAAGTCATTGCTATTACAAACAAATCTGTTTACATATTGTCCATCAGCAATGTACACACACATGTGTTTAAGCATGTGTTGCCAAGACTTGACCTGTAAATGTCTCTCTGTCACATGCTAACCCCTCCGGTTGCTAATATCCACTGACGGGTCCAGTTCAGCACAGCATGGTGATGATCTGCTTAGAAGGCTTGAGGTATCTGTTCTTTGGTAACTGTTTGGGGGCCTTTACTTGACACACTCATATTTATTTTATCCAAGCATTTTCGGTTTGCCAAAGAGCAATATTGGAAATACAAACAGGGTATTTTTACATGTCTTTCTTACATATTTATCCAATTTTTTTTATTTTGGCAACCCAAATGGGACACATCACCTTGACTGAATAAATACAAAGCAATACAGAATCGTGTTGCTTGCAGCACTTATTAAGACATCAGAAAAATGCCCTATTGTGTTCACATCACTCGGTGTGAACTTTACAACTCCTGGTTTTTATTCATACTTGTAGTCAAGCAACACAGTTTGCCGGCGTAGCATGCTGAGGTTTCTATCTCCTTAATGGAATGTTGGACAAAGGATAGCCCTGACTGTTGTGTCTTTATTGATTCTGCCAGGGTTCCTGAATGTGATTAAGGGGAATTAAACTCAAGCCTGCTGACGCAAATCATGGCCGGAGGTAATATAATGTCCAGATGAAGTGGAGAGATCCATCCCAACGGGGAGGTGGCCCTCTCTGACCCTGCGTGGGCTCGGGCAATTAGCATTGGCAAAGTGCAAGTCAATAACAAAATCTCCAAAACGGAGGAAGTGCTTGCATGGCTAATCCCCTCTGCCGCCAAGAGGCCCAAAGCAGTTTATTTATTTATTTGGGAGTCCATTGCGAATGTAGTCCAGGGATGTGGAGAAAGCCAAGCCAAGCTGCCATCAGACCAGATACTGGAGATGGCTGGACAGCCGCCAAGTGGAGAATTATGTTAATGTTTGTTCTTATAATAAAACGCAGATGAATACATTAATGTCAATAGATAAGTCATGTTTTCCCACCATATGTTGTTTGGAAAGGCAGCGCAGAGGGACTAGAAAGCCTTTGAAGCCATGCCGTGTTTTTTTAAACACCTGTTTTGAGCTTACATATTAAATGTATGTATATATTTTCCCTATGTGTCCTTGGCTGGCGATTTTGTTTGTGTATAGAAATGCCAAACACCATGCTGGATATTTGGAAAGCAGAGATAGATGCATATAGTGCACAAGCAGTATCGCCTTTCATGCATTTGTATCTTGTGTCCACCTCATTAGTCCGTCCCTCGTTCTAAACGCTGGTGTTTGATGTGGAAAGCGCTCCGACCATGTGTTAGGGCTTGTGATAATGAATGTTTCATGCAAGTTGGGCCCAAATGATCCATCAGTTCCGATTTAGATTGTAATTGCGAGGGTAGAAATATATTCAAATGAGTTCATTATCAGTCAGATCAGGACCAGACCGAGCCAGTTTGACTATTTACCCCAGCCTCAAGTGTTTACGCTGCGATTTAAAAGAATGCTGAAGCGATTCCTTCAATTAGGTAAGCATATGTCTTAATGTATCATTTCAGTCAATTAGCCAAGTGCTCTTCAATCTCACATCTGTACCCCCACTGCTGCTGCTTGCATTGGGTTTCTGTCTGAATATGGCAGAGTTTTCTACAGGTTCTGCTGAGTTCAAAGTGTCAGGTAGATAAATACACGGACCGACCAGATCGCTCACTCTCTTGCTGTCTCTGCCCTCCGTCACACCGCCGGCATTGGTTTCCATTTCTCCAGGTCACTGCTGAATGACTGCAGATTACATCGGCTACTTTCTGATGTCTATGGGGACGAGGCCATCAGGCTGAAATGACACGGGGTAGTGACAGGCGGACCCCCTCGCCGACACCCACAGACATGACTCCCATTCACGGCAGCTGGCCTGGCCCCATGACACTAATCTGATTCAAGTCTGGAGAGAGCCTATTTTGCGCCTACCAGTCGGTGCTAAAATAGGAAATGACCAGCAGGGCAGGCCATTCTGGTTTGACTTGCAGGTATTGCAGAAGAACCTGACCTTAAATGAATCTATAGGCGGAAAACATGTGCCTTTTTTCGCAATCCATATTTTTGCTCCAACTTCTTTAACTGTTTTTTTTGTGTTATTGGGGTTAGGGCTGGCACTATATCGTATTGAGACTTGATATTGTCTTAGATTATTCTTATTTATTCCTACTATCTTTGATATTGGGATATATGATTTTCTTATCAGCAGTGGCCAGGCTGGGGCCAGTTCTTTCATGAGGGCACAATAAACACGGGTTAAAAAGACAAAGACAGTATAAATTAATTGTGTAAAATAAAAATACAGTAATTGGTATTTCTTTTAGTACATTTAAGTTACAGTCCTTTCTTTCGGTCATTTTTTTCATTTAGAGTATTTGTTTCAGTAACTTCAGTGACAATTTAATAAAAAAACATAAACAGTATTTGCTTTTATATAAGGTAATGAACAGTTTAATTTCCACTGTTCATCCGGGTCTCTGATTTGATTTAGTTCCAATAAATTGTAATATTGATTGGAGGGGGGGCCACAGGGGGGGCCACAGGCTGGGCCACAGGGGTCACTTAAGTATGAAAAGCTTCTCTTTCCTTATATTGTCAAGGGCCTTTGCCAGACTTCCCCCTTGCAAAAGAAAGACCCCTGCCCACATAAGCAAATACGCCTGCTGATCCCCGGCTTTGTCCTCTTCATTACCGTGACTTTGTTTTGGCTGGCATGTTTTCACTGGATCATAGTGTAAGCCATCAGGGAACAGCGGATATTCTTTTCAAAGAAACTCGCCCTCCGACCATGTAGCGGAGGGGCACGCAAGGTGAAGATGAATTGGGTCGGCTCACTTGTTTTGAGACGAGAGACGGGCCCCTAATTGGATATCATCTCACTCTCTTTCCCTAATTAGCGCTGCATTGCTTTATGAACTGATATTAAGATGCAGGAGAAATAGTAATTAGCTAAAGGTTATTGCCAGCCAGGGGCACATGGACATGGAGCATGCTGGGCAATATAATGATGCACACGGGTTTGTTTATTTTGGTTTATTGGTTCACCCTCACTGAAGGTACACCTTTTCCACAACAGATGTTTTAGATGGTCATTACTTTAATTATTGTATTATGATATGAATGATATTTTCAGTAAGTAAGAGTGTCCTTTAACAGTGGTGGTGGATATTTTTGTTTAACTAAAAGAATTACAGAACTGTAAAATTCTACTAAAACTCTTCAATACCGAGACATGCCCACCTATATGTAATTATATCATTGTATTATTATAATTTATTCATTAATTTATAAGCAGAATAATGACAGTGGATTAGTCTGCTGATTGTCTTCTTGATCAATGCATGTGTTGTTCCATTAGTCAAACCTCAGGAAACCGTGAGAAATCACAATGAAAATGTTTTCAAAAAACGTTCAGAACATTGTTTAGCTTTAATGTTTAACACTGTGATCGATGCATCATATTTTAAATATTCTTCTGAATTATGTATATGCTGATTCGTGAAGTGACTATAGCTGTCCAATAAATGTAAGGCTGTAAAAATGTTCCACTGAAAGGAAGTGGAACCAATAAAATGGAAGTACTCGAGGACATCCAATTTATATTGAAGTAAAGCACTTATTCAGCACTAAATTATGTACTTTCGGACCGCTGGCCTGAGCGTATCAAAATAATTCAAGCCGGGTCAACAAGTGCATCTACCTGTGGTGCTTTCCCTTTCCTGGTAACATTGTTTAATACTTTTTATCCGTAGCAGGGCCATTTGTCATGCTGCCAAAGTAAGAGTACACGCAACACAAGGTAGAGGCTTCACCCTGATTGGAAGCCTTTGCTATGCTCTCGACTGACACTGATCATCACATGCAGTCAACATCTAACATTATAGAGATCTCAGCGCAAAGACATCTGAGGAGATGGCAGCATAGCATCAATATTGTGGAGCAGTCTGTTATAGTTACAGAAGCAGACCGTCGCAGTGTTGAAACCCAGCCTCCAAAACCCCATCTGTTTAGTGCTGACTGTACACAAACAATAATTTTGACATCCGGTGTGTGCACAAATGCATTTGATGTCGATAGTCAAAGTCAAATAAACATGCTGAAATTGCAATGCAGTTTATCTGCTCGGAGGAAAGAAGAAGCGTGCACTGTTTGTCTTTCTTTCGCTCCATCGTCCACCACTCTTTTTTCCCCTTCTTCTCTCCTCCGTTCAACACTATGGGCTCAGAGCATGCAGTTTTCTAATCATCCAAAAGAGGACAGTGTGGAACATGTTGTCATCTCCGGGGAGAATGCAGAGAGGGAGGCTGGCGGAGAGAGAAACTTGGGGGGACTATGAAAGTGGCAATGTAATGTCCTGGGTGCTACTGTGAAAGCTATATTTCTCGTTGTCATGTAGTTAGACTCCTTGCTTTTCTCCAGTTTATCATAATACAAAAACAAGATGATTGTGTCTGCTTTTTCTTTTTGCAAGATAATATAAAAACTGAATGACATCATCGCACAAAACACTTGCTTTTTAGACTCTTTTTTAAGTGAGCGATAGCGTGTCCCTCTGCCCTGCATATTCAGCAGGCAGAAAATCACTCGGAGGTGGAGAGGGGGGAAAAGAGAGGGACGGAGAGAGGTTGATGTCTAAAGACAAAGTGAGAGAGGGGAGAGGGGCGATGCGTTGGAGGGAGCGAAACAGACAGCGGTGTGAAACTCACAGGAAGAGGCAGCAGCCAGGGGAGAGATGTTGCCTGTTGCCGATGTGAGCCGTTCTGACACATGGGCAGCAGAGCGAGCAGGGCCGACACAATGCAGGGAGGCAGAGAGCACCGCGAGGAGGCAGTATGATTTACAGTAGGGGCTACAGCCACTTCAGGTTTGCCGCGTCTCCACAGCCAAAAGCTCAGTAGGGAAGCATTCATTCAGCTGAATGGACCCCCCCCCCCCCCCCCCGTATTCCCACCCGACTCCTTGTCATTGTTCTCTACGAAGGCTGGGCTTCATCGGAGCCAAAGCAGAAGGTCACTTATTGAAAGCGATGAGTATGGAATGATGATCCACACATCCTGCTGCTGTAATGCACGGTCAGCAGCCACTGGGTTCTCGCGCTGTCTTTGACAAGCGAAATGTCCAACTGTGTGTAAGATGCTGCTGGGAAAGGACACAGCCGGTGGCAAACACTAAACGTATCGGTAAACTAGAATGGCACACGTAGAGTAAAGACCTACATCAAGGCCAATGGTGCATTCACTTGCTTCTTGGATGGTCTCTTTTCAAGGGTTGCAAAGTCGTTCTTTTGACCTTCGGGTATTTGTGCTTTTGTGGTATTGTGCAAACAACATGGATGCTAGAAATAAAATGTGTTGTACTTTATTTCATACTGTAGCTATGTTTGTATGACCAATAAAAGCCTTGAACCTGGATATTGATCCAGATAAACTCTAAAATGTAACCTATCCCATTCCAGCAGGTTTCATGAAAATCAGACTATTTTGTGTCTGAAATCAGGAAATAGGCCTCAATCTAATTAGACTTTCTATCAACTTCAGAGGGAATCATGATACATTTTCTTTTACTACATTCATTTGACTACAATAGTGAGCTGTATCAGATCCATTTGTAAATGATGATGCAAATACAATCACGAGAAGTATGTAGAATAGTTAAAAGACAACATCAAATACCACTACATCAGTACAGTCATTTTCTTGAAATAAAAGAGTCTGGTGTCTCATATGTGGAAACTATTGTAATTTAAAAAAGGGAGCTTGTTATGTTCGGATATAGCAATACACATTCCTTGACACACATCTAAGAAGTCCTACTACACACACACTCACTCATAATCCCACATTCTTGCAGAAAATAGGTTCACTTAACATTCATGCATGCATGAAGTGACACCCCTGACAAACATACATGGCAAGCAAATTGGTAGCCTGCCAACGGCCTCAAGTCGCAGATTAGAGCTGATATAGCCCTACTTTGAATATAACTGGTGTTCTTGGCAGGCAAATCATGTGTTCATAATGCTTCATCTCTGCCCTTAAAAGACTAATCAATCAATTAAAGACATCTTTTGCTAACGGTGTTGTAGCTATGGCAACACCAAACCCTCACAGCCAATGTGGATGGACCTGTGTCCTCAGAGCAATCAATATGTCTGTAATCTGAGGTTTCTATACAGCCCCCCTGCTTTATGGCTGCAGTATTGAGTTATGGGTTCCCAGTAATTACAGGGAGTGTGACCTGGAGCTACAGTAGTGGGTGCTCAGAGATCGTCAGGGTTATTTCTGAATGGGTGGCCTGCCAGAGTAGAGTGCATGAAGCTTGAAGCAGCCAACATTTAACCCTATTTGAATGTTGATAAGTCGTTGTGATATGGTGGCATGAGATTAAACGCAGGTAGTCTTTGAGGGAAATCTGACAGCAATGCAGACACTGATACCTGCTTCCAAATGTTTTTATAATGCATGTATTTTGTTTATGGACTGCTCTATATTTTTAAATAGCAACATATATTAATTGGGAAACTACTAGTGGACTTTTAAGGAATTAAGACATGGTATATCGTCATGGTCCAATGATGGAATGATTGAAAGGAAATTAATGATTGAAAGGAAATGAGGGAGATAAAAAGCCTGAATTAAACTCCCCTCCTTAACACAGTGTGTAAACCATTGCAGATTGTTCATATTCTTTTCTTTATATGTGTGAAAATCCCTCAGCCTGATGGGAAACTTTAAACCAGAATATCTAATTCCGGTTCAAACATGTATTAATGGATTATATTTCCAATATACTTCCTGCTGGTTGTTTTTGAATTATCAAAGGAAATGTCATAAGTTACCAAGACCTCCATAAATGCTCAAAAATCACCACATTTCAAGCATGAATTGATGTGAGATAAGACTTAAGGAGCATGGATACATTTAAAATGAAGACCACTTTATTCAAACATTACTTTAGTGTAATATAAAGTGATGATTGTATGGCACTGTAACTCCATCTTGAGAGTGCACTATGGGATATGTGGGAGACATTATATGAGTGTATTCTTGGAAATCTAATTGCAACGAATTCAAAGGGTTCTTGACAGTTTACTGCATTTCTTTGACACCCTTATATCTGAGGATCACTTTGACTTTTTGATTGTAAGGTTGACTATTTTGAAACGTTTTAAAAGATCTAAGGGATATCAGGATCACCCAGACACCTTTGGTCTTTTTTACTTTTCCGATTTTTTTCCCCGTCTTCTGAAGATGCAATAGAATATTTTATATGTTTGCGTATAAAAGTGCGTTTCCTTTAGATCTATTTTTTATTTTGCAAGACAAATGTCAAGTTTTTTTCTGTCATGACCTGCATCATCTGCATCCACAGGCAGTGACCCAGTCATGTGATCTCACAATATCAGCATCCTCAAAGCACAAACTGTTCAGAGTAAACACCACCACCACCTGCTAGGGCAACATAAATACACCTGAAAGGTCCATTGACAGAGCCGAGGCATTTGGCGCCTGGATGGGCTTGAACTAGCTAGCGACAAGCTGAGGTGCACGAAACACACATTTCAGCTCCTTAGATACAGAGGGAATGAGTTGTTTACCGTAAATGAGCCTTTTAGCAGCACCCGCAGTGTTCAATATTGATTCAATATATTAGATTTATAAATATGAGGAGTAGCGTTGACTTTCCACTCCTGCGAAACATCTACTTCCATATAAAGAAGCAGCTGGAAGTAGAACGAATATCCAGGCTGGATGCTGTTTTTTTGTTGTTTTGCAGGTTGTTTTTATTTAACTGTTATAAGGGTTTGTTATTCACTGCTTTCTATTTCAAGTTAAACCTAATACATTATGGGTGCTCCATATCTGCCAATGGGTGATTCATAGGGTTTAATGGCCAGTTTAATAATATGTATACAATGTTGGTCTAAACTAAAGTTGAGGAAGTTGCAACAGTAATGCACATAATTTCTCTCTGTGCACCAATTAGAATTTCACAATATAGACACAATTACTAGATTTTTTTCAGCAAAAAGGAAAATGACTTCAGTTCGAACGTGGCTGTACATGTAAACTCAAAAAGGGTTACATTTTACAGACATAAATACTTACACTACACGTCCATTTATTTTCACAAGTGACATATTGCATAATAGGCAATTAGTTCAATACTAAAGGAAGCCATTACAAGGGGCGTTCAGAGTGTCATCCCACAATGTTCTGATATCTTCAAATGGAGTAGTAGAATTAAAGTTACAAAAAGTCATAAACCCAACGATTGTTGCCCTAGCAAGCAAAAGTGGTCTGTAGTTCTAAATGTAAAAAATATATTTTTTGTTTGATTATTCAAAAACCTCCTTGAGGCAGTGAAACTATAAAAACATCCAAACGCAACCTGTCTTTTGAGAATGACAGTGCGAGTTATTTGAGAAATATGAGGAGTCACCTGTCTTACAACATGGTCCCTGTGAGCCCCCCCCCCCCCCCCCCCCCCACCTTGATCATGAACTCTTGCACTGCAGGCGAGGCAGATACAACTCACCACTTCAAATCCTCGGCTTTGAAATACGCCGCCGCTTGAGTTATTGCTTTAATTTCGATCTCCTTCATTTCTCCGCAGGAAGAGGCGACGTCAAAAGAGGGGCACTAGGATCCATTTCAAATTTTAATTAGTTGCCTCTTGTACGTCTAACAGAGATACATTCAGACCAACATTATCCTTTCAACATTTTAATTAACGGCAGCCTCTTGGTTTGAACACATCAAAAGGTTGTGGTGTGTGCTCGTGTCTGCGTGTGTGTAGTCACATGTAAATGTGCTTGAAGTGGTGTGTTTTTAAGAGCAAAGGTGCCGAGGTGGGCACATTATTAACGCTCAGCATGGCGTGTGTCGGATGCATGTCAGGAAAATTTGGGAGGGACACCAGAGGGGGGGGGGCCTGTCAAATTGCTTTGCATTATACAAGCGTTGTGATTATTATTCCTTTTTCTGCTTGGTTGCATTTACAAGGACGAAGAACAGACATCAGAGGATTAAATTAATCTGAATGCAGTGACATTTATGCCAGTGAATGTATTCAGATGAGATGCATTAGCCAAGATCAGTCTCGTTGTCCCTTATTAGTCACATAGGCAGTTTGCTAAATCTCCATATTGCTTCACGATGGAATACTTGGTCACAAGAAAAAACATATTTTTGCTACTCACTGGAAGTAATTGGTGTGAAATGGAAGTAACAAGGTACACTTACTTTTTTCCCCAAGCCCCAATAAAAAAAACGACATGTATGAAGTGAACTTCATCCGAGTGGAGCATATCAATCAACACGAGTTCATACCAGCTGTTTCTGTAACGCAGACGAGGCTGAAAATAGTCACATTCACAGGCGTCATTCTTACCTGCCAAAGGAGCGTGTTGGAATTAGAAATGTGTTGCATTGTCTCCGTCAATCCGTGGTGACAGCTGCTCTGAAGAAAAGCCAGAAACCCTATTCAGAAAAGTGACGCTTCCTCTGAGGAGCTATAGACTCGGGGACATAAAAAGAGAAAGCAAAACACATAATGGAACAGCAGTTGCATTATCTTGGCTGAAATCATGAGCTATGTCTGTAAGTTAATGAGATATAGTCCGGGTGTGTGAGAGGTTGACTGAAAAAAGGCATGTTATCAGTTTCCGGAATAAATTGATGCAGTTGGGAAAATCACTGGAACTGTAGCCAATAACCGAAGGCCAGATATAGGAGAGGACATTCATGGGAGAGTCGAGTTTTAAAAGAAAATAACTATTTTTATATCAATTCCTCACTGTGTGTTTCCTAAAAAACTGAGTATCTAGTTGCACGCTCACTACTTCTCAAACACTCGCCAACATGTGAGTATTTCCGTCTCTTCCACCGTTACTCTCTCAGATTCATGAAGGCTGTTGAAGTCCAGAGGAGTTCTTTAAATATTCAAGGTGAGGGGCAGTGAGTAATTGATAAACAAATGATCATTTTAAGGTTGAGTTATCAATTTAAAAGGTTAAACACCTCTGAGACGTGATAGACACAACTGGTTTCTCATTTAAAGATGGCTTCAGATATAAGTTGATTAACAAAGTTGAAGTAAGAACAATAAAATGATGTAACAAGTCTGTGTGTTTCTGTTATTTTATCCTTACCATGTCTATAATCTGTAATATAGCAGTGTCTTCAACAAAAGTTTGAATCTAAAGTCCCAAAAACATAAAAAGATATTTCCCTCAATTACGACCATTGCAAATTGATATTGTGGTATAATGAACTATCCCCGAGGGTGCTCGATAATTATAGTCCTCACTATTCCCGACTCCCTTCCTGACCAGCGGGAGATTGGCTTCATTAGGACGTGCTGACCAAAATAAAATGGCTGACCTTTTTGGATACCCCCCTTCCTTTTCTCCCTCTAAATCTTACCCCAGCATCCTAATTAACCTTGTGCTTTATATCAGTGGTGGAAAAGTTACATTTATGAAGCAATACAAAACAGCAGATACAACTGAGATATATTTATCCCGTGTCTAGTTGGAGTTTGAGCATTACATCATCTAATCATCAACAATTTCCTATCTAGGTTGTTTTATATTCGTGTATGAGTGTGTCTGACCCTCTGGCTTCTATAAATTATGTGGATACCCTGATGTTGCAACAAACAATTATTACGCAATTGTACATATTTTTTATTTTAGTCTGGTCTCCTACATCAAAGAGTGACCTTTTTTTTGACTGTGGCGTTGTAATCCTCACCGTACCATTCCAAAAAACGAGAGGGAATTCTTTCATTTTTCCTCAAGTTCCTAATTATGGCCCATTTAAAAAAAGACTTGTTCCTGTGATTTCATATGACTTTACAGCTTAGGAGGAAGTGAGTCAGTCGTGAGCTGTTGGGGGCAAATACATAACGGAAGAAGAAAGGAGCTAAAAGCACACCACAAACCAGCTTAGTGGCGTTGTTAGGAGGGAAGCCAACTCTTTGAAGGCGAGTCCAAGTTGGCCTTAACTATCGCGCCTGGTCAATGTGCCGCGTTTGTTCAGTAACATTCTCCTAACCTTATAATCTCCCTTCTCCCACATGCTGCTCTCCCATTGACGGGAAACACCATTTTTATTCAATTAATCTTTTATCACAAGCCTGTGGCGGTGTTTTCAGTCTGTGCCAAGAGTGGAGTTGTTTAGGTCCTCCCTTAAATCCGGACAGCAAACAGATCTCAGCTTTGCCCGGCTGTAATGTCCTCTTTTTTGGAGCCTGGTTGTCTTTTGGGCAGTGCCAGGCGCTCACACGGGGGACATGCTGTATCTGTATGCAGTCCAGATGATTTAGCATCCTTTTGTTCATAGTTCTGTGCTTTTAATTCTTTAGGGTTTCATACAGTGAGCGCCGAAGCAGTGGTTGAAGCTCTTTGGAGCGGATGGGTTTCAAAGAATGTGGTATTTGTGTTTTGATTTTGTAATTAGCAACACTTCAAAGCAATATTTTTTATATTAAGCTCAGTACCCCATGGGGCGATAAAAGAAAAGCGGCACACAATTCGTATTAGTCAAAATAAAAGGTATGGATCAACACATAGGGGGTGTTTCTCAATTGCGAGGATGCTGGCTTGGTAGTCACGTACTTCCAAGTCACTTCCTTCAGAAACGAAGCAAGTATGCTTCCAAGCCACGGCTTCGGAAAACGAATGGAACAGGCTAACAAGTGTGCCACTCTCTCTAACGGTTTCAACATAAACTGTACCGAAAATAAATACCTCACGATGTCTATCTAATTATGAACTTGCTTTGCTTTCACATAAAACATTTTTGGTGATAACAAACAAATGTAGCAAAGTAACATATTTACCAACACATGTTCTACGCCACTACATACTTACATGTAAATGTGTGCTGCGTCGGTTCAGCCATTCTCCGCAAGGGTTTTTGAAAATGGTCAGTGCGCAAAGCGTTGTGGGGATTTTAAGGACGCGAAGTCTACCCATGTGCAGCCTCGAAATTTCCCCCAAACCAAGGACGCGGCCTCGGTGGAATTCCAAGTATGCTGGAGATTGGAACAATCCTTCGGCGGCACTCGATGACGTAGCATCCTTGAAATATTGGCTTGGAAATCCTCGAGATTGAGAAATGGCCATTGTCTTGTGAGGTCTTACTAGTGTCACAAACCTACATGCTAAAATATGCTTATATCATTAAATAAAGTGGAATGCTCAAAGAATTACACAGTCAGCAAACTAAGCCACTGATGTCATGTATGGAGTTTTATATAAGTTATATACTGCTTTTAAAGTGAGAGTGCGTTTGATTGGCTATAATTGTGTTTGACACTTTTAAAAACCTGCAATCATAGGTTCGTCGTTCTGGCTTTTGGGTATTTTTAACACAAAATGAACATTATGTCTTCATGCTGAACATATTAGCTAACAGACCTTGAGCAACAATCATTTGGAGTTGTGTTTTGGGTCACCTAACCAATCTATTCAGAATGTTTAATCTACTTTTTGCTCTGTTTTCGTCACCTCCTGAGCCACATACCTATCTCTTTAGCATCAACATGCTTTGTTCTGAAGCTAGCAGCTAACTGTGTCCGTTTTCTGCGTGGTTCTAGGCTGGAATACAATATGTGTATCGCTGTAATAAGCTTCTTCTTAACATGAATAGTTAGAAGTTAATCCAAACGGTACAATTATAGACTGTAAACTTCACGCCTTTAACTTAAATCTATTGATTAGAGCAACACAAATGTAAATGTTCTGATAAACGTGATCATCCACCCACTATTATGTCTCTGAATCTTGAGATAATCTCTCTTTGACTGACATGTCTACGTGCTTCCCACAAACCACTCACTCTTGACTCATATTTTGTACTGTCTGTCTTCCCAATGTCTACAGGATAAACCTTTCAATTCCAGGCACTGTCTGCATGACATTCATGCCAAGCGAAGGCTGTGGTAGGAAGTATGCTAAGGGGCGAGGGTTAGGTTATTGCTCTGTATGCTCCCAGCACTCACCCTTGTTAGCCTTTACCAGTTAGACAATGCACTGATGAAACATGACAGGACAAGCTTTCATAGCCATGTCGGGGCTAACATTTTCAAATGCTAGTAACTGCACTGTTTTGTAGCTCTGCAGGGAAAGAGCATTTTAAATGGCCACACAGCAAGGGTTTATTTGACAGTGGTATTGTAGGCATAACAATAATATTAAGAAAAACACCATCTAGAGACACACCACAAGCGAGTGACTGCAAAAACAACAAATGCCTTATAAAACCACATAATAGAAGTCCATGGTATTCCAATTACCTTGGAGAATAGGTAATAAAGAACTGCTGTGTAACTTACAGTAAATCCCAGAAGGCTCCAGTCTGTGATGCCATCCAGAAACTTGCAGTTAGGCCTGGGCACACAATCTAAATGCTATACATATTTTGATTTGAGACAAGATATTGTTAGACGTTCTTATACTTTACTATTGCTTAAGTTTAAAAAACTAATTATGACCTTCTTAACATTAATTCTCACACCATTCTTCCATTATTTAATGTATTTGTTGCGATATGGATATCTGCAATATCCAAATTGCAGTAAGCACAACACTTGGTTAAAGCACAATATTTGAACATATTATTTTGAATAAAGTATTGTGGTGCTGCAGTGTGTCTCAGCATACAAACAGTATTCTTAAAGACTTAATAAAGTTATTGTTTCCAAAGCATGCAGCCCAAGCCTTTACCCACCATTATATCCACATAGCTGATGACCATTTATGGAAAATGTTGTGATCGCCCATCACTACTACTTGCTGCTTTATTGGTAGCAAATCTGAATTTGAAGAGTCGTTTAGGCCTTCTCAACAGTTCCCATATTTTCTTTTTGCTGCTATCAGATACACCAACCAGATAGGACATATAGTAATGTCACTGTGTACTTAAATACATTCAGATCCCGATCATTTCAAAGTCAAGGTGGATGTTCTTCACTGTCCTTTGTCAGAGGACAGTGGGAAGCTCAGAGGAACACCTTTGTGTGTGTGTGTGTGTGTGTGTGTGTGTGTGTGTGTGTGTGTGTGTGTGTGTGTGTGTGTGTGTGTGTGTGTGTGTGTGTGTGTGTGTGTGTGTGTGTGTGTGTGTGTGTGTGTGTGTGTGTGTGTGTGTGTGTGTGTGTGTGTGTGTGTGTGTGTGTGTGTGTGTGTGTGTGTGAGGCTATGTTGGTAGCGGTGCAGGTGATTGATATCATAAGTGAACCATAGGCTGAAAGGTCCCCCAGCGCCAGATGAAAGGCAGGATTAACAGAAGAGGGGTTGAGCTGCGATGAGCACCGGGAGTGCATCGGGGGAGATCAGATGAGGAAATAATAGAGAAGGGTCCCTCGCCGTCAGAGAGGGGCCGACAGGCAGCGGGGCTTATGAGATGCAGAAGAGTTGTAGGAGATTGAATGATCTGTTCCAGAGAGTTGGCAGCTTTCCCGGCAACGTTCCCAATCCTCTGAAGAAAAGCAATCTTGATGGCGAAGAAATATATTAAAGTTAGAATAAAATGGGACCAGCAGGGTCAGCAAAACACTATTTTCCCAGACATTATCCTTCCCACAATCTGCCACTTATTGCACCTTTGATCGTTAGCTGCGATATCAAAATCTAAATAAAGAATAGCTAAGATTGTGTTCCCTCTAAACTGACTGACATTGGTTTCTCCTTGTCTGCATATGTTCTTCTGTGTTTGTTGTTTGTCTAAAGCCACAAATAGACTGATCGAGATGCACGCTGCTTATAAAAGAGGCTATGATTGGAGAACACCACCCAGAGCAAATAATCCCAATCATGCAGTTTGACGATGAGGCGGAGGTCGCTATTGATCCACTTACTCACTCTGCTTCCCATTCTCCCGCCCAAAACAGGGACAACAGACTGCCTCAGAAGTGCGGCATTTTACGATGGATTGATTCCTCATCGAGATTTATCCCAAATGAAGCTCTTTGTTTGCGGTCTGCCAACAGTACACGGCAATACTCTATTAGTTATTCCTCTCTCTGTCAGACATAATGCAAATAGGCTCAGATTTATAGAGTGTGCACAGCGTCTCAGCAGCATATACGCACACATACAACAACATACTTCAGGATATTTGTTTATCATTTAAATCAAAACATAAAATGAAACTGTAAAATAAAAACATTGAGTACGAACAATTTGATTTGTTTTTTGCTAAGAATGAGAAGATTAAAAATGACTAAAGCGATATCCATATGATATTGGAGGTTTTAAAAGTAATTTTAAAGGGTGAATATTTTTGCTTATTCTCAACTTCAAAAATATATGCTTTAATGCTGGAAAATACATTTTTGTTGTACTATGTCTAAATGTATATTCCTGTTTTGACCATCCGTCTGTAACACTCTGTTTAGGTGCCTGTCTCTTTAAGATTCCTCACAAAAAGCCAAGTGTCCTGATATTGATTAGTGTACAAATAAATGGACTCAAAATGTAAGACTTAAATCTGAATAGCTTTTCAAATCCCATGTATTCTGACTTTGGCAGCCCGTAAAGAAAAATGACTTGATTGTCTTTTTTCACCGTTTGTTGGGTCGGTAGGCACTAAAGAGACTCAGTATAATTTGTTCTGTTTATAACAAATATTCATAGGTATATATACTAAATCATTGCAAAGCTCAAAGGCACCACATATGTTATTTATGGCTCATGATCAATTACTCATTTTAAACGTACAGTAGCAACTTTTTCCGTCCCAGATGGAACAAAACGATTCACAGCATCAAAACAGGATGGAAGCGGCATTCAAAATAATTATTACTAACATAAAATATATGTTAAAAGTAGCGTTAAGTCACAAGCTTTTATTTATTTATGTCTGCTGTTGTTTCCCAGTCTTCTAAGGTGAGATCAAAAACGAGAAAAGTTCCTTGCATCCTAAAAGCCGACACACTCGGAAGTCGTGCTGTAGTTCACCTCACTTCAGTTGTGTTTCACAGAACTATTCCCTGTGTTTACTGTTCCCCCGCGAAAGCCGAGGCAACGACAGACCCCAGTGCTACACCGCTAATTGGCTGCATGAAACATTCAAATAAGAGTTCAGGCACTATTATATTTCTGAAAAACAGGAGAGATTAACTAAGTCTCGTTGTTATTCAAATTAGTCAGCTCTGACAAAACAGGCCATTTAATGATGGAACAAAAGAATTAGCTTTGTTAAAGCCCAGCTGCAGCCATAACACAGACAAATGCACCACACTGTTTTTCAATTATTTTACGGAAGTCAGAATGCCCTATAGCGGTTGTGTTTGTTATTCCATTTTGATGATTATGATGATACAAGCCATGGAGATTGTGATAGTTTGCAAACTGGCAGGAGCTGCTGGAAACTGCTCACACAGGGGACGGATAGTTTCTTTCTCCATATTGAGCTCTTGTGCATTCATCTAATCGTCAGAGCAGTTGATTCTCCAATGTGAAACTTATCACCCGCTATATCTGGGCCTACAGCCGCAATAAATTCCCAATAAGTGCGTGTTTACTCCATTGTGTTGGCTTCCTTACTGATATTCGCTCGCATTAGAATGGTTTATCATAAACAAAGGGAAGGCAATGTGCGTAGATATTTGCTACTACATTTTTAACACCGTTTTATATTCATGCGTCTATTGGCAAATGAGCAAGTTGGTTTATCCCACAACATCAATTTGGATTATACAGTCTGACCCTGTTCTAACCTCACTGATATATCCAGTGCTGGAAAGTACATTTGCTCAATTACTATACTTGTGTACACTTTTGTGTTACTTATACTTGTAACAATTTATATTCTCTGTTTCTCTTCTAAAGAGAAATACTACACTACACCACATTTATCTTACTTTGCCAATTTAACTTATTATTACAGATTATAAATACATTAAGTTATTATTAAAATAACAGCAATATAATAAACTAATAAACAGTATGTATATATACACTAATTCAAATTAGCTTGTACGTTCAGCTGCAATGTAAGAGTCATGAATATTAAAGAAAGGAATAATATATTTAATTCTGAAACAGTGCTTTATGCATAATAATAGTAATAATTTAGAAAATCATAATATATTTTGATGCAAGACTTTTGCTTGAGTAAAACGGTAGTATGAGTATTTGTATTTAAATAAAGGTTTTCAGTACTTTCATTACTCTATCTACGTTGTTTCTTATAAATCTGCGTTTTGAAGGTTGGACACAGTATTGAGCTTGTTAACTCTCATGTTGCTCCAAGTGTGTCTTATTTACAGCTCGTTCCCCAAGAACATATCCAGTGTCCTGACAGCCCCCATGTGCAGTTCTGGGGGGGGGGGGGGGGGGGGTGTGATGCTGATGTTTGCGCGATGTGTGCCACTGTGACGGTCTGAGAGAATCTCGGGGTCAAACGGCAGGCATCTACTTTCTGACAGCATCGGGCACCATCGCTCCCGGAAGCCTCTGATCCAAAGCTCGGGCATTGGCATCGATGCTGGGTGGGGGGGGGGAGGGATTCACTGTATGGTTCAAGGAATAACTGTAGGGAGGAGGCTGATGCGTACAGTGCTTACAGTAAAATAGTTTTTACTGCCATAGGGGAAAACAAACATTCACATTTCATCTTTCTTAGAATACTTTGCTTAAAGTTACGCCACAGACTTATTCAACAAACTATAGCATTTATTCTTTTTCAAGCTGGCTTTTCAAGTACTTCAATAAGGTTTACCAAACAATATGGAATCAGCAAAGACACTTTGTTGATAATGGGACCAGAAACACATCTAGGATGTAATTGTACATACGTGGAAAACATCACTGAGCTCTAAAACATGTATATTTCTCCTTATTTGTTTCGTGCAGGGAGCTGTAAAAACATACAGATGCATCATGTTGTTAAACACATAAATGAATAAGCATCGTGTGTCACCATTCTTCCTTAAATCTTCAACTTAGAGGTCTACAAGTGTTGTAACATCCATCTCCCACACGAGTCAGAAAACACTGCCTGCCTCCATGCCTCAAGAAAGAACTCCAATTAAGTAACAATCTGTTTCCTTGTAATTATATGTACACGCTTGCTTAAATTAGGCTGAAACCCATTACAGCATTATAACTTGAAATTGGGTCAAGAGCGTGTCAGGGTTTCTACTCACGCTATTGTGGCAGTGGGGGTGAATAATGGTTGGAGTGTACTCAGGGCTTGGGAGGTGTCAAGATGCCCGGCTCGCTGGTGGAGACGCGGCCCCCGGAGTCACTGGTGCTTCCTTCACAACACCCCGGTCAACATTCTTCAGACAGCCACAGAGCAGCCTTGTCAACAAACAAACGCTTTTTTTTCTTACTCATTAGTGCACTCTGGTGAAAGAGGGAAAACCTACCCGAGAGCGGCTGGAAGGAATGACTTGTCAACTCAAATTACATATTGTGCCTCTTTATTGTTTTCCCTTCTTGGGAGCTGTCAACAAAAAAACAGCCACTGGGGGGTAAAAAGGCAGCATGTTTGTGTTCGAGTGGTTGGTTACAGGGCAGTGAGTCTGTGTTTGTGCACTTGTTCATTTCAAACTTTTTTTGAGTTTTAAGCCTCTTGTGGTCATCCTCTCTTCAGAATGCTTTTTTAGGGGTTCAAATAGTTTGATGGTTAAATGTTAATGCGAGTTTTAGTTTACTAAAAGTTTGACTCGTTATTATATTTTCACTGTCCTGCGGAGAGTTATATGAGAATATTGATGCTACACTTGTACATATCAGTAAAAATAGAGCTGGCACTAGCATTTTATTAGCTTAGCTTAGCTTAACTAAACGTTTAGCAATGACTTATCTTGCTTTGCCAAGGCGTGACAAAAAACTTTTCTTAAGCTCACTTATAAACATGTTGCCTCATTCAGTTTTTCTACAGTTTAAACAAATAAGATATTTCTCTTTAGTTAGATGTGTAACCTTTGAACAGAGCCAGACTTGCTGTTTCACCTTGTTTTGTGCTAACCAGCTACTAGCTTCATATTAGTCATATTACTTCCATGTTAACATGAGTGGTATCAACCTTGTTATCCTTCTCACTGCAAGAACAGGAATTAGCATTTACATTAATAGTATTATTGGTTTAATTTAAAATCATTAGGGTTAATAATTGATAAACAAATTGAGACAGCATTTTTAATGAATGGCCTCTACTGCCACTGAACTCATTAGGCCAAGAGATATGACCAATTATATCATTTGTTGTTTTTGGAGGGGCCAGTTTGCATGATGCCAAGAAGGAAGCTTGTTCTGCATTGTTTTGGTCATGTCTTGGTCTGGAGCCTTTCTCATCAGTTTTTCATTTGGTTTCTATTTCCAATTAGGCGCTCACGTCAGTGGACAAAAGTGAGGCAAGCAAACAATGAATTAGGCAAAGGTGCAACTACCATGTCGGCCAAGACATGCTCCAGTGCATCACATAGCTTATTGCCAACGCAGTGTTAGTCTCTGGTCATTTCAGGGTCTTTTTCCCAAGACAATCGTAAGACGAAACCAGATTAGCCTTCTTACTATCCATTTTCTATTATGTACTATCTGTATGACCCTCAAACTCCAAATGCAAAAACAGAATATAACAGTGCCCATAGTAGATGATAATACACACCCAAACATAAGAAGGCTAATTATTAGTTTGCAAATGCATATTGCTGCATTCCATGGTTATAATTGGAAATTATTACCTGATTTGCTACTTATCAATGCAAACAGCTGGTGTTCAGGCCTGTTGTCTCATGACAAGGACCTAATTGCTTCCCACATGTGGTTAATGTAAGTTCATATGGTCACTAATGAGAACTGTCATATAGTAGAGGTTTGTATCATACAGTCTATGTTTTTTATCCAAACCTTAGAACAATGGAAATAGTCAGGTTTACACCAGGGTCATAATGCGCAAACATATTTAATTGGAATTGGAAGGTTCTGTTAATTTGGCCTAGCTGTTTATGCAGAAAAATAAAATAGCTTCACTTTTTAATAGCAGCTTAATGCTTTGTCAAATGTTTCATGGTAACAGATTCGATTTTAATGGTCAGTATATTTATCATAAAAACAGCATGAGTCTGTGTGACTTTGGAGTGCAATTTAATGAGTGTGTTAAAGACCTAAGCAGCTTGTGATCAAGCATGCTCAGTTAAACCCATTGTCAATAAATATCCAACTGACAATGCAGGTAAACTGAAACTCAAAAAGAAGTCATAAAAGCACTATAGGCAAATGTTTGACTATGAGTTTGCCGTTAACGCCTACATAGTGAGGGTTGACATGTCAGTTATAACATGCAGAGACTTCATTTCAAATTGTTATCCTCACTATGGCTCCTCCATCTGATTGTATGTGAAGAAGTAGGACCCCGAGCCTTATAACTTTCAAATGGCCATTAAATATATATAGTTTTAATTATCTACCTCCTTAATTTGATAAAACTGCTGAGTACTGAAGTTTAAACATAAAATGACATATACAGGAGTAAATATGGAATGGCTTCGGGACTTTTTAAAGTCGTGGATTAATACAAATGAAAGTATGTCGCTCAACTGTAAATAAAATGTAGACAGTTGTTAGTAAGATAAATGAATTGCTGGTTTCAATGATGGCATACAATTAGCTGACTCAAAATAATAATATATATAATTAATTACTCTTTAGATACAATGAAAGAACTGAAATGATATTGTGTACATACGTACAGTATGTACGTTTTCGAACCTTTTTTTTGTATACGAAGCAACTCTACAATTGAATGAGTAGTGATTAATTCCTCGCACACTTTATTGTTTGCCAGTTCTCGCCTGCCAGGGTTTGCTTTCATCGTGTTTGTCATGCAAGTATTTCCAGCGTAGGTAAATAAGTGTAAGTCAGTGAGAGTTTGTGTCTCCATTCCTCTGAGTTTTTTGATGCTCTCTCTCGCTACAGTGGGGAGGCCAATTTACACATTGGTAACGCTCAGTGACAAAACCACCTCCCGCTGCACTAGCTTTAGCTGGACTATCAAAGGAACTGACACCAATTGAGGGGAAATGGAAGCAAGGGAGCTGCCATTTAGTTGTTAACAAAGTCACTGTTGTGCTTTTTGTCCAACTTCTTTTATATACCAACGACTCAGAGTAACATTTTTGGGATCATTCATTGGCTTTGTGCAATTGTACTGGAAGGAAACAAAGAAACCTGTCTTGGATATTATCAGGTGGGTCAAATATATTGGCAATGCCAGCTAACATGTTCACTTCTCACAGACATCTGGACAATGGCACCTCTCATTTATTTATTTTATTTATTAGTCAATTTATTGAACATGTTCATTTTTTTTGTATAATAATAATAATTATAACAAAGAGATGCAAAACAAATAAAATGTAATGGTTCAACATTTTTTTTAAAACTGTTCTGGTGCTATACCCATTTTTTTTGTACAAAACAACCCAAAAAGAAATAACTTTTACATTGATACGAAATACTAAGTATGACTTCACAGGTCCTGCTCATAACCATAAATGATTTGGTTTTTAAATTAGATAAGTCATGTTTTTCATTATTAAACTGAAAACAAATATTCTGTGTTAAAATATCCTCTCAACTATCAGCCAGAATCAGTTTCTTTTAAACACGGAGATGTAAAAGAGGCCATGCAGTGAAAGAAAAATGCTAAATTTCCAATCTGTAACACCTGGTTTCAACAGATGCTGATGAGGTTTGGCAGCGATAACGTCAAAACATTTCAGATTGTTCGCTGATTGGTCCGATGCTCATCTAGTCAAGCTCAATTTAGTTTTTGGTGCATGTCTTTTCCACTTTAATCTTCTAGCAAAGAGCTGAGGTTATGGTTGAACAAGGCAATCACCAGAAAGCTGAAATACATATCAAATGGTCCTATAATCATAATTTAAAGTCTATCAACGCTTTGCACTCACTGACTGTATGCATACATTAACTGCTACGAAACCATTCAACCTTTATCGTCTCTTATAGTCTGGTCTTTCCAAGTGGCATTCGATGTGCATGATCAAACTTGGCTGTCAACAAGTGCAACATATTGTCATTAGTTATTTGAAAGACTTTTAGCAAAAGCTTTGATTTGTTTTGATACACCAGCTGTTGTTGTAGGGGGTCAGAACTTGTTATTCTCAGCTGGGGTCCACGAGTGCACTGAGGATTTAGAAAGCAGTAGAGGGAGAGTTGTTTGTTTCCTTCACCAAAACATGGCATATTGTCAAAGTGCACCAGGGTCTTATGAGGTTGCTGTCCATGAAGATACTGATATATCTGCTTATTGTGAGATAGATTTCTCTCCATATGAATTAGAAAGCAGATCTTGGTTTTTAATGCAGTCAAGTCAGGTCCTGACAGTGAAGGACCTGACTTTGCTAGCAAGAAAACATGGTGGCAGAGAAATGCTAAGCAGACTGGGAGCATAATAGAAAAAGCTATGACATCTTAAGACTTATTTTATTAGCCATCCTGGTGGAATGGCTCCAGAGATGAAAACAGTTTTGAACTTAACAATCCAAATAACAATTGAAAAGTTTGCCACAACACTTGAGGAAATTCATGTTCCCCACAGGATGAATCCTACTGACTTAATTTCCCTGTAGTGCCGCCAGTAATACAATGCTTTGACTTTCCCTGTGACATATCCCAACATCTACTTGATCAATCGGTTCAACATGGTTTTAAACGTATTCAGGGCATCTAGAGGATGTATCCTTACTTTGGATGTCTCATGCTTTTCAGTGGAATATATGACTCTTATTATTGAGCAAATCTCCATGAAATTTGATGGATACTGTGTTGGATACTGTGCTGCGATCTTAAGGTCACATTATCTGTACATATGGCCAGTTATCACCTATATTTGCCAATGGGAAAAGTCAGGATAAAAGAAAGAAAAAAGATACAAAAATAGCATACAACATATTGTCTCATTACTATATGGAACTACAGTACAGTTTCGACTAGTTTACTGCAGATGAAATGATGGTTTGTTTGATAGGCACAACAAGTATAGGAAGAGATGAATGCAAAAATGCAGATCAAACAAAAACAAATGTAATTTGAAGTTTGTTCTTTATGAAGGTCAGTCAGAGAGGGTGCAGCGATGACCGTGACCATGTCAGTTTTGTTAATGTTTAGACAGCATGCGGCAAAGTAGAAATGCAGTTGGTGCAGTTCTGCTTGTCAGACCTCATATTTAGGAGTGCCTGAGCTTGTCCCGGAGAATAGGGAGATACGTCAGTAACAAGGTCACCGAGCAATTACTCTGAAAATGACTTTAAACATTTGAACAGCAACATCTTCCCTTTGAATTAAGACCTTTGTCTCGCTTTTTATGTGTTTTTGCTCTTTCTTGTAACTTGTGGTTTTCCAATTTGTGGTAGAGTATAAGATAATGCTTCAGGGTTATTTTCTCCAACAGAATCCCATGTAAACATGTACACACTGGATTCAAAGATTCCATTTGTTCCAGAAGCTTCCTGAGTAATTGTTGACCAGAAGAGATCAAAGCCCCTTTGCCCTTTCAGCTGTGCTTTAAGAGACATGTTTCATCTACAAGACTCTAATCACAGTTCGTGCCCTTTCACATGACATCAGTTTTGATAGGAGCCAAAGGTTTGGCCCCTGGGTCGCTGAATTGTTTGTACGTGTGCTGACGATATGATCGCTTAACATATCAAGCAATGACTCTATTTGTCTTGAGTCGACACCAAACCTGATCCTTTCCATAATTTGACCGCCCTAATACCACCTTTTCTTCCCCTTCTTTGCCTCAATCCCCCCCCAAAATAGAATTAAACACCAGAATATTGTCCAATAGTACATCCTGGTTGGTTTAGGATGCCTCTCAGGGGAGCCTTATGGAAAGCGCCAGCACCAATACCTGGCTTTTTCCCAGGAATATGGAAACTAAGGTGAACGCCTTTGATCACAGTGACATCCATGAAAGGAATGAGAAAGAAATGGAGAGATGGCAATTGGGACAAATCACTTCCAAAATTGAACATGACAAGCCTCTGATTGTAATCTCCATGTGGACTTTTAGGGGGATGGAGTGTCTCAATGATGACAGGGAATATGAATGAGTATGAAATTCATTTTATTGGAGAGAGGTGGAAGGAAACTGGCCCAAAGGTGTTTATTTCTCTGAGATGCAGATACACCTTCACAAAACTTGGGTTTAATTTTCGTTCCTTTTAGTTACAATACCAGGGCAGTTTGTACTCATAAAGTAAATTGCTTGATTTGTCAAAAATACGTGTCGCAACATGAGCACTTATACATGTTGTAACCCGGGAGAACATTGTAAAATGATGATCAACTGTTCATTTTCAGAATAAATATCCATCACATTTTACAGCCATAGAATAATTGCCTCAACTAATTCAACAATCAATTAAACGTTAAAGTAATTTTCTCATGCAAAACTGGCAAATAATCACTGATATTAATTATGTATATCATATGAAAGTGAATATCTTTGGGTTTTGAAATCAAAAATATATAAATGTCAAGACCTCATCTTGAACTTTAACCTGGTAGTTTCAATCCCAAACGTGTAATCAATGAAATAGAATAATTCATATTGAAATTATTGTTATAGTGTATGGGTGCATAGTTATGGGTCTCAGTATGGGACCTATTTACTTAATACCTTCCTAATTTAGCAGTCATATAAGCCAGCTATAATGTCAGCCTTTCTTATAGTCTTATGTCCATTCTTATGCTTTGTGTCACTTTAAAACCATGTGATCAGGAAACTTTTGTGAGGCAGTGCTAACCTCTGTTGTCGTTCTAAATGGAACTTCTGAGGACTTATTGCGTGACCAACTCAGTTGCATAACATCCCAGTCTCATATTAAACCAATGCTTCAGTGCATTCCGGTGCTAGGGTCCATTTAAGCTTGATGAGACCAATCAGGAATACGGACTCCGGTCCACATAATTGCAAAGAGTCATTGCCCAGCCAGGCCCCATTGCTGTCCTAATGAAATATGAGCGTATCAAACACAAATGCTTGAGTGTGTACAGTATGGTTTGCAGCTGTGATGTGTTTGTGTGTATATGTTCAGATTGACTTGTATTTAACCCTTGTTGATAGGGAGGCATGCTGCTGTTTGCCTGTTACCAATGGAAGATTACAAGATGCAGGACTGGAAAAAACGGAAACGCCCACACTCTGGGTTGAGGGGTGAATTAAATTGCATCTAATGACTTAAGGGAACACAGCATGAAGAGGTCTGTAACCTAACCCTAAGAGTAGTTAAACATTCAACACCTGATGGGTCAATTTCATGCGCATAGTGCAAATGGTCTAACTTTAAGACTTGTGTTATTAGATATACAAAACACTTTCAATCAATATACCATACTTGTTCAATTTGGAGCCTGTACGTATCTTAAAAAGATAGATTGCTAACTGTCGGGGAAACTTTTGTAGCAATGGAGATTCAGGACTCAGAGAGACACGAGGAGAGCTGGAGCTTTGATGGCAAACACTTGACGGTTTATTTGGAGCTCCAGCCTGAGAATTGACAAGTGAGGTGGTGTGTCACGAGTTGACAAACCAATTCTGAAGAACTCTTCTGCAGCTCAAAGTTTTAACTAGTTTGGAGTGTAATAATCAACATACTTTATCAACAACAATGCGCCCAAGCTGCTCCTCCTTAAGAGAGATTGCAGCAATTCCCAAGGCCGTAGAACTATGCCATGGGAAAAGAGACAGTAAAGAGAGAAAACATTGAACTGGGTCGAAGGTTGAATCCCTAAGCAAATTATTCCCTAACACTAACAAGTGGCTTATATACAATTAGAATAACATAAATTACAATACTAAAGGGAAATTCTGCATTGTTTTGCTGTAGGCTTTGGCCTGACCGGGCTCCACCCTAAAACTACATTCCTACATCTCACTTCAAGTTCACGAGGTCATATGCCAGTTCTAATTATATTGTCTTAGTCGGTGTGTGAAACCACACAGGAACACTTAACAGTTGCTTGCTCCTTGTGCGTTGACCTGTGCACTGACCTACAAAAATCATTGTAACTTTGGTTTGTTCCTGCTCAGCGAGGCAACACAAAGCATTAGTACAAGGGAAAAAGCAATGTGCAATAACACGTCACCCTTAGTTACGTCAGTGTGTGCGATAAGTGTACATGATCGTTCAATGTCAGTTAGTTGAAGTTTTGATATTGCACCATTGTGTATAACATGTGTTGGGGTGTTGGCCTCAATTCATTTATTCATATAGCCCAACACATGTTCTCTCAGGGAGCATACTAGTGTGCATACCTTAGGTTTTTGCCTGATTATATATGCTTATGCAGTACAGTAGCAACATTATGTATTTCAAATCTAACTGCAATTTTCCAGTAACAACCAAAAGCTGACATACAAGTTAATACACCAGGATAAAGCCAGTTGTTACAAAAACGACTCATTCATTCAAGTAAAACAAGCCTCATCAATGATCCCCTGGTACATATATATATTTTATTACATTTTATTCCCACTTTATTTCCTGCTTCCTGTTGGCCTGTGATTGGAGCAGCTGAGCATGGCGCCTGTGATAACTGCCATTAGCATGCCACGAGTCGGGTGTTAATATGCAGTTTCTCTGGGATGCCATTTTGTACCGTGTTATTACTGCTGTCCAGATGTCACTGGAAGGGTCGTGTGTGTGTGTGTGTGTGTGTGTGTGTGTGTGTGTGTGTGTGTGTGTGTGTGTGTGTGTGTGTGTGTGTGTGTGTGTGTGTGTGTGTGTGTGTGTGTGTGTGTGTGTGTGTGTGTGTGTGTGTGTGTGTGTGTGTGTGTGTGTGTGTGTGTGTGTGTGTGTGTGTGTGTGTGTGTGTGTGTGTGTGTGTGTGTGTGTGTGTGTGTGTGTGTGTCTGGTTTTACTGCATTGCTCACTTTCTGAGCCTCTCACTTGTTCTCCCCCAGTCCACCTCTTCCTGCCTTGCATTTATGCTCCTCTTGCAGTACTACTCTTAGATATTTCCTATAATTTTAGATAATTTCAGCCAATTTAGCTGCTACCATTTATTTTGTTCCATCTCTGCTATTATCTCTTATGTTCGTATAGCCCTTGGTTACACCTTCATTTTCAGCGTTTTGCACAAACAGGCATTTCCTTCAGTGTGCTTGTAATAAAATGGATATTTCAGTCTGTACATTCTGTAGATACATCTAGCTCATCATCATTAGATGCAGCTGAGATGTTGGTCTATTAGCACATAGTGTATTGTTCTCTGTGGTTAGGCTAATCTGTTCCCTAATTGCCTGGACAGACAGGGAGAGGTCCAAGCTCCATTTGGGCAGTCCATTTCACAGAGGCCTTGTTTCCACATCATTTAGCAGGTGAAGCACATTACACATCTGCTGTAATGAAGGGAGGGTGTGAGATGAGACAAGTCCCAGGCCATTGATAGCTTTATGACGTTATCTTGAAAATGGCCCTTCATTGTCCTTCACAAGGTCGCAGATTTGAATACCTAAAAAATGTAAATGTGAATTGAGAAAAGTTTCCATATAAAGTCAGGAGTGTATCCGTCACAAGATGTCTTTCTTTCTTGGTGTTTTTATTAATTCACTCATTTTGTCTATACATGTACTTTGATGATAGAAAATACAATAATATATTATTAAAAATTATAAAAATAGTACCAAACGTTCTATATGCTCTAACATAAGATAACTGAAAGGGAAAGGCAAGTGTATTTATATGGCACCTTTCAGCACACGGCAAAGTGAAATAACATAAAAGGCATTTAAGAAGAATTACAGCAGGAACACATTATAAAATGACATTTTAAAAACAGGCATTAAAAAGCAAAGATAATCAAATAAACACAACAGGTATAGAATACATGAATAAAAGACATGGGGCATAACTCTGATGTTAAAGCATGTCAGCTTTGACAAGTGTGACAAGTCTACCATCATTAATATCAACTTAAGGTGTAGCTTTGGTCTTTGAAATAACTATTTTTAGCATTTTAATGTAATTCCTGTCATGTCACTTTGCGGTTTCCATTGCAGAATAAAAGCTCAGACTTGAGTATATTGTTTTGTTTCTCAGCCATACTTGCCTGCATGTGTTTTTGTGTCGCCTTGCATGAGCTGCTAATGTGAAGATGTTTGTATGCAGTTAGTATGTCTGTGTGAGCAATGGGCCTGCCGAGCTCTCAGACATCGCCCTGGGGCATTCCAGTCTCTCGTTGACTCTCACTCTGTCTGTGTGTCTGAATGATGGCCAGGCTTTTGGGAAAGCATTTGGCTGCACAGTACAGATTCACCCTGATATTTGAAGTTGGCCAAGTCCCTGTCTGAGCTAGCTGAGGAGAAAACACTACACCTCACACTCCTTTTACACTCGATCCAACTACACAAGCTGGACTCTATTCGGAACACGCTAAGGGAATGCCTCACTCGTTTTTGTGTTTGCCAACGCATAAATCATGCCGTAAAAAAAATAAAAAAGGCACAATGGGATGCCAACTAATTGCTACCAGGCTTATGTACTGAACTTTGGTTGACTTCCAGGTCTTCTCCCACCATCTCTTACACTCTCAGCATGGCAGGCGTGATGTGGAAGGATATATTGTGGAGGGCAGAGGTAGACCAAACAAAGAGGGATGCACAACTTCCCCTAATTTAATTTTACAACAGATGGCAAAATGTAACCTATGGCCTTGACAGATTGCTGTTTTGGTAAAGCCTTCCAGCACTCTCCAGAAAAGTGAGAAGCAGACGTGGAGGTTGGGAGGAAGTGAAACTGCGGAGGCAGAAGACAAAGACTGGTGAGGCAAATATGTGAAGCTGAAAAGTTGAGTTGAATAAAAGGAAACGATAGACACGAAGACAGTTGGAGTTTGAAAAGTGGAGTTAAACCTTTATAGAAGATCAACAATCTGATCTTCTCTGGGTCACACAGGAGCGAGTGAAAACTCAGAAAGAAGATGTCAAGAGCCTTGAAAGGCCAATTAAGAGCAGAATGAGAATGAACAGCAAGAATGCATGATGAGAAGTAGAGCAGGAAAACAACTCAAAGCGGGATGATAATTATGCGCATGATCCTCTGATCACTTGTCATCTGTGATGATGAGAGAACAAGTGAATGGGTTTTAATTAGGCATGCCATTTGGAAGAATAACCTTCTTTAACCTGTATTCCTGCTTTGTTGTGATAACTCTTCTCTGCTTAGTAGACAAAGAATACAAATGTGATAAACAGAAAGAAAGACATGCACATCATGGTGACTGCACTCTTTTCTTTTTGCCAACCTTGAGGTTTAACAACATTTTGCTAATGTGCAAAACGTTCATAAGTCCTCGAATGAAAATAAATAAATTCTAAAGTCAGACGGTAAATTGTAAACTGTGAATGTTGTATTAGAAATTAAAATATGGTGTTATTTTTATACAGATTTTCATTTGAATGTGAGTGGAAAAGGCAAACATTCATAATTAATCTTAATATTTTGCGAAAAGGTTTTTACACTCTGAGTAAAGCTGATAGCTGCTGCTCCGCTGAAGAGACTCAACATAGAAGCAGAACACACATCTGATACAACCTTCCTCACATTCATGCATGAAACCAAAAGGGAGCGATATGTTTATCAAGTTTTAAAATGTGTTTTTCTCTGTTCTAAATGTAGTTAAAACATGACCTCACCTGCCCAATAAGCTGATTTTATATATATATATTTTTATATCTCTCAGGCAAAAAGCACTTTCTTTCAAGATAAGATCCAATCTTCCTATTCCAATCCCAAAAAACTATTTTCTATCTTCTCCACCCTCTTGGACCCCCCCAAAGCACCTCCCCCCTCCTCCCTTCTGTCAAGCGACTTTGTTAACCATTTTGAAAAAAAGGTTGATGATATTCGCTCTTCTTTTTCTGACTCACCTTTACTCACCGCTGGGTCACCAGACCCTCCCTTCACCCACACACTGACCTCCTTCTCCCCTCTCTCTCCAAGTGAGGTTCTTACCCTCGTTACCTCTGCCCGTCCTACCACCTGTTCTCTGGACCCTATCCCCTCAAACCTCCTTCAGACTATCGCTCCTGATATTCTACCATTTCTCACCCATTTCATCAACACTTCTCTAACTTCTGGTCACTTTCCAAACAGTCTCAAGGAGGCAAGAGTAAACCCTCTCCTAAAGAAACCCACTCTCAACCCGTCTGATGTTATTAACTACAGACCCGTCTCTCTCCTCCCGTTCCTGTCTAAAACACTTGAACGCGCTGTCTTTAAACAACTCTCCTCTTATCTCCATCAGAACAACCTTCTGGATCCGCACCAGTCTGGTTTCAAGGCAGGTCACTCAACAGAAACTGCTCTCCTTGCTGTCTCTGACAAACTGCACACTGCTAAAGCAGCCTCCCTCTCCTCTGTCATCATCCTTCTGGACCTGTCTGCTGCATTCGACACGGTGAACCATCGGATCCTCCTTCGCACTGTCCAAGAACTTGGAGTTTCAGGCACTGCACTTTCCCTCCTCACCTCATACCTCAACGACCGCACCTACAGGGTTACTTGGAGAGGGTCCGAGTCCGACCCTTGTCAATTAACTACAGGGGTCCCTCAGGGCTCGGTTCTTGGTCCCCTCCTCTTCTCCCTGTACACAAACTCGCTCGGGTCTGTCATTAGCCCGCATGGTTTTTCATACCACTGCTACGCTGACGACACCCAACTAATTCTGTCCTTTCCCCGCTCAGAGACCCAGGTCGTCGCACGCATCTCTGCTTGCCTAGCAGACATCTCTCGGTGGATGTCTGCTCATCACCTCAAGCTCAACCTTGACAAGACTGAACTGCTCTTCCTTCCGGGTAAAGATTGTCCCACTCTTGACCTAACAATCAACATCGGCACCTCTGTTGTTTCCCCGACTCAGACTGCAAGGAATCTGGGTGTGGTCCTAGATAACAAACTGTCCTTCACTGCAAACATCGCTGCTACAACCCGCTGCTGCAGATACACGCTTTACAACATCAGGAGGATACGTCCCCAGCTGACCCAGACATCAGCGCAGATTCTGGTCCAGGCTCTCGTCATCTCACGCCTAGACTACTGCAACTCCCTCCTGGCTGGTCTACCTGCATGTGCCATCCGACCTCTGCAGCTCATCCAGAATGCAGCGGCTCGTCTGGTCTTCAACCTTCCCAAATTCTCCCACACCACACCGCTCCTCCGCTCCCTTCACTGGCTTCCAGTAACTGCTAGAATCCACTTCAAGACACTGGTACTTGCGTACCATGCTGCGAATGGATCTGGCCCTTCCTACATCCAGGACATGGTTAAACCGTACACCCCAGCACGTGCACTCCGCTCTGCATCAGCCAAACAGCTCGCTGCACCCGCACTGCGAGGGGGACCCAAGTTCCCGTCAGCAAAAACACGTGGGTTTGCTATCCTGGCTCCAAAATGGTGGAATGAGCTCCCCATTGAAATCAGGACAGCAGAAAGCTTACACATCTTCCGACGCAAACTGAAAACTCATCTCTTTAGACTCCACTTCGAGCGATAAAATTACTAACAAAGCACTTATATACTAATAAAGGGCTGGCTTTCTAAATGCCAGTTGAGCAGCACTTGAAATGTTTGGCTCTATGAAACCTGATGTACTTATATGATTCTGTTTTCTTAAAGGTTGTATCTTCCTGGTCGAATGCACTTATTGTAAGTCGCTTTGGATAAAAGCGTCAGCTAAATGCAATGTAATGTAATGTAATTATATGTTAACAATTAGACACCCAGGACACACGAATAAGCATTCATATTCATTTCGAGTAAAGTTTCTTGAGACCTGAGAAAAGTTAGCTAGACATTTCTCAAATGATTAGCTCAATGTTGGTCTCCACCAACCAAAATAACAAGTTGTGGAATGGACAACCGACAAAAATAACTGAAAGTCACTGAAGTATTGCGGCTTAAGGACAATGCAGAGTATAATGGTGATTAACTGTGGCATCATCATTACAGGAGACCACATTTGTTGACACATTTATTTATACATATGTCTTTATTTGGGCATTTTAATGTTAATTAAATACATGAATGCTTGTCGTTAAAGATTACATACATTGGTACTAAGTTAAGTAATGTCATTTTAGGGCTGCTCGATTATGGCAAAAATCATAATCGCGATTATTTGGGTCAATAATTGTAATTGCCATTATTAAATGCAATTATTCATTGACTTTGAAAACATCCATTTATTGGAGAAAAAAGATTGAACAGTATGTTTTTAACAGTTGATTACCCGGAACTTTAAGTATAATTCAACTGAAAAACCCCCCAAAAAAAAAAAAGTAATAATAGAAATAAATAATCGTTTTATTTCCATTACGTTGTTTTCGTAATCGCTGCAAGCCATAATCGTAGCCGCAATTAAAATACGATTAATTGAGCAGCCCTGTCATATTGGCTTTCCCTTACTTAAAAATCCAAACACTAATGTGACACAATACAAGAACATGCAAAGACACAGTGCAGTAATATCACAGGCAACAGTGCATCTATTCCTCCCCATTCCATGTCTTTGTATTCAGCACCAAAGCCCTCTGTTTCCTCTGCCAACAGAGCTATAACACTCCAACCTGAGGGGAGGAGGTACAAGCAGCTGCATAATGTTCCTACAGCTATAAGCACTCTGCTTTAGGTCCCTTCCAACTCCAGACGCAATGTGAGGACTTCTAAAGTGCCCGTTCCGAAGAGAGATGCTCTGCGCTGTAATCTAAACACATGCAAATGAAGCGGAGCACACAGCTCAGGCTTCCTGGTTCTAATGAAGTGGAGGGTTGCTGTGGGAGGACATTAGTATCCCTGGCTCTGGTTTGTGTGTCGAGAAGGCTTTAATCTGCTTCTCCAGGGCACACAAGACTCACCAGAGTGCGTTTAACAGGTCGGCCCTCAACACCTGCCTTCACTACCGCGTTTTGGTGTGTTTGTTGACACGTGTTATCGCAACATTATGGTATTGAACTACCCTTGAGAGGTTTTTACAAAGGTCCGGGAAGACAGAGATGGAGGGAAAGGCATCCTGAATGATAACAAACCGCTAATTCCTGTAATAAACTAACACATGCTTGGTGCTAATTGAGTTCCACATTGCTGAAAGCGAGTTTGAAAAGGTTAAATTGGATTTTCCAAATTGCTGCAGAGATTCACACAGCCAGGCTAACATTGTGTTCTTTCACTTTCAAACAGCTGTGGCTTACGATAGGACTTTTCATAAACAAACCATACATACATGTCTCCTCCACAAAGTTGTACTTTTCAATGACCACGTCTTTCTGTTTGACTTTGATAACTTATTTAGAACTAGTTGATATTTTTTAGTGAGACGTACAGGAACAAAATGAAGCTATTAATATTCTCAAATGCGAGCTTCTGTCCCAATTAAGGAGCTGCAGATGAATACGTTTGTATTTCTAATAGGAGAGCACTTAGAGGTTCATCCTGTGAGGAATTATGTTTTTATTTGTTTCCTCTTCCAATTGCCATCGTTATTTAGATCTAATTGGTTTTTAGATAGATCAAACAACATGCTAAAGAGATCAGTTTATCTAATGTGACGAGGAATAGCGTCGTCTACAAAAAGCTCTGGACATTTGAAACACTTTTGGTCTTGAATCTGCAGGAGAAGGCATTTAGTGAAGTGGGAGTAACCCTTAGCCTCGAGAACCTTTAACGGTGGTGTTTGACTGATCCTTGATCAAAGCATTGAGCTCCACTAGTTACCTAAAAGCTATATGATACCTACAAATATGTTTATTATAATGACTATGGGTGTCTTAATCCATTTCCCCTGGTTTTAATACACGATGCCCAGTACACACACACAACACAAACCTTGATATCTCATTATTATTGTATAGGAATACAGACATATTAGTCCAAAACAAGAAATCCTGCAAACACAACCCTGACCTTAGCGAGACATTTCCAGCATCTGATTCGAGGAAATTGCTTTTTCTTTCGGAGAATATTGATTGGTGGCATTGAGCAGGTGAAGGGGGGCCGATCATGTGTTTATACACCGGATCATTCAGTGAATGATTATGAGTGATTGCTGTTCTCCTGATCAATACAGCAGCCACACATTCCATTAAGCTAGCGATTAGCTGTACCGATGCTAAAGTAATGTATTTTTTTTTTTTTTGGGTGATTTAGCAGCCTCTACAACACAAATCATTTTTTGGGGGTTTTCAATTTCCATCTTGTGCAGTGGAGATTTTATCAATTACAATACGTCTGTCAGTGGAACATTTTCCGTGTCACGTAAGCTCAAGGAAGTTGGCTTTAAGAATAGTTTTCAGGATGGGAGAAGGTCAGAGAGCTGAAAGACGTACAGCAGGGGTGACAATGAGAAGGGGAAAAAATGGGCAAGGCACAGTGAGCGTTCCTCCATGTTTCATGAGGCCCTCGGCTGTTTCAAGTTCAGCCCCAAGGCCTGACCTCCACACTCTGACAGCGCTCCAAAAGATCTGTGTTAAAAGTTTCAGTAGGAGCTGCGAAGGATTTGACACCCCCCCCCTGGCTTTTGTAGATGACTCCCTCCCTCCATTGTCTATCACCCAGACCAGGTGTGAGCTGGAATCCACCGCCAGCTTTCATCTTTCTCCTCTCTTTATATTCTGAGGGAGACGAAGTGTCTGCAGGTTGCCTGGTGAATTTAATGTTTGGCCAATCAAGAACAGTAAGAAGACCAAGCTGGAAAAGTACCTTACTGGTTCAAATAAAGCCCTCAGGCGCGGTTATCTGAAGTATAAAACCCACTTCTTTTCTTTTTTACGACTACTATACCGGCCGGGCGACATTACAACATAATAATTGATTGTGTTAGAATTGAACCACAGTATGATACACAGTGAGGTTGTCGGAATAGATAATGACTATTTGTTTTCATTAGTCAAGTATCTAATTCACACAGGAGTATGGGGAAATGTGTTAACATGGTTATTTCATACGGTCCATTTATGTATTGATTATTGCTTCCATAGGCATGTCAACAGTATTGAAATGCATGTAAGTGCTCTGGATAACGCACACATTGGATTCCAATTCTATTTCAAAGTAAATAGTTTTTAATATAGTTTTTTAATGTTATAATTGTTTTTTCAAATAGTTTTATATCTGTGTTTTTATTTTAATGTGTGCACCACAATACCAAGTCAAATGTGTTACCTGGCAATAAACCTGTTTCTGATTCTGATCAAAGTATCAGCTAAATAACATGTATGTCACAATTATAAATGTGTGAAATAAGACATTCCGTAAAACATCTGCATGAGGAAGACACCTAAGAATACTATGTAATCGACTGTAGTCATAACAAGCGTGGCATGGCATATTGAACAGATGTAAGGGACTTATAGATTGTATTAAACACAAACTGCGACCCTTTGTTCGACAGCTGTTCATCCATTATTCCTTATCATGTAGGAGTAGCAGTCAGGAAGTGAATGACTGTCAGCTCATGACCTTTCTGCTGTACACCCTTATATGTATTTATACCTGCCACATAAGGGTTATTCTCTCAGCTGTGGAGAATCCAATCTCCCTTCCACACATTGCTTTATTTGCTTTCCATCCAGCTGCTATTTCAAGGTTCAAGGCTTTAATTGGTCGTACGTGCATAGCTACAGTGTACTGTAGTTATGATGATGACAAGCTTATGTCACAATGCAACACTATAAAACAGACAATCAGAAAGAAATAGTGCAAGTAAATACAAAAAGAAAAATGATTTAAAAAAAAAGTGAAATAGTGCAAGTGATTGGAATGATATATTAGATAAATAATTTCTAAGTAGCAGCCAGATGATTTTCCAGTTCAGGTGTTTAATAGTCTTATTGCTTGTGGGGATGAAACTGTCCCTGAGTCAGTGTGTAAGTGGGGGTTAAAGCGACATCAAGGAGCCTACATGACTGAAATGCCACGGCAGCCAACCCCGTGCCCGTCTTTTCTTCTCGCCTGCTAATATCCTGTGAAATCCAGCAAACTTAATTTGAAGGAAAAGGAGCTGAACCTGAACTAAGCGGATTGAATTAATAAATGTATTTTCCATTTAACGCTTTGATTCCTCCAAAGCCTGTTTACAGCCCCCGAAATGATCTGCCTTTAAGTAATGCACACGCCCAAATCTGCTTACAGTTGCCTAAATCTATTATCTGCACTCCACCTTATGGCAAGTCACTGACTCTGTGACTACCCTGTGAGTGTGTGTGGGTGCCAGTTTCCACATACACATCTAAGGTTAGCGCTACACAATAAAGCGATGAATAGCTTTTTACAAGTGACTTATTAGATAGATTTGATTCGTAAGCAAACAGAGACACGTAATGGGCTCTTTCATTCGGCACATTCATGGATACACCTTGAGGTCATGTAGTGTGAATTGTAATATTGTGTGCCTGCCTCCCTGTGGGAATGAGAAGCTCTGAACTCTAGGTTTGGTCATTATCATGTTCAACCTCACGTGCAGGATTATATGAGCTGAGAATTGGAAAACGTTCTCATCTCTTTGAACTTGCGAGTCCTTTTCAAAAGCAATTGGACTCACTAAATGCGTGGTCGTCAAATCTGTTTTTTTTTTGTTTTTTTTATATTCTTGGAAAGCTCATATTCTGGAAGTGGCTTTTCCCCAGTTAGACTTTTTTTTCTCTGTTTCTTACAGGCAATTTACTGTGAACCATTTTTTACATTTATATTCTATAACCGGGTACTTGCAAAATTATCTACTGCCGTCTTTATTCAATTTAAAATGCTTGATTGGACGTTACAATCCAATAAATACAGTTTACTGCATGGTCAAACGGTCCCAATCCAATCAATCTGTATCAAGCGTGACATTCCCTTTTTGTTGACATTATGTAAATTGGATATAATGTAGTTCGCTACGACACCATCACTAACTTTAACCTCAATGATATAAGAAACAGCAATAAAATGTTAAATAAAATCACACGCAGTATAAAATTAGACTCTAGCATAATAATTGTATTGGACTACATTAGGCTGTACGTGTGTGCTTAATACAATATTTATTGGGATAAAACCAGTTTAAACGTTTGTTTCTCCGTGTTTCAATGTTATAGCAATGACTCCTTACAGTCATTTAAATACAAATAGGAAAACAAATACTGTTTCAATCTCATCATTTCATGTTGATATCATATTGTGACCCAGTGGAGTCATATTGTGACGCCATGTTGGGTCACAGTCCTCCAATGGGAACCACTCGGCTTTAAAATTCACAAAATTCATGCCGTCTAATTCATGAATAAAATACATTTGTATTTGATACTTTCCCAGTGCAATGTTTGTGCCTTTACAAACTCATTAAAAAGGACAAAGTCAGTAACAAAATTAAACAAATATCAATATGAAGGAATAGAAACCAATCATAAAGTCTTGTATCTGTGAAGTTCACCACCCCTATTTTATTTTTGAGGCAGGGGGCTCTATGAAAGAAAATCAATTTGAGGCCTTTTCAGCATTTTGATTCTCTTAGGTAATTGAAACTGCATGGTCCAGAGCCTTTTTTTAATATTCATCGAAGGTGCCCCGGATGCTATAACTTTTACACACAAAAAAAGAAGCTAATTTGGCGCTGTGCTTCAATTGGACTTCATTCATTTCTCCTAGGTGAATGGGGACAAGAGATGGAGGCCGAGTACATCAAAGCATGCTCCTTGCTTGCGTCTATTATGCCTCATGATGAGCATAATTACCTTCTGCCCCTCCCATTGATCAGTCAAATCAAAAATAGATGGAATACCATACTTTAGCAATAAAGCTCTTTCACCAAATGTAGTGTTACCACAGGCAGAAGACTAATGGAAAATACCCTTTTTACAACGCTTTCACAGTGAATATGTGCTTCTGAGTCGTTGGACTTTTCTACACATACAGTGCACGGATTCTCGAGCAGCACGCTTGAAATCTGGCCGTGATGCGTCCTGTGAACTTATTGGAAAAAGTCTGCTTTTGTGATGAAGCCTTTGAACAGAATGAGCAACATTTAACCACTGACAGTTCCATTTTTCAGGAAGCTGTCAACAAAAAAGATGCTGCAAGAATCATTCAGGTCAGTCCTGACCTATCCCTGACATTTTCACACACAGCCAATCTGTATACGCTGACTTCATGTGGGTATTTTTCTCAAATACATGCTCCCACTACCGGCTTAGTGGTACTCCTAGACATAGCAAAACAAAAGTTAAAGGATGTCTGGAGAGTGTTCTATATGTGACCATTACATGCCAACACTATCCTCTTACTTGAGCTGACAATTGTGGATTTGATTCACTACCAAAGATTTGGAGCATGTTGAGATACAGTAACAGAAACTTTAAAAAATATATAGCACCATTGTTGTACTGTCTTAAATATGGCATTCATTGACCCTGGTCAACAGAAAACAACCCCAGCAAAGTGAAAATATATTTAATATGTGTGTAGAATATGCTTTTGAGCTAGCATACTATGTCTTGATATAAGTACGCTGCTATAGAAAATATGTTGCCCTCTCATTTGCACTATGTACACCATATTTGTGTATATATATATATATATATATATATATATATATATATCCTGCTTACTTTTGTAAACGGTTATTTTGTGTTTTTTCGTAATTATGATATAATTGAGTGTTCTTGTATGTGAATGTGTTAATGGCAAACATTATTTCAATCTTTCTGTGTGTACAAACTTATTTTGAGATTGACAATAAAGTACTTATTCTCTCATGGTAAGCATACAAGGAGCTGTCCTTGGTCCTGAAACAGCTTCGGTGCTGAAATGCCCCTTATAACCAGGGGTGCACATAACTTTTTTGCCCTGGTTCTCAAAGGAGCACCTGGAGATCTTGCTTGGTGCTCATCCTTAAAATGAAATAAACTGTAACTTTTGATGGGGTCTTGACTTTATTTGCCAATCAATCCAAGAATCGATCTCTCTTCCGCCAGCACCCCATGCGAACGAGTAGCAGCTGACCTAGGGGGGGAGCCACGCCACCCAACTTGCATATTCTCATTGTAATATTTGCATCATTTGTTTAATTAAATGTTAACTTTTATAAGCTTCCTTGAATTCTTTTCAGGTTATCCTAGTCTCGGGGTTTAAGAAATCCTAACGACACCCAAAATGATTTGCTGGGTCAGTGGGAACAATTCCAATTTTCTCTGTGAGGCCAATATTTGCACTAGTAAGTACAATTGCCAACCCTTGTGCTCTTTACCTGGACTAATCTGAAAGTGAAGGGTGAGTTGCCTTCACTGAGCTGCTCTACAGAACCATTTGTGTAATAAAGTAGTGCCAATAAGACAGTTTGCCAATAAAGGATTAAGAGCTCGGGCTCTCTGTTTAAGCAAAATGAGGAATTGAGTGCTTTTGAAAGAAGAATGGTGTAGGTGTGACACTCTTTTACATGTTGGTTAGGAAGAGGACATATTGTTGATATTTTCCAGTAATCACATAATGTTTTGATTTCACATGAAGTAGAAGTATCAACACATTTCCATAACTTCACACTGATGAAGGTATTTCATCTTGGAGAGTGTGCCCTACTGATCTTCACTCAGAGGAAGCAGCCTTTAAATAAAGCCAAGGCCACACAAACAGTCAAATAAAGGAAACTGTAGTAAACAGACAAACGCAACAAATACCTTGATGTTTACCAACTAATTCCCTTTTTATATACACGGGTCAAATTGTATACAGAGCTGTCTTGATGTACACACATTTGTAGCACCTGAAGTTTAACAAAAGAGAAATAATCAAATCTCTAAAGGCTAAACAAATAGCATTTCATTTTTCAGTGAAAGAAAGTGTACGTTCTTTTAGAGGTTACATGGAATGTGTACAAATATTATATTTACATTCTGATATGCCATACTTTTATAAAGCTGTCGTTTTGCATGTTCCTGTTAAAGTGTGTTTCCTTTAAATGACTTGGACAGTCCGTAATCGAAATTCCACGAGGTCAGCGCCAGATTTAAAATCATTTGTTTACAACTGCTTCAGGAGAAAAGATTTGGCTAATTACTGCTTTGCCCCGACCACACTGGGAGATAGTTGGTGCTTGTGAGGAGGCAATGGTTTGAATGGAAGACAAACAAAAGACACATCAGTTTAGACGTCAACACTGTCTTTCAGTGAACATCAAGGACACAAATCTGCGTCTATAATGCGTTTGAATAGTTTGGACTCCTTCATGTGACGGTGTGTATGTGGGAACATCATCAAACCTTCATAAAAACGTATTTATCTTTAATTTAAGATATCAGTTTCAGCGATTCATCAACACAGTTAACAATTCCCTTTAATTCAAATGCATTTGGCTCGAGGGTATTTGGTAACGCTGAGATTAATTAATGAGATAAAACACCCTTGCCATTTTAGACAATTTACAAAAAAAAAGGCTGTATCAATCCAACATGTTCACATATTTAATAAGTGTGCTAATTAGCTGAGATGATAGTGTACACTTCATTGTGGCTCCACCGTGTTTTGCCCAGCAGTGCAAACATATTTGTTTCAGTTTTTATTTATTTATTTGAGCTGTGCACATACTTTCCTCCCAGGAGAGACGTGTGAAACCTTTTTAACTGGATCCGTATCTCTCATCCTCCCAGAGGATAGAGCAAAGCCTCTAATGTTTTGAAGTTTTATCTGATTTAAGGAACTGAATTTCAGGCTTGTGTTTCTTAACACCGTCGGAAATTGGCTGTCATAGTTTCCCTCAAATGGCAGGTATGCAGTGGTGAAACGGATTAGTGCAATCCATACAAATCAAATGGAAGAAAAATGCTGATGTGGAGGAGGAAGTTACTTATAGTGCATTTGAAACAACAAAATATATGTGTACAGAGAAAAATGACTCACCTTAAATCATCGATAGTAGATTAGAGGACAACTCATCCTGAAATGATGATTTTGATTTATTGATACTAGGCAAGCAATACATATAATAAAGAACTTGTTGCAGTTTTCCTGAAGTTCTTGAAACAAACATGTATTGATAAAATATGATTAAGCAGTTGCCCTGGACCTCAAATTATTCTTTCTTTCCATTTTCAAGTGGCTGCCTTTGCATGCATCTCATTTTTGCATTGTTATATTGACCCCGATCCAATTACTTACGTTTACGACACCACACTGGTTGAAAATGTCATCACATTTCCATACCTGAAATGTTACCCGTGTGTTATGGTCTGTTATGTCTGAGTGTGAAAAGAAAAATGAAAATGAAACCAGAGGAACTTTTACTAGCTGACCACGGGTTTTACAATGCTGTGTATTCTGGCATTAATGCAGCATCAGTAATAATGAAATGGTGAGTAATGGTTTCATGACACGTGGATGATCAGCTGTCAGGCAGTAATGAGTGCTATCACTCAGAATTATGGACAAAGTTGGCCTTGTAAAGACAGTTCTGACTTGAAGAGAGCGTGGAGGACATTTCTGGAACTGTAAAAGAGAGAACGACAGATGCTGAGCAGAAGAAACAAATATCATTTGATATGTTCACATGGCTTTGATACCCCAGTTTAAACATGTTGCCACGTGTGACTGTTGTGACTGAAGGTTAAGTGACAGGAGTGTGCAGGAAGAAAGCTTTCTTTCGCTTCAAACTCTCTTACAATGGTGTGCAGTTTCACAGACGCTGAGAAATGTCGGCCATTTGTCAACTTGTTGAAGAAATGTAATAGATATAGTGTTGTACATTGACAGCTATGTCTGCCAAATTGAGGAAGGGTCCACCAAGGATAACATGGCGGGATAAAGATTGCTGATATCATCTTTGCTAAACATCCATCATCCACGAACAAATAGTTGTGGCTGGATTGATGACTTACAGAAATAGTATTTATTTGGAATACTGTGGCATTTGGCTCGAAATGCCATTAATGCTACTTAGCTCCAATTACTAAGAATCAGAAGCCAGTCACTATTGCTAATCAGAGCAACAGAGAACTTCAAAGGGTGTGCATTACAGGTTTCTACAGGAATGTGTCTTTCCTTTAAGTATTCCTTCTGGAGAGAGACATTCAGACTAGTGCTGTCCTGTTAATTGGGCTCTGTGAAAAAGACATAACGCATACAGCGACTACAGAAAGAAAGGATAGGTGGGATGATTAAGTAAAAGTGAGGTGGGGTTAAAAGCATTCCAGTCATAGGGGACGGTTAAGCTCAAATTGATGAGCTGAATTCAAGGGTTAAGGGAGGAATTGGTGCGGTGAGTAAATTGCCTGGAATGAGCCGACAATATTTTATAACAAATTAAATTAAAACAGAAAAACAATTTAATTTGCCAAAACGAAGGGTTCAAAGAGGCTAATTCCATAATGGGGAGGAGATCCAATCTTGACGGGGCAAAAGGTTCTTAATGGCACCAGGGTTCAAGACTTTGAATTCCGAAGATTCTGAAATAATGTGAAAAGGCGATTGGTTCAGAAATAGTTATGAGGGCTTTTCCTCAGAGAGAAGTAGACGTGGCCTATTCCAAATGAAGGTTAAAAGTTATGTGGGAGGGCAGCAGCAGGTCGCTGGAAGGAGAAAAGGGCCTGCCTCCTTCTCAATGGGTGAATTGCCTTTTGCTTCAGAGGTCTATTAAATCTTGCTATCATCTCAGAACCAGTAATCCTGCCAAGCGACTGGAACCCTTCAATCACTCCATATCTGCAGCATCTCCCTGCAGCAGCGTGATGATAGCAGGCGGCTCAAAGGGATTTCTGTTTTGCAGGAAGCTTGTTATTTGTGTTGAGCAGAGATTTTCATTACAGCCCTTATTTTGGAATGAGAATTGCAAATTCAATTTATAAGCCAGGCGTATAACACCATAGCACTTTACGTTTATTTTAAACAGTGAGGATTTGTGAAAGCCAAATGATGTCATATTCCCTTTTGATTACAGTATATTCTATGAGAAAGGCAACATAACAAACCAGACTATTGGTTATATATAACCCTTAAACCTTAACCTTAGTTTCTACCCAAATGTTCCTCATGTCTCCCATTTTATAATACTTAGTGTGCCACATATTAAAAAACTTTTAACCAAAATAGATGGCATTCCATGGAAGTTTAGGGTCAGCATTTCATTTTTATTTTATTTTTTTAAGATCTGTACCAACTTTCAAAGAAAACCAGCCTAATTTCATAAAAAACAAATAATATAGGTGCTGGCGCAATCATCAACTATATTGTGTAAAGTCACGATGACATCACAATTCATGGAAATTCATCCAATAGAATTTCTGAAATATTGTAACTTAGACCAGATTTGACAAATTGGCCCATTTGAAGTTTCCCTTCTGAGAAACACAGCTTTCCTCTACAACAAATGTTTTTAAAACTCCTTAAAAAGGAATGTAGCTATCCTCAAATGACAATTAGTGAAATCTGGTAGCACTTCACTGACGCAAGAGGTCTATGCTAAGAGACCGCAAGCAATGTGATGACCATTTCTTGTTTAATTGTGCATATACGATCCATAATGGCCGCACTGTTATACGGAAATGGACCCAATCTGAAGTCCTTTTTAATATCCTCCCTCACAATAATTACTGGCCGTTCCTTGAGCTGTGGAGGAGAGGGAGAAATATGTTGAGTGTGCCTGCCACAAGGTATAGGACTAATTGCAGTCTCCCTTTGGTGGAGAGCTCGCCGTGGAAATGTAACGCAGAGAGATGGAATTACTGCAAATGGTGCATTTAGAGAGTGTGTGAGTGTTGCTGTAAACAGCCCTAACTGACACTGATGAATGCCCAACTGTACCCTCTTTAATAAAAATGACTCTTCCATCTCGGAAGCGGTCATTTTTGCTGACAAATTATCCGATTTATCTACAGCCATATCCCATCCAGTTTGGCAATTTGCTACCTTAAATGCAAATCAGCTTTTGTCTGTGGCCTCTTTCAGTAAACGTGCTAGAATGATTCCTATGGCTGTTGAGTTGAGGGTATTTATGGGCCAAATTGCAGATGCTTCACTGGCAACCAATTGACCATTATGTGCACATGTTTGGCAGATTGCTTATGCTGCAGAGACTATAGAAAATATCCCTTTTGCCTTTTTACTAATACTAACTACTGTCCTACTTTCTCTTACTAGTTGGGACATGTTTTGCACCCCAAACAAAGGACGCGTACATTTCACTAAACATTTAAAGAAATCAAGGTTTTAGTATTAGATGCAGTTGAAACTAGGTGGTAAAGTTTAAAAAACGATGCCACATAAAGAAATAAAGGGGGATAATAGACCAGGAAAAAAGGTGAAAATCCCAAAATTGCTTTTGACATTTGTTAAAAATTAAAAAGGGTTTAAATACATCTAGAATCCCGTGAAATAAACACGACATGTGATGTTAATGGAGGTGTTCTTAAGCGTATCAGATAAGGATTTGAACCAATAGCTTGCCTTCGGCCAACACAAGATTGCAACTGTATATGCATAAATGGTCATTGTAAAATAACCACAGCTAAGACACAACATGCCAAATGTAATTAGAAGTCTCTTTTGTTATATTTCTGGAAAACAACAATAACCGGAGATTGGGTATTTGTTTTTTCACAAGTGATGCACTCCTAGAATAAAACATGAATCATATGGAACTATGGCTTAAACCTCAAGGAATATAGAGTTCTATGTGAGAGGGAAAACTCATCTACAGTTCTGCTCACAAATTAAATGTTTGAAAGCAAATATTACTCTGTGGTCTCTGTAGACATTCACACAATACCGATGCTGTGAGACAGTTTTGCCTGGAGTGCAGAAAGCAATACAGAGATTAGCCTTAATTATAATTCCTGTCTCATAACCTCCTAGTTTCCATTTCTCAGCCTTTAGTTGTTGATGCTTTCCATGCTTAACGTGGTGCTCACGTCACCAAGCCCAGACAATCAAGTCGGTAACATCTGCACGTAACAACAACTTTGCTGTGTTTACGAGAGGCAAATCAACATGGTGTTGAGCACTAACACCTGAGCTTGTGTATGCACGTGATTGAGCGCGCCCATGTGGTGGATTCGGGAGGGAGTTTTCACAAATGAAGTCACCTTTTGCCGTTGCATATCCACAATTGAATTCACATTGTGCACGCAGTGGGCTCATTAGGAATGCACCGCCACTCGGTTACCTAATTAGTTCGCTAAGTCCCTTCATAAAGAGCTATCGATCCTCGTGCCTGCTGGGGAATGAATCAGGGAATTTGAATATTGCTCTTCTCTTCATGAGCAACACACACACACACACACACACACACACACACACACACACACACACACACACACACACACACACACACACACACACACACACACACACACACACACACACACACACACACACACACTCAAATTAAATGTCCTATCGTCACGCTTTCCCCCCTCGCTCACATACAAATCTAGATGAGATATGAATATTGTCTCGTGCACTGCACTCAATCTGATTTGCTAGCTTGGTTAAAATGGCGTGTGTGTGTGTGTGTGTGTCATTATTTCCTCTACCTGTGTGATCCCATTGGTTGCGAACGTGATCAAAGGGAGGCAGGCTCGTCTCTGTGCAGTTGGGAGAAAATGGTGGAGAGCCTGATCAGCGAGCCTGCTCTGTAATCTTCTGTGAATGCAGCCTCAGCACTATCCCCCTCTCTCTCAGTCTCCTTCTGTCTTTCCCCTCTCTTGTCTCCCCCCCCCCCCCCACTGGGGCTTCTCACGAACCAATAGTCGTGTGGCTGAGAGCGAAGGTGGAGAGCAGGATAAGTGAAAAGAAGGGGACGTATGTGGAGAGAGATTCGGTGTCCATGTGTCACATCTTTATTGTTTGTTTATGTGGTTGTTATCGTCCTGTTGAAATACTCCTCTCTCCGTCATATACGTCCCTCTATTTCATCTTCAGGCCTCACCCCCCCCCCCCCCCCCCCCCCCACCAACCCCCCCACTCTCCCTCCCTTCCTTCCTTCCTGCCAATGATTGCAGATTCCCAACAAACAGGAAGCAAGCTAGGTAGAAACAAGCAACAAAAAGGCCAGCCTCTCATATCTCCAGTATGTGCATCATGTCCTTTGTACCTGATTTGATTGCAGTATGACTCAGATAGTGAGCACCAATGATGACATAAATTGCGGTAATTATGGGCTTAGGGTTTTTAAAAATAACCTAACTCACTCTAAAACATTTTCCTGGCACAATGTGAGATGGATTCAAAGAAGACATATGGTTGAGAACTCTGAGGGAAAACATGCCGCTAGAGAGCCACATAAACACAAATAATGTGAATGCAGAGGCACTGGAGATGTGGAATGCCGACTCAGCGCGGACTTGTTTAATTACTGTTCACCTGGGCCACAGGCCTAATGGAAGACTTGGCTGCGGGCCCAGACAAACAACGCTCCACTTGGCCCTCAACTGCTAGAAAACCTCGGGTCTGACTCACGGGGCCTTGTCGGTGTCATCGGTCCACAAACTTCCAAGACAGGCGATGACAAGGGAATTCTCACTGAAGACGTATGTGTACAGGTTTAAAAGCCGACCACGAGGGTGAAATCATAAACTGAAAATAATTCCATAGTGCTGATAAAATGAAAAAATGCACCACTGAAATGAAATAGCCGATGCTGGGTATTCTCATTGTTCTATTTTCCTTTTTTTATTTCATGTGATTTGCCTTTTAAGAAATGATATGCTTAGGGGTAACAATGAGAGAGACCATTGTATACACTAAACAACTGAATAATAATCCACAAATTAAAAGAGGACAACACAAATATAAAAGTAACCATTAAAATAATGTATGGGGTATAGTTAACAGATACATATTTATTACGCATTCGTACATCATGTATGGTCATATCCAAACACTTAAGAACCTTAAACCTTTCGTAGATGCATCAAAAAATAAAGAAATTGCATTCATGATGTGTTCATTTTCATATGTAATCTCTAGTTTAGGTGTTATTGATGCTCCCTGTTTGTGGGATTCTGTAGAGGCACACGCTCCTTAGTGATTAGGAAGCTTCCAAGAGCTAAGGGTAATGCATTGGCCATGTGACAGATATGGAACAGAGTCAGCGTTATCGTCTCTCATTTAGACTCTGTCCTATTGATTTGTCCCACTAAAGTCTTGATTGAAATTACAGGGAAGACAGCGCCAGAAAAATACTCAATAGCCGGGCTCCCATCAATTACACAGAAGAGGGATTGTGCAGGGAAAAGGGTGCTTGTGAGAGGACTGGTAATTGTTCTGGGAATTGTCAGTTAGGTTGTAAATCTGTAATGTTCAGGGCATGATTACATTTAAAAAGGCAAAGTACAAAAAGTGTACAGTTTTCTGAAACGCCTTATGCTTGAAAAAGGCACATTATAGTACATGTGTATGGTTAAAAAAGGCTTTCAGAGCCACAACGGTGAATATAATACATTTTGTGTAAAAACAAACTGTATCTTTTACACATCATTTTTTAGTCAAATAGGTTAAAATGACACACTGCTAATCCTCAGATACTGAACAGCTCCAATACACTGCTGATGCTCTGTTTGGCTGAAGTAGATAAAGTGCAACGTGTATCATGTTTGAGTGTCTAAGTGAAAAAGCACTGAAAGGAAATGTTGCAGACTGAAGAAATAGAGTGTGATGGCTGTTTCTTTCAACACTTTTTCAAAATCGGCTCATTTAGTGTCCAGACTTTACTTAAGATTGAACCTACTGTACTAACATTTATTTCTGTCACAGCGTGGCTCATCCGCAGCCATTTATTAAAAAATGTTTTTCCTAGAAATCCAAAGGAAAATCACACTTGTACATAATGAGAGCATAAAATAACTCCTGATCTGTGCTATAAGTGCAGGATTTTTTTTAAATATGGTCAACAATGGTCAGATAGGTTAGGTATTTTAAGCTTATTTTAGCAGCTGCTTTGAGAAACATCGCTGTACTGTGATGTCACACGGTATTTCTGTTTCCTTTGTCCAAATTGTGCTTCAGCATAATGTACCTATAATCATGTTTTAACATTTTCGACCCTCTAGTGCTCCCGTTGACTGCAAACGCTCCGGTGGGTCGTATATTCACAAATAACCCTCTCTGGAAAATCCTAAATTGTAGAATAGTTTGGCCATTAAAATACTTTTTGATTAGATTTCTAGGGAGAAGTGTATATTGTACTTTTAGAATCCACGTCCAGTGGATGTATAGGATCTATAGTTTGATAGATATTACGAAGATGATTTGAGGTCTCGCCAGGAGAATGTGTATATACTAGTCTTTCCCCCTATTCACTTATTTTGACGGCAGCGTCCATGTAAAGTTAGCGTCAACCCACACAGGGTGAAAACCGTATTTATGGTCTCGAAGTTTTCATAATAAAACCGTATTCCCCTCAATGTCAAATTATTTAACAGTGATATCTGCCGTACTCATCCACTAAAAAAACATCAGTTTATCCTGGTGAAGTACACAACATTAATAGGTTTAAATTGTGTACAATGCTTTTGTGTTTTTCCCATAGGTTTTTCCCTTTCGATTCTGAGAGACACATTTCTTTTTTCAGAAGTTTTAAATATATCAGCAATTTCTCTTCACACAATGCGTTTCGTTGCAGTATCGATAGTAATTTGGCTGACTTTTATATTTGATCCAATTGGTAGATTGGTGTCTTCGGCCATCCTAAACTCTGAAAAAACTATTTGTTTCTCCGAATCGAAGGTTAAAAACACAAAAGCATTGTACACAATTTAAACCAATTAATGGATTAAAGAATAAATTGATGTTTTTTAGTGGATGAGCAGATATCACCATTAAATCATTTGACAGTGAGGGGAATACTTCCGGTTTTATTATGAAAACGTTGAGACCGGAAATACTGTTTTCACCCCGTGAGGGTTGACACCAACTTTACATGAAAGCTGCCGCACATAGAGTTGCGAAGTCCCTCCCCTTGCGGTGGTCCATGGGACCTTATTTCGGAAAAGGTATGTATTGAAGTCAATGGAGAGAGACAGACTATCTTTCGATCCCGTTTGAATTGTGCCACGAATTACACATATGATGTCTGTCAATTTAAAAGAGAATTTTGCGAGTACATGTTTTTTTTTTTTTCGTAAAACTGTGAAGTAACACATTTTTTTGTGTGGAACACTGAATAAACTACATCTCTGGTCTCCCACAGCAACACACGTCACCAAGATGGCCGTCACTACTGTCTTGCTAAACAAGGAATTGACTACCCTCAATATCACCACAATGAAACACGTCCAGAAGAATGTCATGCAGAGCTGCCTGCCTGCCTTCCTTTGATTCTTTCTGAACTGCCTGATCTTTTTAATGTTTAATGTCAACCATTTGTGCAGATAGCATGAAGTAGAAAAAGATCGCCGTTGCTAATGTAGCATTAGCATTTCTCCCTCGGGCTTAAATGGTGTATTATAGAATGATCATACCGGTGTGACAGGACTCTTCAAAGGGTTCACAAAATATGACTACTACTCTTACTGTTTAACATGTTGGGTTACTTAATGTTACTTCATATTAAGGCTAATAAAAATGACAAGGCTAAGGCTGTAATGCTAACTAACGTGCTAGCTACCAGCTAGGTAGCTAACTTGATCCAGCCACTCCTGGTCCTTTCATCAGACGGGAAGCGAAAGAACGAGCAAGACCCATTGCTGGTATGATAACAACCTGGTACTAAGCACACAGGCATCTTGTTAAAGTTATCTTAACTATCTCTTATATTTAGCGGAGGAAAACAATTCTGACATCACTTACGCGACTCTGGGATTTGTAGTCTTTCTAGTTGCGTATTTTTACGACAGTTTTACGACAAACTGTGACTTTTTTGACATGGAAATTATTTTTTAAGATTGGCAAACATCATACGTGTAATTCGTGGCACAATTCAAACAGGATCGAAAGATAAGTTTTCTCTCCATTGACTTCAATACATAATTTTTCCGAAATAAGGTCCCATGGACCGGAAGTAGATGGGCGTGACTTTGCCACTCTATACACATTCTCCTTGTGAGACCTCAAATCACCTTCGTAATATCTATCAAACTATAGATCCTACACATCCACTGGATTCTAAAAGTAGAATATACACTTCTCGCTAGAAATCTAATCCAAAAGCATTTTAATGGTCAAACTTTTCCACAATTTAGGATTTTCTAGAGAGGGTTATTTGTGACTATACGACCCTCCGGAGCATTTGCAATTACCTCAAATTGTTGTTTCTTACACGACCACTGGATGTGCTAAACTTTAACACGTGACTATAGGTCGTAATAAGCTGCTGAACAATCGACCTATTTGGTCGTTTTTTGGAGGAGGACAGGCTGGTATCTTCATGGAAACTCAACTTGCTCTTATATTTTCGAAGGTCACATTTCTATTTATTGTTAATAAGACATTGTTTACATAAAGTTGGTTTATGGAATGTGAGCACTGAAGACCCCATATTTTTAAACCATGTAACCCACATATCTTCTAAAACTAGACCATGTTTAATGGCAACTTCTTATAACTACTCCTGATATCAGGTCCATCTTGCTTAATACGTTTAAGTTATTTTATAACAGATGCTATTTGCATTATGAGGCAGGTTGTGATAAAAGCCTGCATTAGTTCATATCCATACATTTTGCACCTTAAAGGCACAAACCCCACCATCCAGAACTCATGTGCTGCGCTTCCAAATTAGCTTGGAGCTTCAAATAATGACCTTAAGTTAGCTAACACTAGCAAAGCAGGCTAGACTAAGATACTGAACATGTTAAACACATTAGCATTGACAATGTGAGCATGTTAGCATGCTGATATTAGCATTTAGAGGACTGATAGCATTGATGTACTTTTGTTGTAGTAAGTAGTCAGTCATTTTAGTAATATGGTTTATTCCTGCTCATGATGAACAGGATATGTTGAAATTAGTTAAGCAGTCTTTTTTTGGAAATAGCAAGTATGACTCATCGAGTTTTGAAACTTGACCAGTAATGCGTGATGAACGTAAATTATATGTGATGGATTGGCAGTCAAAAACAGGCCTTAAACAACGTCTATTAAACTTAAGCAGTAGAAAACTTTATCCTGTGGAACATGTCCAAAAGACAGAGGGATTTAATTGTTTCTGAATTCTCTTTTTCACTTTCTCACTCTTGTCACTCTACTTCTTGCTCTGCCTCATGTCCCTTCACTTCTATATCCGTACCCACCATTTCCAGCTCTCATTTTTCCAGATTCTGCTGACTCACCCCCCACCTATCAGCCCAAATCCTCTGAAACTGCCAAACTTGTGTCAGAAAACCTTTTAGTTATTTATATTTCTTCTACTGCGTTTCTGCAAGCAGTAGCTTTAACAGCACGTGAGCTAGATGGAATAAACTCATCATATTGTAACATTTTAGGCATTTATTCCAAATTATTTGGAACTATCAGGTGAATTAGTGACACTGAATGGTCACAGACTTCATATAAATGGGTGATTAAGGATTAATGTGACTCATAATGTTCCAATTTGAAATAAAATGTGTTTTTACTGCCTGGATTAACAGTACTATATATTTAAACTTTCTAAAGAAGATTAGATAAGCCATTTTTTCAAATAAATAAGATTGAGAGGATATTCTGTATCTTCCATTAATAGATATAAGCATGTCAATGAAATGATAAAGCAATAAAATGTGAAGCATTCAATACTATTGGCAGCTGTTTGCCAAATGCATTCTACTTGGCCCTTTGTTGTCCATTATCCACAAATGCATTCAAGAACATGTTGAACTGATTAATACGCAATGCTACATAAATGTTTGGGATGCCATATTGCCACCAAATTATTCATCTTATCTGTGTCTGCTAACACAATCCATTTCAGGCCTTGTTCCAATTGCTTTTGGCATGTGCACCACGGAAAAACAGATTATCAAGTTCCCAACACACTTTGCCTGATACAATATGCAGTGAAAATCAAGACCATCTCCATACTGGAAATTCAGCGCCATCGCCCCCATATTTGCAGTTTGCAGGTCACTTGACGTGGTGATGTAAATATTCTGTAACACCCTGTTGTGTCCATACAGAAAATTGGCATCACATATACATATACAAAATGAGTCCCGAGAGAAGAAATGCGTCTTTGTGCGGTGACACTGATTGCTCTTTTCACGCAATCAATAGCCTGTTTGTACTCCAAATAATTAGAATTCTTGTCCTTTTTTTCCTTCCATGTACAGTTGTCAATATGTTCCCTGAATACCGCTGTTATTAATGCCACCGTAGACATTATTACGATTGATCTACTGTCTCTTTTCCATTCAATCAAGGTGTTAGGATCTTAATGAAATCAATATCCATTTGTGGTACTATTTGAAGTTTGATTTTGTTCCACAATTTCCATTTAATTTAATTGCATGCAGTATTAACCCCGTTATGTGGCATTTTCTGTGTAAGATAGATGGATAGATACATAGCATTTTAAAAAATAAGTACCTTGAAAGTCTAAATGACTCCAGCCAGAGACATTGGTGTCTGCATTTAAACCTCACACATTTACAATGCTTGCCTTTTCAATTCCACTTTCTACTGCAGATTCGCTTTGCGTGTCACCTAAGGTTAGTGTTCTCATGGTCAAATGGAGAGTGGAGCCATTGTGAGCGGCTCCTATTGACTTCCATCCTGCGGAACAAAGGGTTAAGTGTACTACTGTAGTGTGGAAGGTTGGCAGGAAAGTGAGAGATAGATGTGATGGGTGCTATAAGTGCACGAGCTGCCAGATGGTGCTCACAGAAGCGTGATCATTTGACATTTTTTTCCACCAAAGGGCTCCGGGGGGGGAATGGAGAGAGGGAGGTGAAGTGAGTGACAAAGGAAAAGGTGCACACAGCCCCCCTGTACTGATGCTGGGACTCTTTTCTTTCCATTTTTTGTAATTTTTAACCTGTCTGACATTCAATTTCAATCCAGCTAGCTAGCACACTTTTTTTTTTAAAGGTTGGGAGGACACTTGACGCACTCATGTTGGAAACTGTCGCAGTAACACCCATCCTTCCTGTCTCGTATTCGGCCTCCTGTCGGAATCCAAACTAATTGCCTTGGCTGGCATCGTTTACATGTTGTTCTCAAGCTGTGCCAACAGGGCAAGTAAATCTCATCTGGTACACAATAGGTAAACACTGTGAAGCTAAAGCCATGACTGCATGTTCCGCATGTGTGTATGCATGCGGTGCACATTTGCTATGAGCGTTCCTTTTGAACACGTGAGTGTTGTGCTCATTTGAGCTGTGTGACTACAGGCGCGCCTGCTTAGGTGCCTCATCACCCTGAACAATAATGCTGGCGGCCATGTTTACCCTTGGACGGTGCATCGCCTACTCGGCTGGCAACTGCCATTCAGATGAAAAACACGGCACGGTCTAGAAGTAAAGCACTTCCTAAAGGTGGCTTTTCCTCACAGTGGTGCAAGAGAACACATTTTCTGCTTTTGAGCTCTATTGTTGCCCCTTGAATGGTCATTCATCAAACCATTCAAGCAGAGGAATGTATGCATGCTACAGATGTGAGGAAATTCAGTTTTCCTCGGCATTCCAAGAACTGCATATATTTCACCGGACATTATCATGGCACACAAAGAAAACTATAATAGATGCACATTATTATCTAAAAAGGGAATTCATTTTGAATTGAACAGGAAATGCAAATGGACTGACCTACACACTGTACTAGGCAATGTGTGCTGTAATTACAGATCTGGGGCAGCATTACACAGTGTGATACAATGCAAGCTTTCTGTGTTACGCCCCCCCCCCACCCCCAGGTACTCACATCCTCCACCCAGACTTGATGGCACTCTTGTGTTGGCTCTACTTAATTCTTCAGAGGAAGAGAGAGAAAATTAGCAGTGACGAACAGAAATCTGAGTGTACCGCAGTAAAAAAGCCATTTCTTGCTCACGGCTCCATTCTCTTCCTCTCATCCAATTATCATTAATGTATGCCTTATGGTTAATCAGCTACAAAGCTCCCTATACCCTCCTTTAGCTCTTTCATTCCTTCTCACCCATTTGTCCTCCTCTCCATGGCCTTAGGTAGAAGGAAGAGGTCAGGGTCTCAAAAAACAATTCTCTTCAGGCTATAATTAGTGCCAGGCAATAAGCAGCAACAAAGGCCAGGCAAATAACTTGACAACAACCATGGGAGAGATGGTGATGATGGGCAAACATAAATTACCGGTTATTAAAAACAACATGAAATAATGCTCTCATTACTGCGGATACATTTTCAACACATCTGTAGAAAAATAGAACAATGGGAGAATATATCCTTTGAAAAGTGATTATACATTGACTTGAGGGAGAGTGGCAACTATGGGAAGGAGGGACGGTGTAGCACACCCTTGTGTTCCATAATTATTTTCCGAGGAGATTGCAGACGTGCGCAAGTAATTCCACTTGACGGAACAAGGTTCCCTGTTTGGAAGCAATTGGGAAGAGAACCAAAGTCTTATTCAGGGAAGTTAATCCCCGTTAATGGGTTTGTTTAAATTCAATAAAAGGAGAATATGCACAGAATGAATTATGAAAAACGATTAATGAATGCTCCAGCAAGTAATCATTTTCCGGATAAATATGCACATACATATTCATTTTCTCCCCCCGGCACTGCACCCCCCTTCCGCTCCCCAACCCCCACCATACAATCCGTCTCACTTTTAGCAGATCCACCACAGTGCAAAGGCAATGACATTTAACTATAGATGAAAGTAAAACCCTTTTTTTGGGTTTTTTTAAAGGGACTTGATTTACCCTTGGAGGCGTGTTTGATGGCTCGCCAAGCAGGTTTTCGGCGGCTTGTTGTCTTCGAAGAAAGCCCCCTGATTGCGCTGATGACCAGAGGGAGAGAACAGTGTGGCAAGGGTGACAGGTGTGGGGACGGGGGGGGCACGGGGTGTCTGCAATACCAGGTGACGCCTCCAAGTCTGGCAAGGCCCTGAGGCTGAGAGAGGGATGGATGCCTAAAAGAGGGCCTAGAGACATGCTCGAGATGAGACAGCATGAATTTTAAAGGCTTCAACAGATGCAGTTTTTCCAAATAGTGGTTTTCTTTTGGTCTTTTGACCCCAAAAAAAATACCTCTTATATATTTATCACTATTTCATGCTTAACTTGGTGGTCACTTTTTAAATGTCACTATCTTACTGCAGGTTCAAATCCTTCTATGTTTCCCTATGCGTTAATTATTGAAGTAAAATTCAGGCTATGTGCTAATTGGTATGCATTACATAGCCTTTGGAAAGATAGCCTACCACCCACCCAGTACTTCACCATTTCATTAGTGTCTTCATGTAGAAGCAGTTTTAAAAAAAAAATGAATATCTGTTAAATGTTTGCCATGCAATGTTTGTCCTATTCATCCTGGCATCTTCAGCGCTGAGGCTCAGGTTCAACAACTGAAGGTCACAGAATGGGGTGACAAGTGGGGAGTCATCACAGCATCTGCTTGAGCAGCGGCGACTAATAAAAACACCCACAGAGACACACGCACACCACGCAGAGCCACACAGGATGCACTTCGGCATAAACAGACACGCTCATGAGAGTACGCAAACACACACACAGAGGCAGCAGCAACCAAGAGACATTTACAAATTGGCTTCTTGGCTTGAACATTGCTTCCGTTCATAATTATTTCTCCCTGTCATTGGGACCTCTGCACACTGCCGGTCCCCTGCTAACGCTGTAAGCATGCCAGGCAACTCCAGAGCCGTCTCTGTGTTCAGGCAGCCAAGGAAATCTCTCTCTCCAGCTAAAAGCCAATTATTACCACGTAGATCGGCAGGACTATTTGCCCCAATAATTATTCTAATATAACCTCTTTACAGGCGGACATTTAAATAACATGGGGGCATTAATGAAAGCGGATCATTTTGCTGTGTGCGATTGTTGAGCTTCCCTATTTTGTGGACGAGCTCACTGGCAATCCTTCAGAAACACCTGCAGAGGGGCTGGAGATAAATGAAGAGGGAAAACCTTTGCTGTGTACATCCTCCATGGAGGGCTGAGATAACATTGGATTGCCTGCCTTGATTGTGCGGCTGCAATACCACCAGAAACATGAGCTGTTGAGGGTCTGCACATGTTTTTAAGTATATTAATGTATTGGCTATGAGTGAAGAGGGTGGAAACACAAATAAGTTGTAGTGAGAGAGGGTTCAAGCCACTATTTGACCCTCCAACAAGCACTTAGTGTTAGGTTATTCAAGTAACCACATAAACCACTCTGTCCATCAATAACCTACTGTATACAGAGCATACATTATCTACAAGTGAGGCTGGAACTATAATCGTTTTGCTAAATATGTGTATCAGGAGCTGTAATAATCCTCAAGCATTTTCTCCATCAGTCTTTGCAAACGTTTTCTATTTTTCTAGATTAAGCAGATTCATTTTTCTTTGACTCGTGGAAGAACATACAAGGGGTATTTTCAACTGTCTTACTTATAACTCATGATGGTCAAGTCAAAGAACGTTGCCTCTTTTGAAGAGAATGAAGCAATGCCCATAACAAAGGCAATATAGCCTGAAGAAGTTATCGTACTGTGGTAATGTTTTCATTCCAATACAACTCTTTATTGTTCCCAACTTTTCACATACAGAAGCTCGGTCATTACCCCTTGGTTGTGCTTTTTAATGCAAGCATCAAACTATGATGCCCCACTTCTACGTTTGCACTTAACACATGTGAATTAAAACTAAACCACTTGTTTAGGCATTGCCATAGCATGCCATGTACTGCTCTGTTTCAGCCCTTTTTGAAATGCTGATTATGTGCTTTAAATGCAAATGAACTGCCAATTGAATACAAAGTTTTGTGTTAAACTCTTCTGATAACAAAATACCTTATTGATAAAACCTTGTACCTGCAGCTTGGACAATGAATATGGCAAAGATAGAAATAACGATATTTTGTACCATTATATGTTCAAAAGAGTGATTTCCACTTTGAGTATATTTAAGTTAAAGTACTGCTAGGGCCGCACTTAGAGGATGCGTCTTTTGTCCTGAAGTGGCCACTGAATATTCCAGACAATAGCTACTCCTGTGAAACACAAAAGGTTAGGGATGAGCAGAGAAGATGGAAAAGGAAAATTATCTGTGACTCAACATCCCTTTAGTTCTCAAGTGGACGATGGAAATAGAACAAGATTAAAATGGCCGAGTTTGTATCATCTGGAGATGTATTATATGTTCTAGGAAGTACAAAGAGAAATAAAAGACACATGCTATGTTTTGAAGTTCAGACCATCTATAATCTATGAGCAGAGACTTTATCAATTTCATTTGGGACTTTGGAACAGAGTTGCAGACCTTAAAGTTGTATTCAGATGTAAGGGGAATGAGAAAAGAAGGACTTGGAGTGGAAATGATGTTGTTCAACAGAACAGTGTACCAGTGTATATGTATGTCTCAGATATTCCCTTTAAAGTTAAATATTGGCTTTAATGTTACATATTGGCTTCTTAGTAAGCTGCCAAGTTGTGCTCGGATAGTTAATATATGATATACTGAAATTATGAAACTCCAAGATATACAATATATAAGTATATTGTTGTCTTAGTCTCTGTGCAGAGAAGCCTTAGCCAACAGTAACACAATAGTTTGTAACCACATGGATAGCCAGTATCAATGAATCTGACCCCAAGAGCAAAATCCCCACAACTCCAGCAATGAAGACAAATGATAATTCTTACCCCCTCTGTACGTTCGTGCACTAGTTTGGTAATTACTCTGACAACAGCACGGCAGCAACAGCGTGGGTGCATTTAGCCCAGCATTTCAATTAAGTGTCGGCAAAGTCTAATTTGTCATTTACCAATTAGGATAAAGTCTGATTTGACTCACTATTTCACAGCTAAATGGGGACTGAGTTAAGATGTTCAGTTTCTCCGTTTTTAAATGTATTTCCTTCTTGCCAGGTTATGGGAGAACTATACTATGATTTTGTACACATCCAGTTTTCTTTAGGCTTTATGATCACAACACTTTTCCTGCCAACTTCAACCTCAAGGACAATTCTGTCCATTGGCAGCCATCTCAATCAAACACTGGATATCAGTGAGCTTTGCCTAAGGCTAGCGTTTGGGTTGTGGTCTGATCAAAAGACGGGAACAAGAGCCATCACACTGGTCAGTAAAGCCCATACTCTGTGTTTAAAAGTTGTATTTTGTGTCAGACAGAGGCTGTTAATATATAATAACTCAAAGTATATCTCTTTTGCCTCTTTGATTATAACTCAATCTCCGTAATTGGTACAGGTTAGAACCTCTTTAATTAAACAAATGATCTCCTTTTCAATCATCGCACCGTCACTGCTATTTGCACATGTATATTTGAATATCGCCTGATGAGGAAGTCATGTTATGGCTGGGCTAAATATAGATGTTTTGGGAGAAATTCAACGTGTGGCCACCTTTTTTGAAGAGCCATTTGTGCCCCGTCGTAAATTCTAAGACACCTACTTCAGCAAAATACATAGTCATAAACTGAGGGAAGTATAACAAATGAGCACTAAAAGTCATCATCTGCATCATAAATGTATAACAGACTTAGATGAGGAGAGAGGGAGCAAAATGGAGGCAGAGGAAGACCTGAATGTAATAGATGTTGTTTAAGGAAAGCACTAATGTTCATAAAGGTGGGAAATGTGCTGAGAGGATGCTATATGAGTCACAATGCATTTTGAATCACAAAGACACATTTGTCGGCTTAGCAGTGTAATATATTAGTATTAATGTACATGTGCATGCATGCTAGGTCTGCTAGGCTCACTGCTAAAACGTTCTACTTCTTTATCATCAATCAATTATCAGTTCAAAATGTATATTCTTTCTGTCCTTTTAATAAGATGTGTGATATATTTACTGAATACTTCATACTGGACAATGTTAGTTGTATACTTTAAGCATTCTAACATTGTCCAGTCATTGCTATCAGTCGGAAATACTCAGATACAGAGTTATCCTAATATTTCCTGAAAATGTATCAACACTTTCTTTGAACCATGTTCATCTTTATACACATGTATTGACAATCCATCCAGTAACTGTTAAATCCTTTCACACTGGACAAAGGTTGTCCACTGGATGAAGTTTGACATCGTCTTCCCGTGAGCCTCGCTGCTTGTGTGGGTTAAAAAACAATCAAAAAGACAGACAAGCTGCTTGCAGGAAGTCATTAAATCAATGCTTTTAATAAACTTTCTCTTCATGTACTCCAAATTCTCCAGCCTGTGCACTCTTTACAGCTCTCAGGCTTGCATCTTACCCTTTAATCCAGGCCTGATCCTCACAATCTAAAATATGTTGCCACCAATGGCCTATTTGGCTTGTCAAATGGTTGCTGAGTGAGTAGTAAACCCCTACCTGCCCACTCACAGCACGATAACAGTGTCAGCTAAATGCCAAGTACAAATGTGAATGTGTATGCGGCTGATATAAGGACACAATTAGGCACACGGGTGCACATAAATACAAATTTCAGATGGCTAATGGAGAACCAATGCAGGACCTAAAATGCTGTAAATGCAAAACACAAGATATTTGGTTGTGATTTAATCTCCCAGCAGTGCTGCCTGAGGTAAACAGCATGTATGGAGATGGGGATTTTTGCCTCAATCGCTCCTTTTTAGCCTCAACTCTCCTGCGAAATATCGGCTGCAGCTTGATGGATGGCTTAATTAGAGCCCTGCATCCATAGTTGAATCACTTTCTAGAAATGAGCAAGCTGTCAACACCGCGATGCAGATCAATCCTGCCAGTCGAACCTATTCCAACATCAGCCGCTCCATTCCAGTCCAATTGTTTGATGGAGCCCCTGCGTGATTCTGGGAAGGTGTTTTGGGAGGGATTTTTTAATCACAACAAAAAGATGAACAATCCAAATGGATTCAGATCAAGATCTCATCAAGCTACTCCTGTGCTCAAATGACTCCATTTGGCATTTCAAGTTTGGTTTACAGCCTCTGTCTTGTGTCATGAACATCATTTTAAACCGATGCGGACATCAGACGTGACTGGTGTTGTTTGCACATCAATCATGTGAATGGTCAGCTGTTGTAAATGGTGCTTAAGCTTGTTTGCCACAGGATGCATTGCCCAGAGGGACTCGCTGGTGTAGGTACTGTTTGTTTTGTGGGTTTGGACAGGCGGTACTGTGGCAGCCGTTCAAGCTGGCCATGCCCTCAGGGGGTAAGGGGGATTTGGGTTTGGAGGGGGTATTGCAGCAGATGTTTCCTGTCCGTCCGACGGGGGGGGGGGGGGGGGGGGGGCGGCGTCAGATGATGGAGACGAGCGGACCGGTGACCTCTCCTCCCCTCTTCCTCACACCTCCCTCTCCCGACATGTGTCAGTCAGTGCCAGGTCAATATGGTGGCCCAGTACGCCTGCCGATCCGCCATGTGCTTCCAAGGTAGCACCAGTCATTTTCACCCCCTACACCTGCCAAGTGTGTCAGGAGGACAACGGGTATAAATGAAACCTTGCGGATAAACAAACGCGCCTGATGAGCACTTGAGGAACATTGGCGACTGTTGAAGTACATTTATCATTAAGTCTCATTTAATTATATACAATTATATACATTATAACTTAAATGAATGATCATCACTTAACCCCTGTCTAGCCACCAATCTTCCATACCCGGTCATGTAGAATTTCATTGGCTTTTCCCCTTCCCATCTTTTGCTCTCTTCACTTAAAGAGTCTTGTCATTTGTTTGATCGAGGTCAGATGTCTTAAGCACACATAGGTGCAGGTTATCTGTCCTTCCAGCTGGGAATTAGATTGATTCTGTTAAATGCTATAACCCTTTATTAAATAACACAGCGTTGGTTTAAGCTTGTATATTTGTTCTTTTCTTACCAGAAGGTGATTAAGTGTGGAATTTCCACCACAGTGACCTTAACAGTTCTGCTTTACTTTCTTTTGCTGCGTGAACCTTACTACTCTACAGTCACATGTTCCAAACTATCAACACATTTTCATGCCAAAGCAAATCATAAATATGCAAACATGAAATTGTCCCCATTTTCCTCTAACCCCCAACCCTTCCTTCCCTCTCGCCCGCGCCCTGGCTATCGGCCACCATGGCTTCCCACTCACATCCACCCACATGCGCATCACCCAACCGCTGCAGTTTATCCCATTTGTAACACATGGCTGGCCATCGTACAGCTATGACCAAAGGGAACGCAATGGAGCCAGGCGGAGAGAAAAGGGGTGTCGGGGGTCGCGTCCGCCGGATGGAGGGGCGGCTGGTGGACTGAAGCGGGGTTTGGCTTGGTCTGGTTGGCTGTAATTGGTGTCCACTCTTCCAGAAGCCCTGCAGTGATGGCGGACAGGATGACTCTCCCCGCATTTCCCCTGCCATCTACTGTCTGTGTGTGTGTGCGTGTGCGTGTGCGTGTGTGTGTGTGTGTGTGTGTGTGTGTGTGTGTGTGTGTGTGTGTGTGTGTGTGTGTGTGTGTGTGTGTGTGTGTGTGTGTGTGTGTGTGTGTGTGTGTGTGTGTGTGTGTGTGTGTGTGTGTGTGTGTGTGTGTGTGTGTGTGTGTGTGCGTGCATGACTGAATGGAGGCACACACATTTAGGGGGCATACAACTGGTGACAGAAACACTAACAATGTCCTTAGGGCCTGTGTGAGTGCGCAGCCAAGGGGTAAGTGTTACGATAAATGGATGTAGCATCTCATTTGATCACATTTATATGAATCCTGTACATTATCCTATGCGACCTTTGTTTGCAATTTTAACATCATTTAATATTAATTTCAGGGGCAAGGTTGAAATATATCTGATTTTGAATTTTCTAAATAACAAATTAGGGACATCTATTTATCAGTTTATTGGGGCCAATGTTCTGAACCATTCTGACAGGGGAACACAAAGTGGGTTCCCAATGGCCTGTGCACCCTTTCTGGAACCAAGACAATTTTCAAATATAACCTTTTTTTGATGAACTATGCACCGGTTACGTTTTGTGACTGCTTCTTTCATGGATGAATCTCACGACTTGATAACAAAACCAGCATTGTTTTCGGTGCTAATACATTCTGTCAGCATTAAACCTTTACCGCACTTTTCCCACCTCAACATATGGCAATGGAACACAATATTGGAATTGTTCCATATGGGCTTGGATGCAACCAATATTAGACATTATTGTGTATGCATCGGGCAAATGGTTTTCTGGCAGCACAAACACCGCCTGGTACATAGACAGAAAAAAAAGGTGCTAGAGAGAAAACAGGATTACATTCAACATATTTTTAGAATTTGACGTTAAATGACCATTGTTTACTAACTTAAATGGAAATTAGAGATACATATTTTCAATGATGTGATTCCATATTGCTTAAGGATACATAATTGGAAGTGCTTGCCCTTGTTAAACAGGGCCTTCAGGAGTAATGTGTACTGTGATGAAATGTTAAATGACATACTAATAAGCTTTTTTCTGTATTTTCCAGCATTGTACATACACTGAACAAAAATATAAATGCAACACTTTTGTTTTTGCTCCCATTTTTCATGAGATGAACTCAAAGATCTAAAACATTTTCTATATACACAAAATAACCATTTCTCTCAAATATTGTTCACAAATCTGAAAAAATCTGTGATAGTGAGCACTTCTCCTTTGCCGAGATAATCCATCCCACCTCACAGGTGAGGCATATCAAGATGCTGATTAGACAGCATGATTATTGCACAGGTGTGCCTTAGGCTGGCCACAATAAAAGGCCACTCTGAAACGTGCAGTTTTGCTTTATTGGGGGGTCCGAAAACCAGTCAGGTTTAACCCTAACCCTAACATGTCACCCATCTCCTTGGCATAGAGTTGATCAGGTTGTTGATTGTGAACTGTGGAATGTTGGTCCACTCCTCTTCAATGGCTGTGCGAAGTTGCTGGATATTGGCAGGAACTGGAACACGCTGTCGTATACGCCGATCCAGAGCATCCCAAACATGCTCAATGGGTGACATGTTAGGGTTAGGGTTAGGGTTTAACCCTAGGGTTTTCGGACCCCCCCAGATCCCCCCAATAAACCAAAACTGCACGTTTCAGAGTGGCATTTTATTGTGGCCAGCCTAAGGCACACCTGTGCAATAATCATGCTGTCTAATCAGCATCTTGATATGCCACACCTGTGAGGTGGAATGGATTATCTCGGCAAAGGAGAAGTGCTCATTATCACAGATTTTTTCAGATTTGTGAACAATATTTGAGAGAAATGGTTATTTTGTGTATATAGAAAATGTTTTAGATCTTTGAGTTCATCTCATGAAAAATGGGAGCAAAAACAAAAGTGTTGCATTTATATTTTTGTTCAGTGTATTTTACATCTTTAAATATATTTATACCAATTATTGGCCACAAATCAAACCACATCTAGTGGACTCCGACTTTGCCACATCACCCTCCAGTTCAGTCTACAATCTCCAGATGGAGTTCATACCCTTCAATTTGCTGACCTTTCATAATGAGATTTAAGTCTGCAGCCTTCACTTTTCGAAAGAAACCGTCTGAAAAATATGTTATTAAGTAAATTGACGCTCCAGTGTGCTTTCTTTTTATCTTAGAGGCCGTCTCCCACTCTCACCCACTCCCACTCACACTCACTCCCCCTCTCTCTCTCTCTCTCTCTCTCTCTCTCTCTCTCTTCACATAGAGGTGTTATTCTTGTCTGATAACTCCCCTAAGAGTGAGAGAAAGAGAGCGCGAGTTTGAAGAAAAGAGTTGAGACTAAGTGGAATGAATGCCAAAAGGAATTAGGTGAACTTTTCTGGCCTGACAAAGCTGTGAGGGCTCGGGAGTGATCTAATCATCACCTGTTACAGTGACTTGCATGAGGTATACAAAAAAAATATATCAAGAACATTACAAGTATTATGAAACGTAAAACAAATGACATTGCCCTTTAAATTAAATACTTTTACACCAAATAACCGTACATAATGACATACATATATCTTAGTCCCCAAGTGAATTCAATATGTGTAAGATCCTCAATTGCAAAACACAGCTTCCTGCCGCTAAATATGAAGCTATCGTAGCACTATTAGGTTATGGGTAAGCAAACGACTACAAATGAAATAATTGTAGATTATTAATAACTAATTTGTGGGAATGTGACACCTGCTGGGCTCTGTAGGCACAGCGCAAGTGTGATGGCATGTGACCACATGCACTGACATGAGTTCCATCAAAAAGCTCATAATAACATTTCTAATTAATTACCGGTCTTGATCACGCTTTCCCGCCTTTCTCCTCTGCCTTTTTTCTAGATTTGAACCTCCAGGCAAACTATTATCATAGCAACTGGAAGGAAATTCCACTTATTTCTTACGTCTGAGGAAATGAAAATGGCACATTAAACATAACAATCAATGTACCCTGTGATTAGTTTTTGCACATTCCTGTGTCACACATGGCCCAACTGTACTGTATAGGGCAGATATGACGCCTGCACCAGTCTATTAACCAGATTGAATGTTTTGTGAAAACCCCCCGGTCAAATACAACATTGTTTGAAGTGAAAGCTGAAATATAACCTAAAAAATCTTTCTCTAGCTTTAACTGTCTGTATTAATGACTGTGATATAATTCTATGGGGTGTTGTTATGTGATTAATCAGGCCTTTATAGACTCTACAGCAATGCAGAGGGCATCTAAGTTGAGTTGATGCAACGCAGTCACGGCCGGCTGCCTCTCTTTGGCTTTTGTTTCCTGTGTTGAGTCTCTTGTTTATGGGCAACTTTAAAGCATGGCTGGTCATAAATAATACATCTATTACTGAAAGATAACACCTCATGCACCCATTGGGAAGATATCTTAATAGCAGGAAGTTGTATACATGTTATTCAAGTGTTACTACTCAAGGGCAATTGTCTTTATTTGAGCTATGCTGTGAATGTCAATAAGGGTAATAAAATAAAGCGTTTTTTTGGACTCAGGTTGACAGAGAACCGCTTGATTGACATTATAAAGTCTGCTTGTAAGAGAATACTTTATAAGGTTACAGTATGTCGCTTCCAAACATTTAAAGTATGTCCTGTTTTAGCTTAAATGCATTGCTTAAATCCTCGTTATCATGCCAATATATTATCCCTGAGTAACTCCTTCATGTGTGATTGTTAATTGATTAATGTGAGAATCATCACCAAGGTCTGCAGCTTTACAGACAAATGTAGCCTCGTTTACCAAATTGTTTGGTTTTATGGCCCCCACATACACAGTAAGGTTCAGTCTCGCTGCTCTTTTTAAGATTGTTTTAGCAGCAGGAAGCCATTTTCAGTAATCATTGTCTGATAAATGTACTGTGTCCTACCTGCCAAGCACAAAACGGTAACAAGACCAAATTAGCAGGTACTGTAGCTGTTAAAGGAAGTCGAGCATAAAGTAGTAGACAAGACATCTTTGGGGGGGAATAACATTTTAGGAACTGAAAATACACTGAGAGGGTTAGACCAGGGGTGTCAAACTCAAATACAGAGTGGGCCAAAATAAAAAAATGGGTACTAGTCGAGGGCCGGACTGGTTCAATGTTTATTGCAAAACTTATTGAAATGAACTTATTGCACATATTAAACCTGGAACTAACAAAGCTTAAAATATTGCCTATAAAAACAACATTACATAATGAGTTGCATTTCTTATGATTACATTTTTCCACAGGCCAACATCAGCTTAAAAAAAAAAATTTCCCTCAAAGAAAAAAACAAACATGCCCTGTTGTCGCAAGAAAAAAGGTTCAGAAGGAAACATCCATTGAAAGTCAGTGTGCTGCTCTGTGATGCTAGTTCAAGCCAGATACTTGGCATATCATCTCGGGTGCAAGTTCATCAATGTTTGGGGTCAGACTCTGAGCTGGGGGAACCCTCAGGATGGAGTGAAGGTGTGCGTGCAATATAACGGCGGGCCAGATCTAATAGTAATTAAAAATAATCCTGCGGGCCGAACTTAAATCTACCACGGGCCGGATTTGGCCCCCGGGGCTTGAGTTTGACTCCAACCGGATAAGACCATCCTTTTACACTATTTAGCATAACCTGCTTTATCCTCTGTCTATCTTATATGTGCCTGCATGTTGGGCTGAAGAAGGCTTGAAAAAAGCAGTTGAGACCATTTACTAATTTGGAAAACGTTAACCCAGGTAACAAATCAAGAAAAGGGGAAGGGCTATTTCCTCATAGACTTCTAGACATTTATTTTTTCAACCAAGGGATTCGCCGTCTGCTGGCCACTATAGAATACGGGTTCAACGCACTTCTCCATTGACATTTACTTTGATGGCATAGAGGTTGTACTATTGATAATACGTCGTTCAGTGTTGGCTGCTTTCAGGAACGGTTGCCATTCGAAATGATGTGAAGTTGTTTTAGATTTTCTTTCTGCCCTCTAGTGACCATACTGTAAATCGATAAGTATAAAGCTTTGAACAAGAATCCTTGTTTTTCTCATGTGTAACTGAAGAACTGTTTTAGCTGTAGGAAACATGTCAGTAGAAAAGCAAGTGAGAGTAATGCAAGATTATTTCCCCTATGCATCCTTCACATCTGAATATTAATGTCAGCCTCCTAACACTCCCAACCTTCTTTTGACTTCTTTCTTTTTCTTTTTGTATGGATCTGAATACATTTTAAGGACCAGAACTGAACCCATCTCATCTAGAATAGCTCAAACCATTAGTGCTAACCAGTGATTATCCACAGGACACCTTGCTGAATACACAGCCAACTAAATTAGATATGATATCCTCTTTGTGTCTTGTTAAATCTGTTCAGAGGAGAAATGTGGTGCCTACTGGACTCCGCAGGTAATCCAGTGTGTGGCACAAAAAGGTCATGTTTAAATGGAACTAGCCAGATCTACCCAGTGGTTAGAGGATCTCTGGAGCGTTGGCTTTCCTAAAATGGGATTGAAAGTGAATCTCAGCGTTCTCAAAGCCTCTCCCCAGCATGACCTCTTTCTGGAGATTACTGGGCCAGTAAAAGTGTCCTAATGGCATTGGGAAGGGTGCAACAGAAGAAAGGATGGTTGATTGACAACCACTCTGTGCTTGTATGTGTTTGAATGCACTTATACAGTATGTGTTACCTTCACATGTACACTAACTGAATGCTTGCCCTCACTGACATTAGCTTCTCATGTCTCGTCTGTCTGTCTGTGTGTGACAGGCGAGAGAGCAAGAGGTTGAGCCCTAGCCTGAAATAGAAGACAAATAATCCCATTCCTGACTCGCCTCTATCTTCCCCTGATGCAGTGTGCCTGAGCTGCCCTGTGAGATTTGGGTCAGTTTAGATCTATTGACCCTACAGGCTCAGTCAGAGGAAGCTTAAGGGCTCTTATGACAGATGTTGTCTATGGCTCACTTAAATGCATGGAGTTTGGTTTCAGTCAAAAATATAAGAAAAGGTTATTTGACAGAGAAAAAAGCATGTCTGAAAATGTATCAGTTGAGTAACTCTATATACTTGTCTTTTTGGTAAGATGTCAAAGGTGCAATTCTGGAAATGCAGACTGCATGTGAAGATATTGGAAGAATAAAGGACTGGTCACACCAGCATTTCAAACAAACCAATATTTTACTAAAATGAGGGCAATGTTTTACAACCCGACTTAAAATCTATGGCTATATCTATGGCTTTTTTGTTAGTGATGACCTTAAATGGGTTATCGAGCTAAAGAGTGTAACATTAAGGAATAGTGTCACTTTTTAGCTTTGTTCCACCATTAACCTTTTCTACGACCTCCTCTTACCGACAATTAACAGTTTCCAGGCTTGTGATATTTGAGGGCTTAATTTTTTTCTCTTCAGGAAAATGTTGAAAAAATATTAAAAAAATGCCAAACAGGAGTCTTGACAATCTTAAAGAGAGAAACCATGACATATCTAGGAGTTATTGCAAATTAATTTTGCTATTCAAGCTGGTTAACGAGTTGGCTCACCAAGCTTAGAATATGATCAAACAAAGGGGAGATTCAGGTTGTCATTTAATCCTTTCTGGAAGGAAAAGGCCTTCTAAAATATCCATGCTGGATAATGTGATACCCTCTACATGCAAATGTGCAGACAAATGCTATTCCTATTTTATATAAACTCTCAACTGTTATAACAAACAGTCCAAACATGTCACTGTTTCTTTCCTGTGACAGGAGCTGACTTTTTAGAAGTACAAAGGTGACACACAAAAAAGACAGTAATGAAAACTTCTCTTTTCATTATTTCAAAATGTTAAATCATGATTTGACCTAATCATGAAAGAAATGTCACTTTTGTTCAGTCTGAATGAAAAAATAATAACGCCATGTGCCATAACCTTGCTTTGTTGTTGCACAGATCAGCATTATTGTGCTGAAAGACATGTTGCTTTCAACTTTGTTTCAAAATGTCTAGTGATGCTAGTGCTGTCAATCTCGTTCCAATTTATCTCTATTTGTGTGTTTGTGCTTTGTTGTTGTGAGACCAAGTCTATCTGTAAATGCTCAGTGAGACTCCTGCAAGTCCCGGGGTCCTTACCCAAGGCCAATGTTCCAGGGAGATGTGCGGCATTTATTTGTCTGGCTGTAATGAGGAGAAGGAGGCTAGAGGTGTTTTCAGACGTGCCCCTCTAACACACACACAAACCCACCAACTACCGATGCCAGCCAACCAAACAAAGCTGATATTTCTTACAGCTAGAGCGAACACTTCAATAAGGCTAGAAAGAGTGACAGAGGTGTAGACAGACACGGCTGGGTGTGAAATGTAACAAACAGTCGTTGATTGTTTTCCAAACAGATGTGAAAGTAGCTCATCTACACCGTTACCAATGTTAATATCGTGTTGATCTTGCGTTAGAAGTGTCATTGTGGTTTTGCCATTCTCTCTCGCACAAAGAGAAGCTTGCAAATCCCATTGTTGTTATTGCTCGGTAGAGAAAGGTGGTACTGTATAAGAAGTGGCTGAATGAAGTGAGCGAACGCTTGCCTGGTGGGTCCCTGCACTGTTAATTCACTTATATGGCTGCTCTGCAAAAGCAATGGGACTTAATTAAATGTCTCACCTAGAGCAGTGGAGGATCATGTTGCCACTAAATCCGGTTGGAGGTAATGCCGCACTTTATTGTGACGATCAGTGCTTCCCCAGGGGTTCAATTACAGCTGAATCTAATTGAAGGAGAACTCTGCAACAATGCTGCCCCCCCCCCACCTGTCCCTTTCCCTTTTTGTTCTTCATAATCAAAGTCTCCGGTATTTTAACTAAGTCGGATTACCTTGAGAAGTCTTAGGAAACTCTTTTGTGGAACCGAAGATGAACAGCTGGTGGCAGAGGTCCACAAACTCATTACTGGAGTTTAGAGCAGAATAGCCTTTACAAAAGAGTGTAATATCTTCCATTAATTGTCCTTGTAGGAAGTCAACTCATGAACTAAAGCCGTAATAGGCCCGAATCTCCATTTGCTGATCAGTCAGACGAGAATTGCCAGGTTACATTTGAGCTGTTCCAAACAAATAGTTTGATATAAGTGGTTGATAATCTTCTGGAATCGCAAGCAGTTTCCATAGTAACCCAGCTGAAGTGTTACGGCCAAATTGATCATGACAGATAATATGTTTAAAAAGCAAACCCCTGACATAGGATTATATCTGTGAAACGCTATGCAAGAACTGTGACAGATCCAAGAAGAGAGATACATAAGATGTTGAAAAGAATAGCACATGAGGTATTAGCATTACAAGAACATTGGGAAGAAATGGGATTTAGACTTACTACATGTGAAATATAGTTTCTGTGAAGATTTAAATGTGTTATACCATTGTCTGTATTAACTTTCTCCCTTTTGCAAAACCTGTTTGGATTTGAGAAGTTATGATGCCTTCTTATAGATTCTATTGAATTTGAAGTCCACCTTCAGAAAGATTTTTAATTATGTAAATGAATTTATATTTTGACTAACATGGAATTCCCACATCAAAAGTAACAGCTTGTAAAGAGGCTGGTAGCACATTTACTTTACCATATTGAGAAGTAATGGATTTGGCCTCGCCACTGCTTGGTTGAGCAGAATGAGTCATCACTGGTTCATGATCGCCAGTCTCAGTGGAATGCTATCTTTGAAACTGGGTCCCATGCAGGTTTTTACTCAGAACTAACTTAAAAGAGGGCCCAAGTGACGACCAAGTTTAAGCAGAACTATAGGTTCATACCAATAGGGACACGTACTGGATTGAAATTATTGAAATGACCTCAATTTAAGCATTGCTCAATTGGTTATCCCTGCACACAAGATATATAGAGTCAACCTTTATCCGCTTCACCCAGACCAAGGCACCATATTTAATAATTCTCAAAAAAGCCACTATTATAATATGTCTCAACATTTACATGAACTGCATTATGACCACTTTAGTGCTTAACGTTATAATAATATGTAACACTTGTAATTGCCACATTTACCTAAGCAGAGCAGGGAACACAGGGAAACGTAGACTTTACAAAGACCTTTAACTGACTCCAAACATAAAATACTATCATAGTGTACACTATATGTTAAAAGTATTTTCCAAAAATGTCCCCCTTATTCTTTTACTTGTCTATAAATCTACACCCTATTCTGTTGTTGAACCTCGGGGAGAATCTTATTTATACGCTCACTGCTGGGATGCTAGTCATTTCAGTTGTGATTCATCAAGCTTAATAGGTACACTTGAAGGGGCTTGGGATTCGGCAGCATTAGTTTTGACCATTTCTTCTTCTAAGTTACCTAGCTGGCAGTAAAAGTGCACAATACATTCTCCACATAATTGCATCTTTGTACCAAAAAACTATACTTCAAGGTTATAAGGAACCGTAACAGGAAAGTAAGAGGGAATAGATAGGGCATTTGTTTGTCACCGTAGGGCCTTTTTGTTTGCTTCTATACACAAAAGGAGACCGCTTTTACAGTAGGTAAGCTTGTGTTGCAATTGATTTGTTAAAAAAAATCGAATTGGATCTGACTGTCTATGATTGTACACACATTGAAATGTAAATAAATAAATAAATAGCGCGTCTTCCAAGCTGGTTTAGGGAGTTAAAGAAAACAGAGTCCCCTGAGTTTCATCCTTCTTTGTCTGTCAGCGCTTGCACTGCTGTAGAGCTAATCAAAATTGACAGTTTCTGCAAATCCCTCCACTGAAGCATGCATCCTCATCCCCACATTACCTCCATTGTCAGCCATATCAAGTATAATAAATAAACATTAACTACTGTGCAGCATAGATAGGAGAGGGAAGCGTAATGAGACCAAACATTCAAGATCGTAACATCTCTCTCCCTGGAGACTGATATGAAATTGAACACGATTAATAAAAGGCCTTAAATTAATTGCCGTCTTCTTTGTTGGACTCTGAGCGGAAACGTTAATGTGATGTGATTCGGAAGGAGACAAAAGCAGTGAGAGACGAGATGCTATCCTTTATTCAAGCTAGACGGAGAGAGTTTTGGATTTTAAGTGTTATGTATGTGTTTTCACTTTTCTAAGAGGTAGAAAGAACATCAGTAACCATTTTCTTATTGATCATTTATAATCCTCGGATGCATGTAGTGTTTTTCTCTTTGTTGATTTGGAAATACCATCACTAGAGACATCTGTAAAGGAACAACAGAAAACTGAAATGTTTGTCCGAGTTCACACAGGTTTTCAGTACAAGTGAAAAGCCAGATCCAAAGCAGCAAAAAGCACACTATTTCTATGATCTAGTCCACTACTTTAAGTTCTGGACGATTTGAATATCCACATGAAGCAATAAGGGTTTTCGACTAGACTCCAATCAGGTGGTACTAGACAACAAGACCAACCAAAGCTTGGCGTGTTTCCCACAATGTCATGTGGAAGGAGCTGCTAGGGTACGTCTTCCAGGAACACGAATATAGACAAGCAGAAGCTGAGTATTTTAAAGACAAAACGAATACAAAATATGACCTGATCTTTCTTATTCATCTTCTTACAGTATGCTTGGTCGTGACTACATGTTGAAGAGCGGTGTAGTCTTATGTGAACCCGTTGTTTAAGGCACACATGTATTCAAGTCAAACATACTAGACTGTGTGTCTTTGTGTCATGTACTATGACACACTACACTGGAAGAAGCCTGCCCGTTGCACTACCAACCCAAGCTGACAGTCAACGATGGCCATTGTTGGAACATAATTGGGATGATAAACTGTTGTCGGAAAAAGGCATGCTAAACAAACACAATGTCCAGATTTGAAGTTGAGAATAGAGTGAGGAAAAAGAGGGAATAGCAACAGATGCAAAGGGTTATGTTCCTCAATTGGTTTGTTTAAAACAAGGAAGTCTCTTTATCAATATGTTCCACTGTTCACCTTCAAAGCTTTCAACAAACTACCTGAGTCATATACCTTTGTCTAGTGGCATTCCTGCATACCTTTTTATTTTCTTCCTTTCCCCGGACCCCAGTAAACGAATAGCATACACCCCACTTGTGGATGCAGCTTGGGCTCATCAGAGGCCCAGTCACATACAGACGTTTCTGGTTATCTCCCCCAAGGCTCCTCCACCAGACACAAGAGAATAAAGTGTGCACTGAATAACAATGCATACAGAGTTAAAGGTGTTCAGAAGCTCGTCCTCCCTTGTCTCTCTCCACCTAACATTGGGGTGTGGGTGGGGGGGGGGGGGGGCTGGACGCTAGTTTCCAGGTCACGATTTGTGAAGCAATCGCTAAGTTTGGCTAGAACACATGACTAAACTGCAAAAGGTGACTAAAGACCTTCTGTCATTATCAGAGGTGGGAAGTAGAGGAGTACAAATACTTTTCTGTTATCAGTACTTTACTCCACTACTTATTTTTCTGACGACTTTTTTACTTTTACTTCTTACACTTTTACTTCTTACATTTTGAACACAAACACCTCTACTTTATATTTCTTACTTTTTCCAAACAGGCTGGTTCCTTTAGTTTTAATCTGCGTTTGGTGGCGTGTTCATTATTCTTTAAAGTCATTGCGTGCCTGTTGATTTGAACACGATCCGTGTATCCATCATTTCCTGGTCTTCTCTAAAGAAGAGGGACCAATGAAAACGTTGTCATGTTGCCGTTGTTCAGCATGGAAACATTCATTAGCTAAGAATGACATTATTGTTCTCTTAATATAAAGGGAGGTCAGGTACTCTTTAAAACAGCTGCTAGTTATGGGTACTTTTTACTTAAGCACATTTCGAAGCCCATACTTCTTTACTTTTACTTCAGTAAAGAAGTTTAGTCAGTACCTCTACTTTTACCAGAGTATGTTTAAACACAAGATATGTACTTCTACTTGAGTAAAGGATGTGTGTACTTTTGCCATCTCTGGTGATTCCCAAAATCACATGTTGTAATTTACTCTGCAGAGCAAACAGACACATCAAAAAGAAAAAGCAGACCATTCATTATCAGCTTCCTTTAATCAAATCACGTAGTAACCGCAGTAAGTCATAAGTTATTTCATTAACTAAGATGGTCCATCTGTCTTAACAAGATGTGATCCATTTGGTTTGTACTCTAGATGAACTCGTGGCACAGTGTGAAATCCTCGTGTGGGTTGGGAAGGCAGACGCAAGGACACTCAGCAGATGGACCCCACTTCAGGGCGACTGGTGGGGGGGAAATAGGAGGTCCAGCAGGCTCTAAGACCCCAAATTTCCCTGGCATTAGCCTCCATCTCTCACACACAACCCACGCACACTCACAACGCCTTGTCTTGATGACAAAAGTGAGAAACTTCACACTATCTCAGCGGATGCAAGACAGGTGGTGAGGAGGATGGAGGGAGGTGGGAAGAGAAAGGAGGGAGAAAGAAGCAGATGAAGTGAAGGAGATGCTTGAATGCAAAATAGTCTTGGCACTGATATAAAGCTGGCCGTGCGTAACTGTTCTCTGGCCTTACTGCTGATCGACGCGCTGGCACAACTTCAACTCGCTCCCCAAAGGTGAGACAGCAGACGCTCAGGCCAGGTGGAGCAGTGATATTGGTGTCAGACATCCCACTTGGAATTAAAGTTAGGAGGGAGACTGTGTGTGACTTTCTCTTGTTGGCTGATACCACATTCTTCAGTTCGGAGTCGCCACCGCTCTCTCTGTTATCGTTGTTCAGCTGCAAGTTTATATCCAAAGTGTTTTTCCAAAGGGGTACGTCTGCACTTATTAAAATATGCTTTTAGTAAAGACCGGACTACACAGTACATGCAAAATCATTATTCCATACATACTATTCAGTGTTTCCCACAGATCTAAAATATACTTGGGGGGCTGGTGGTAGCGGGGGCGGGGGGCCCTCATAGCCCTATAGTTTACATCTACTACCCACATATAAACATATGGACATGGGTTACTTTTTAAAAAAAAATGGTAAATGTATTTAGGAACCTATCAATGTGATTTTAAGTGGGGGTGGACTCAAATCCCCTAGGGGGGGTCCGGGGGCCCCGGTAAGATTTTTTTTAAATGTTGGAGTTAAATGCATCAATCTGGTGCATTTTGAGGGGGAAATAAAGAGACTAGATCTATGGGAACACCTATATGAAACAGAACTGTATACATTTCAATAATCATAAAATCATGGCCATAACCAATAACATACCATTTCTAATACGAAAAACACTGAAACTTGTATATTTTTGGTTCATTTATAGTTGTGAGTGTGTCTGTGCTCCTGAATCAGCCTCTCCTGTCTCCCTCCTCTCCCTCCTCTCCCCCCTGCTCCTCTTTGAGGCAGCAGCAAAGACTAGTTTTAGCTCTCAACATGTTTTAAAAGTGTATCTTGCCTTTATTCACCTAGTTAACTTTTTATTTATTTATTCATGCATATTTGACTAATCACTACCCTCTCAAATGGAAATATGTGTTTACATAGATGGTGACCAAACCGTTTGAGACCCATTGAGAACTTAGACTAAGTTAACTATCTAAACACTCAGAGAGTCCTTTACCTCACCTGAGCTGAGGTTATCCCGAGCTTGAATGACACACAGAGACCAATCAAGGGCTTTGATTTATGATCTGTATGACAGTGGCCATGTCGGCAGGCCACATCATGTAGACAGCCAGTCCCCCTGTGTGAGGCAGGCCACTTAACAGGCCAAGCCATCGGGAAACCCCCGGTCCTCCCGATGGCCAGTCCGGGACTGGGTAAGGGAGGCGTAGAGTGAGGGATCATTGTCCACAAGTTAATCGATCGCAGATGGCGTCGTGGTCACGGACAAAAAAAAACTAAACAGGTCGCGAAATATACTTGGGCGGCCCGCCCAAGTATAGTCTATGTGTGGGAAACCCTTATGTAACTGGTTGAAAAACATATCTAAAAGCAGCCTTGAAGTTGTTAACTTAAAGTGATGGACAAATGGGTAAACTAGTAAGCTAAAAGCAACACTTTTTTTTTAAAACGTTAGCTTACAGTGATGCATAAAGTATTAAAAATGAACCAATAAAATGTATAACATATTAGATAAAACAATGTCAATGACTGTTCAAATGAACTTAAAGGTGGGGTAGGTAATTTTGGAGAAACCAGCTCGAGTGCGCTAGAATTACAAAATACACAACCGGAGAAAATCTGCCACTTCCTTACTGAGCCCCTCCTCCAACACACACGAACGCGCACATGACCGATGAGGGCACGAGATAGGTTTGTCCACAGATGCAAGGCTGACAGGCAGGTAGGCCATCCAGTTACTTTAGCCGGGCCGGCTCAGATGATTGGTTGTGCTTTTTACAGTACTAAGGCTTCCACAGATTACATTTTTTTATGGATTTGTTGTCAAAGCACTTCAGATATTCATTGCTATCGGGATGTTAAGAGCATTCCATGGAATATAACAAAAAGTGTATCTCGAGCTGGTTTCTCAAACTTACCTACCCCACTTTTAAGATAAAGAGATACATAATTACCTTAAAGTAATGGTTAAACAGTTAAAAATGGTTAGCAACTGTATGGGTAAAATGTTAGTTTGCCTACCTAAAGTTCATAGATAACAATTTCTAAAAGTGAGCAGAAAGTAATGGATAATCAGTTAGACTTATAAGCTGAGCTATACAATAACATCATAATAATAGTTATTTTTATTTTAGTAATAATTAAATGATATGGGTAAATTGGGTTAGGGTAGTAGTAAGCCAAAAGTTGCAAAAAAGACTAAAATAGTTAGCAATTGACAACGCGGCCATACTAGCCTTATCATTGGTCCTATGGTGTGTAAATCATAGTGTTACGATACACTTTATTGTCTGATCAGTTCTGGAATTTGTCTTGCAACCGTTTAAAGCCAGTCTATGTTGACTGATTTTAAGGAGATAAATATTTCATTGGGCCTGAAGGCATTAACACATTGCAGCCATTAATCTCCATGTGCGATTTGCTTTCCTTCCCCTCAATCAAACGACTCGTATTTCACACTTGCCTCTCAACTGGGAGATGACACAACAGGGCGATTCACCTTATCTCCAGCCAGGTTCTCGAATCCAATAAACACAGTTCCCCATTGCCTTTTGAAGATGGTAGGCCCTGTCGAGCACAGCTTGAAATTGGCTTTGTGTGGCGTGCGAAGGCCCTAACAACAGCGAACACAATGAAATAAGTAATTGACACATTTATAGTGAGGTAGAAGCCACGAGCATCACAGGCCGAGCTTCTTCTGATCACACCTTTTACAGACTGCCTTTTAACATCTTCTCACATTAATGATCCATTTATCTGCTTGCTGAACAACCCAGGTAAAAGAGGAATGGAAACATTTTCAAGACATCTAACCATAACAGGAATGTTGCTCAGTAGCGGTTGTTCCTGTCTTTGCCCCCCTCTATCTAGTTTCCAACATTACCAGTGCAGGCCCAAGGTGAAACCCTGATAATTGGTCATATGGGACGGGGGCTGATATTGTTCTGGCAAAGCCACTTTGTGTATCGCCGAACGGGCCAATGATGAAGCTGCTGCCATCTGCCCTTCTTTTCCACTCTTCAACACGTTCAAGATTCCCATCACCTCTAATTGATGACACACTATTTGAGAGTCTCTGTGTAGTGTCGGTGTTGAAATCACATGTGAACTAATCACTCGCTGATTGCACCACGGCTTTTCACACCAATAATTACATCTATGATTTATAAAATATTGGAAAGGAATGTTTCTTTGATTTATACAAGGGTAATTATGTGCCACGCTTCTGTGTGATTTGTATTTATGTATTCCTGACTGCTTGTTTAGTGTTCCTCCATGGTTTCTTCTGCCATACTTTGCTCCGTGAGTTATGGGGTTCAACAGGCTACCATATGGACAGTAAATGTGGTTTCTGTCACCGCAAAACTCTTTGCTTTCTTAATCATGAGCGCCATTATCATTACCGTTGATGTAGCATTTTGTTTTGGTCGTTAGACTCAGGGCTTTGCATGATTAAAAATAAAATATATGGCACGGTGCAATCTGCGGCGTCTGTTGTGCTGCCGAACCAGCAGTTCTGCCTGCATTGTTATTGCTTTCATCAAAGCCAACAAATGTATATTTCAGACATTATGCCTCCGCTGCAAGGTCGTAGTCACATGGCAATTGTATCATCTGGTATTTAAATATTTCATAAGCCAATGGTATTTGTCACACTGTAGAAAAGCCTTGTAGAAAGTTGGTTTACAATGAGGTTGCTGGTTGTATGCCTGCCTCATATCCAAGAGGCTCAGTTGCTGATATCCTACCGCTATCACGCCAGAAGCAGCTTCCTGAATACTGCATTGCGGTGTAACCTGTGCGCCAATCTGTCTTGAAACGTTTCTGTCGTTTGGCTATTTTCAGCAATGGCATCAAACCCTTCCCCAAGTGTTCTTATGCAGTGTGTCAAAACTCTGATTAAAAACAAATCTAAACCACAGCCAATGAAGACAGAGCCGTAATACGTGTTACCCTTCAGTGTGACATATTCAGCCTGTGTCCCTACATAAACATTGCGTTGTACACAATTGTATAACAACAACTTGCATGCAACGCTGGAAGAAGTTAACATTGCTGCCAACATTAAAGTAGGATATAATGTAAATCAATCAACAAAATTATGAAACACAATCTCTTGGACTGATATATGATTATTAACATGTAAAATACATGAACTCACAGTATTGATGTGTTGTAATGGATAGAAGCAGATTACTCCCAAAAAAGGCCCTCTTGCCTCTAACAGGAAGTGACTACACCAGATGTCGTCACTAGGAAATGCCGTAAAAAAAAAAGGAAAACTAATATTTTCTCTCTTTCTCAACTCAAAACGATCACCAACAAATTCTCTCAAGAGGAAATTAAGCAGCACCTATCTCTTTTATTTCACTACCTTTGTGCTAAGGTTATACAGGGGGACTTAGAGCTCCATAAAGCCAAATTAAAATATCAAACTTAGAGCAGCCACAGTGACAGGATTGTGGCACAGAAAGTCCTCTTGCGGATGAAGGAAATGAACGCTGAGGAGAAAGCCACCCATTCTCTTGGCAGAACTGCATGAAGAAGAAGGTTCTAGTAAAAATAGCAGCCTCTCCAGCAGAGCCTCCCCGCCTTCCTTCCACTGTCTACCACACATGGAAATAGAAAGCTGTACAAATATTGCAGCATTTCTTTACACCGCATTAGTTAATTGGTTGTGATGAGATGTCAGCACAGTGTGTGGCAAAATGATTGTCTCCCTAAATAGTAATGCGTTTCACATTCCATGACAATTATTGACAATAAGGAAAGTTAAGCTGAATTCACAAGGCAGCACTAATGAGGTGTCAGCGCCATCTCAGCCACTGTGGAAACAACTTTGAGCATAATGGTGAGACAGAAGCCTCAGCAAGCACTCTGATTCCTCTCAGTCTTCATGAAACCGCTTAATGGTTCAAGTACAGAGCCCAAATGAAGCGAGAACAAAGAGACTCCACTGATCGGCCGTATTCGTGAAGTCAGAACACACGCCCTTAATATTCCTGCATTTATCAATGGAGACCACTCTGCCCAGAAAGACAAGAAGATATGCAAACCACCCTTGACACAAGGCATTTGATATGCTAAAGGCTCCGGATAAATGGTATTAAATCGGCCAGGTGCTTGCCAGCATACAATGTGAATAAAAAAAAGGATTTGAGAGAACAACAATATTCAGAAAGTGGTAGAAAAGGTGAAAGGAGCAGAGAGGGGAAGTGAATAAAACTGAATGCAACCAAAGAAGATCCACAAAACCCTTGATATCAACACTTCATCTTTAAGGTATCCCCATGCTGGAGCTCCACCGTCTGCATACAAATGTAAAATTACATTTCCCCAGACTATGGCGAACCGAGGTAGCGGAGCATATTCTTTACTCAAGTTCTTATACGAATGCCCTTTGGGTCTTAATGCTTATGCTCTGACCATGTGTTTGGGGAGTTCATGAAATAACTCTGAGACTGCCTGTTCTTGTGTGTGCCCTAGTACACACACAAAAGGTGTGCCAAAAGTTAAATTACATTGCAGTTTGGCTAAGAGTGTCGTTTGGTCACCTTTTTGTTCCTACCAGAAATGAGGTGCCCTTTCTGATCCCAAATGCTACACAACTCCGCGGCTCCACCAACCCTACCCCGTCAAAACAACATTACCATCCAACACGTTCCTCTATTGTCTGATTTAAGCGGAGGTTGGGAGCCAGGGCGATTGATCCAGGGCATATATCAATAGAGCAACTTTGAGATACTCAGCACTTTTCAGAGGGTGCATTTCCGTTTTAATCTGTGCTCTTGAAAGCTGAGAGGGATATTTGGATCCCGGCATTCGCGCTTTCAGATTCCTCCAAAGCTATTTAGCCTTGCATGAGAATGTGTATAAGTTTTACATCCATGTCTTAAGAGGTGATTTGCTGTATGTGCAATAGCTGGAAATGATGATCTGGAGATCAATCCCTTTCATCCTGCTGATCTATATGGTTGGTGAAATGGAGTCTGCGAGGCCACACATTGACCATGCTGTCCATTGCCATTAGGTCTATGTGTATACATGTGTCTCGACCACTCAAACCATGTAAATGGTCTGGCATAACCAAATTAATTGATCAAAACATCATTCAAGCTTATCTGTTCTGAGGGCTCTAAAACACTGTCTGATTTAGGTGGTTTGAAAATGACCTATGAACGCGTTTTGGACATGACATAATGCTGTGTAACTAAATTACCAAACACCAAAACAATAGGTCACACACATATTACATCAGACATCACTAGGATGCAGCCTCACTTCAATTGCCCTCTCACAAATTCAATGCTTAGAGGGGAACAGAAAAGTCACTGATTGAAGTCCTGATAGGCTAAAAAGTACAGAATGTAGACTGGTCACTGGAGAGGTGGTATGCTGAAACATGGCAGCTTGTGCTTGTCCATACTGTGGTCTAGATATGGTGCATGTAATACATAGTCAATGGTTTGCGCCACTTCCCAGCATTTGGTTTTCAATGAGCAGTACCAAAAGGCAAAGCACATGATTGAAAGAATGCGTTTTTGTTGTCAGTCTACGCCGGAGAGTCAAACCAACCAACTTGTCACATGTTTGGAAACTTTGATTTTTCTTAAAATGTAACTGAAAAGGGTTATTGAAAATATTTGAGACAACATAGACAGTAAAAGTGTGGAAATGACCTATGGAAACGTACCATTAGTACCAAAGGTTTCATCAGACTGTTTAATTCGAAATCCTTGTCTCTACAGAACAGTTATATGTTTTACATGTATGTAATTATTTGTAAAGTCATCCCATGTATCTTCTTCTGTGCACCTTCTGAATAAGTAAAGGCAATGCAGTGTAGTTATATAAAAGCACTATAAAGCTGAATGACCCCAGCTGCGTTTACTTTGAAAAGGGGGGTTACAAAAAAAAAGAAATTCATCTGTATACCTGCCCAAAGCCCAGGCTAGTGGTCCACTTCAGGGATCTGATGCTCCATTGGTGGGTCAGGGATCACAGAATCCATGATTTCTTTCCGGCCTGCTGTTGGTTAAGATGGCATGGCCGGCCTCTCCCTGCATGGGGAGTTGCCCCCCCCCCCCCCCCACCCCCGATGTGCCCTGGGAGCCAATGGCCTCATTAATTCCACCACCCACTGAGTGTATCTGCACCATATTAGCCAGGGATGTGGGTCCCTTTTTTAAATCACTATTTATACATTCTGACTTACAGTCCACCTTACACATGGCTGAACAGCTTATCTTATGTTCCACAATTAGTGTTGGGTGGTAAAAGGGAACAGTCTAAGCAGCGCCATTTTGACAGGTGTGTGTGCTATGACCCATTGAAGTTGTGGTGACTTAAATGCATGCTGATGAAGTGGTGCATTGGGTAAAGATACTAACTGGAGATGTATAACATAGTTTCTTACCCTGAAATCACCTGTTTGGTAACCACAGTCTTGCAACCTTGATTTAAAAAACACAACTGCCGCTTGCTTTATTTGGACAGAGAATCTTTCTATGTTAACCAGATGAGAAGTCAAACAAAGTCTTCTCTCTAAATCATTGCAACCAAAACCAACCTGAAAAACGAACACGATAATGTGTTAAAAATCTAATTAAACAGTCCACGTTTTTAAAATGAAATAACAATTCCTGCCTGTCAGACACTGTATGTCATAAATGAAATAGTATCCAAACAACAAAATCAATTTGTAGAGCACATTTGGAATCTATTCATTGATTCTAAGGAGTTTCCTCAGTCTTTATGAAGTTGTATAGAGCTGGAATTACCAGCCGTAATGAGGACATAAATCCCTGATGGGATCTATAAATCACTAAAGAGATAATCAGACTGTATTTTACACATTTGGCTCATGTACATTGAAAAAAAAAAAAAAGGATAAATGAACGACCATTTTCCTTAAACACTTTAACAACATTGAACAGAGGCACATCTGCGTCAGCATAAACACACACACACACACACACACACACACACACACACACACACACACACACACGCACACACACACTTCCCTCAAGGGCATGAACAATAGCACACAGGAGACAGAGGGTGTGAGGAGCGCTGCGGCATATTGCTGGGGCTAATTTACCAGCAGCTAGGGGAACTGCTGAGTGGACAAAGCTCCGCAGCTGATCTGGGGCCAGGGCTGGGGTCCCTCGGCGACAGACAGACACACGGCCAAGGAGCTGAGGCAGCGGAAAAGCCTACCACACACCAACACACTTTCACACATACTTCCTTTCACACTCTTGTCTTTCACTTCCCTATCAATGGAAGGTGGGCGCATGTCAAGGATATGCCACGCTCAGGTGCCAGCTGCAGCTCCTGTTGATACACGGACATTTCTTTTGTGTTTGTGTTTTTTTATTTTTTACTTCCTTTTTCTGGCATCTGTCGCCTCGCTTCTTGTGCATGTCCATGCTGTGTCCCCCCCCTTCAATGACAAGGGCATCCCATAGTGCCAGATGGACCTCCCACCTAGACAACCTACATTTCCTTCGTAAAAGTTTGTCTTGTCACAGTTTTGAAAAACAAATGTCATATATCCGTAACAACTTTGCAAAAACACATTCTGATCATGCTGTGAATCTCTCTTCAAACCAACCTATAGGTACATGACTTGTATTCTCATAAAGCATACAATGCATGTTTTTAAGCATTGCACATTAACAAATGATCGTGAACCCATCTGCAGGCTACACTCATGAGAAGGTGAGAGTTAAATAAATACCTTTTACATTACCTTTATTATATAAGAACTGCTGTCAGAGATTCAGCACCATGGACAGCAACAATAGTCAGGCCTCCAAGAAATGACAGAAATGACTTCCTGTTAACTATATAGGAAATACATTGCATTGCAGTACGTAGTTCAAGTAAAACGGACAGTAATGTTTGAAAAATAAAATCTCTCATCAAAATCCCACTGTAATGAAGGTCTTTGATAACATGTGTGATATTTGTTTGCAGAACATTTTAACTGGGACTGTTTGAAGATTTGTCAAAAGTAGTTATTTCAACAGGAACAATTCATTCGTTGTTGATTAGCTCATGCCAACATGATTGAATGTTCAAATGTGGCTACTTTAATCACGTTAATAGTGCAATGGCTTTGTTCAAATGACTTTGAGGAGTTTTTCATCTGATGTGTACTACAGTATGCCTTATTGATATGTGGAATGTGTAAAGTAAGAGATGCAAGTACGTTTTGTGTTTTTCTTTAGCTTTGATGTAAGACTTTCAGACTTTCGAGGGTCAGGGTCAATGCTAGTTTGTAAATATAGAAGGATACCAGAAAGGAAACATACACTTATCTCACATTGGATGTGTTCCAACTCTTTGGCTTGACATCTCTCGCACATTCCCAAACTAACACTGTTTATAAGAACACCCCTGTTTCACCTCACTATGTTTTACACCGCACATAGTCATGCTTTGTGCTTGGCAGGATGAATAACATATGCTCCAAAAATGGGGGCGAAGCCTGCGAGCTAGTTCAGGCAGTCGACTCGAGCACCAATGATACATTAACACGTGACGCGTCTCCCTTACAACCAACCAAACACAATCTCCTTAACTTCCCACTTTATTAAAGCTGCCAGGTCTTCCTGCTTCTGCCTCGCCAATGCTGCTGCTCTGTCACGTGCTGCTTGCCTGCCCCACCACCATCCCAGCTTCCACCCCAGCTTCCACCCCAGCTTCCACCTGTAGACTCGGGGGATAGTTACAGTATCTAATCATCACTCAATGTGTGATGAGGCCCGAGCCTGGACGCCAAACTCAACTATATGCTGCTCTAATAAACATATTAAGAACACGTGAGTTGTCTGACTGAAACATTTCAGTGGAAGTTATTTTCTTTACTTGAAACATACCATAGTAATTTGACCTTAACTGTGATATGTGTTCTACAACAACATGTGTGCAGTATATTTAGTGCTATGTTGCTTGATAACATAATACAATAAGAAAAGAAATTGTAGCCAAATAGGATAAAGAGGCTCTGCTTTGAAAGTGCAGTGCGAGATACCAACCGAACCAGTGTCATTGCTTAATTTGTTGTACAACAAAATATGCCTAATCACGGGATGCTGAGACCAATTGTTTTTGTAAAATGTCAATTAGAAGTGATTTTCAGGTAAAAAATCATGCTCATTGCATTATACAGTACATAAGGGATAGGCCACTATGTACTGGCTCATAGAAATAGTGTTAGCTTCAATGCCATTAACCGCCTAGTTGTAGCTAGCTGCATAATAATCCTGCCTTGACACAGTCTGTCATCGTACTCCATGCTGAGCCTGAAATAATGGCCGACCTCTGACCACATATCAATCAGTTCTTTAAACTATGAAGGCACATGTTGCTGTTTAAGTCATATAATATTCCTCCCCGCTGTGCGCTAACCCTCGCTGGATTTGAGGAAGTAGATCCCAGCTGTCATGCTCATGATAAAGCACAGTAAAAAAAAAAAAAATTAAAAGAGACTGTTTTAGAGATAAATGCAGCTTGAATTAGTGAAACATATCGTTTAAGGTCGGAGTGTTTCTTCCTAGTAGGGGTCCAGGGGATTTTCCATCAGGAAGGTGTGTGGGGTGGATCCTACAGCAACATGGGGGATGTGGAAAATGGAAGCCAGCAACCCTACCTTCAGCGGGGGTTCCTGGGAAAGTTCTGATCTCTACCTCCAACCTTGACGCTTCAGCCTGTAGGAACCTGTAAATTGCTCTCAAGGAGATGAACAGAAAATATACAGAGATTTCCTGATATTGGTGAACCACCTTGCTTGGACAAAGTCTTTCAATTGGTCTTTCTTCCTTACATTATATAGTTCCAACGTTTGTTTAGACCATTTCTTCAAATAGAGCCAGTTCAAGCTTCCGTCCAAAACTGACAGTCTACCAAATACTATATCTTCAAAATAACTTGGCTGTATCATCTGTGCACTTGTTTATAGTTAATATGAATATGGGCGCACAGAAAGGGAGATGTGTTCAGAATGAAAAAGTTGGCAGGGAAAAGTGTTAAGACAACATAACAGTTTTACAAACACTAACTTCACACTTTGTTGGCAGAGCACAATAGGACGTTGATATTATATTACATTTTTGCGATATCACATAAATCAAACGGTGGGCACGACTACTGTTATTTCGAGGATGTTAAGAAGCAACAAACACATGCAAGGATAAGTTGTGATTTGGGCAGAAAATACGTTATAATTGACAAAGTGTTTTGTGTGTCGCGCCACAACTTTCTCATCATCTACTTTTAATATTTAGCTAAAGAAACTATGAATAATTCATGCTTTTTTATTCTGGTAAATTCAAACAAATGTACTGTTCTAGCATATAGAGACTTAGTTATTTTGTTCCTGTTAACTTTCAGTCATGCTCCATGATTAGAAGACATCCTTCTTCTCTATTCATGTCTTGTCTTTTGGCCTAAAAGATCAGAAACGAAGCAGCAGGACAGCTATGAATTAAGCCAGGGTGGAAATAAAACTTCCTCAAAATCAGAGGAATGGATCATTTCAAAACAGACCAGCCATTATTTAGATAAATGGACAATACGTCTGTCTCTAGATGGTCATGCAAGACAAATGCACATCATTATCAGGCACCATCATTGGTTAACAGTCCATAGACTCCACATTGATCAAACGGCACAAAGCAGCAGCTTCGCTTGTTAGTCACAAACTGTCACCCTTGGGATCTTCCTTTGGGAGTCCACGGCAACATTTCGCATGGCACATTTTGGCCCTGAGCGTGAACCACTGCTATCTACGATCAAGATCAGTAGAGTTGTTTGCTTACATCGAAAGCTAATTGGTTCACATTTACACAATGACCTACTGGCAAAGTGGCCTTGTCAGCTAGTTTCAGCTGCTGCCTCCCCCTTTGGGACCTTATTGTGGAGGAAGCATGGGAGGCATCATGCCCAAAACCCTCAAACACAGCCTCTTAACCTTTTTACTCTCAGGAACAGGCTTCTGCTGAATGCACAAAAGTGGCTTGACATTAAGGAAACTGAAACTGCTGGCATCGGAGGTGACGTGGTATGAAGACCTTTTGCCAAACAGTGCGTCAGCAGAAGCTCTTAAGTAAAGTCCAGTCTTTAGAGGTCAGGGTAATTTCATGTCTCTTTCACGACATATACAAAGGTTAGATACCAACTGTGAGGGTGCAGGTGGCCGAGACCAATACAGAGCCTTATTGGCCCTATATATAGCTGTCACACAAAACCTATTGTATTTGATTGCGAAAGATTATTATATAATTATAATAATGTTGGGAAATCCAGTTTTTGTGTATAATAATAAAGCTTTATTTATATAGCACTCACAGCTCAAAGTGCTTTACAAAAGGACACATCACAAGTTAAAAATAAACAACAAGAAATTCCCCTCAGATTATTAGTTAAGAACTTTACAGGTACATGCAGCAAAATTAGGTTAATAGACTCAAGGAGTTAAAAGGTATGATAATACAAATAAAATAAAATGAATAATGATTTCTCTCCGACAGATAAGACACAAGACAACTGATCGATGCAACAATATAAAACCCCATAAAACAAAGTGAACATAGGTACAACAGAAATAACAATTAAAAGATAATATTAATTAAAATGCCATAATTCTAATAAAGGTGAAACGATTAACATATAAAAACACCTCATAGGTGTATGAACATGAACTTCTAATGATACTTTTCATTTAAAGTAACTTTGTTCAGCCAAGGAAGCCCAGCAGGTGCTTTAGATTTAAGCATAAGCTACCTCTTACTCAATTGGAAGGGAGATGACTGTAGCCTAATACATCAAAAGAAACATTTGCCTGAGTCAGTCATCAAATAATTGTCTCCTAATTTCACCAAATCAATATTTCTTTTCTGTAGGATTTTTATTGTTGTCCAAAAAGAGATGTCTTTGTAATTGGGCAGGAAATCAAATTTGAACGAAGCTGTTTTGTCAATTCAACTGTCCTTCCCGTAACACCTTACCATTGTAATACTGTAGAAAAGACTTTGAAATAACCATACACAATCCTAATGACATGTTTTGTAAAATCTGTCCTTGTTTTTATCCCTTTGTGTTATAGTTTTAGTCTTTACACAGAGGTTGAATCCAATATTGATCATTCTTTCATCTGTGTCTAATCAATAGAAACAAGATTTTGGTTTTCCCTTTTTGTTCTCTGAAGAATGTCTTAAAGGACATGTCAGCACTGCGTTTTAATTGTGGATACTTTTGACACTGGAAAGTTCATATTAAACGTTTTGAATAATGATTTGATGGAGTCAACATTCCCTGATTAATAGTATATGTTTGGATAGGCAATCATCCATCAAGCAACTAAACTAAAGTAAACTAACTGCAAAAAAGTCTACTCATTATTTGGACAATATAAAAATGGTTACACTGGTTATTTTGAGTGCTTCTCTAGTTCCCATTGGATCATGTGTGCCTTTGTTTATAGTCTCAAGTGTTGCAACTGCAGTGGTTGAGTTATGTGTTCAACAGAAATGCTAACAATTTATTTTCTGTTCCAACCACATTAAGCTAACAAAGCACTTTTGGGGAAATAGATATATAACTTGAGAAATGCTAACAAAACATTTTAGCTAACAGGTTGCTACCATATGCTATTGTTCTGAAACACAGCATCGGGCTCCCTCTCTGGAAGTGAGTTATGTAATTATTCCTGCCGGTAATGACTTCGGCAACAGTTGCATTCATAACTCAGAACCAGGGGAATGTACGCCATCTGGACTTTCTTTCGTTTGTCAGCTCCTTCTTCCAAATGCTGTTCAGCTATTTCGTTAGCCTTCGAAGCACATTTCATTAATTAGAAGTGTGTGCCTTAAAAACACAACATATTGAGAGGCTACTAGTTCAAATACATCCCAAGCAATCACACGTGTTACTCACTAGAGAGCCGATACATGCATGGGCGCTCACACATGCAGCACATCCTGCTCACAGGAGTGTGCTCAGTGGAACACTTTGAACCAGTACTGCATCATTAGCGTGCTAGGTTGCCAGAGGCTATGGGAAAGGGCTACCGTACACAGCTCAGGCTGCTCTCTGTGTCTCCTGAAAAGCCCAGGAGGTTCATTACGGAGACACAGGCTCCTGTAGCGGGCCCATTGTAAACCAGAGGAAAGTTATCATGGCAATGATTCAACCGCCTGTATCTTTCACTCAAAAGGGATTTCCTAGCCTTGGCTCGCCTTCCTCAGCTTCATTTGAGAAATATCAAGGGAGATTTTCAAGTCACTCTGTCATTAACGTAAAGGGAAATAAGCAAACTCAGGACATTAAATTGCTATGTACCCTCAAGCAGGATTTGTTTGTGGGTAAATACACACAGACACTTACACAGAGGTGGATATTAGCACGCAAACATCAACATTCCAAAACACACCCAGACAGTTTGTTCCAAGCATCTGCAGCACACTTTGGGGCCTCTTCTATTAACGCTGACGGCCTGCTTCAGCACACAGGTGAAATTACAGAGGAATATCATTATCTGAATGCGTTTTCTGACCTTGACGGCGCATGAGGTACAGCTTCTCTCGTCTCCTCCTCCAAAAGGGAGAACAGAGCGGTGAGAACAAACACGTTGCCTAATCCATGCTGAAGTCAGCGCTCTCGGGAGATGAAATGCAAAAGCAAAGCCCCCCACTCCCTCAAATCTGTTCACCCCCCACCCCTTTCTCGCTCACCCTCCCATCTCAAAAACGGTGTCACTTTCACTACTCTCGTGGAAAAGTGCTGTCAGCGCTTGTCTCAAAGTGCTGCGAAATTTCAGAAAGTCTCTGAAAGTAACCCTACACTTGTCATCTCTAAGTGGTACATATCCGGTACATAGCAGCCTCAGAGAGTCTCAAAACTACCACTAATGGGACTTCTGCCAGATTTGCAGTGTTTGGTGTCTAAAAACTGCAAAATGAGACAAAATGAAACTTCATGAATGCAAAGTAGGCAGAAGTCATCCGTTAAATCAAGTGCCTTTTAACTTTGCAGCTTAATCTGATCAGATATGATAATCTAAATACATATTTACTGTCTTTAAAGCCACCTATGATTATTTATAAGACACATTTTCTGAAAGGCAACTGAAATTAGAAATAGACTTGCTTTGTGTGGAAGGAAAAAGGTTATGATTCAGCTTCAGTCTTTGTTCATATAATTCCATTCTCAAGTGGATAAAAACACTTTTCAATAAGCCCACTTACAGTAGCTATAAAGCAAAAGTGATTTAAGCTCTCTTTAAAACCATGGATGTATAAAAACTGGATATAGCATTAAAGGCAGTACCCTTTATTTCTAGAAAAAAGTTGCTCAGTAGCGCATGAAGCCAAAATGGCCAGCCTGCCTATTAAAGCCTCCCAGCCACTCAGGCTTGACAGTTTATTATGCTGCAGAAAATACCTCTAATGCTGTATGACAATTTGTAGGACCCTATGTTTTAAAGGGCTATTTAAATGTTCGTTTACCAAAAAAGTATATACTCAGATTTACAGATGTCTTACAGAACTCAATGGGAAAAACTACTTTAGGGCCAAATGGCAACATGAGAGGGTACGAAAGTTGCAATTTTGCTTTTACAACAAATGGCTTCAAATATCTGCTTTAGCCCCACGGACCCGCGGGCAGGGGCAAAAACGCAACATCTGCAAGAAACAGCGTCTGAGGGCTTCTTAACATTTAACAAACTATGAATGTGTCATACTCACCTAACGGTAAGAAACTCAGCTAACTGATGATATGAGCCATTTTTACCGAAACAAAACACAAGTCTCACAAGAAGCGTCGAAATGAGCCCTGAGCAAACTTAGCACATGCAGAACTCACGAGAAAAATACTTAATTACTTATCAGATCTGCAAAAACAACTTATATATAGAAAGCTGAGATTCCACAGATTCTAGCGGTATAAGTATCATCACTGTGCAACCAAAACTCACGGCAGCTCAAGCAAACGGCAAATGTCTTACCTTTGCTGTTTTTCTGATCAAAAGTTCTGTTCAATGGCATTCAAACGATGAAACGCTGCTGAAGGTTAATCCAATGTATCTGTGTCACTTTGAATTCCATTTTTGTCAAAAACAGAGATTTCATATTAGCTGCTATGAGATCTACAACCCAGCTTCCGGTTTTGGGCAAACTGCGTGCGCATCACTCTCACTCCTCAATAGAAATGTTTAGATGGAGTTAGGAACTTCCCCTCAATTATATTGGCTCTAACGGTTCTAAAGAGGTGTCAATCACCAAAATCGACCGATGGGTTCCAGAGATATGGCAAATGCACCCAAATGACCCCAGAAGTGTTTTTTTTGTTCCAAATCTCTCTAAGAAGGTCAAATGTCATTTGTTTTTGCATAAATCTTGATACAGGGTACTTATTATATGTTATAGTTTGGATTTCTAAAGCTTTCAGTCTACTATCTCATCATTCAAGGGTGGTTTTCACTATAAGTCATGAGTTTTTGTTCAATCTGAATTTACTTTAAAATAAAAACATCTATATTGATTCTGACTTTTCTACATCCAACTCACAGGTTTAATATTGCTTTGAGAAAAAAGATGATTAATTTACCCCTTTTTAGAAGTGAAGATAAAGTCAATTGGGCTTAACGGCCCGTCCACACGGCGGCGAGCGTTGAAGCTTCAACGCTTCTTCCCATTCACGTTGAATGGGGTGACGTCACGCTTTGCCGAACTGCATGGGTTTTGTCGCTTCGCATTGCTCGAGTAAAGAAGTTGAGAAAAGTTCAACTTTTGAAGCTTCGATGGAAGCGTCAGCCAATCAAATCATATGCCAGTACAAGGTCTAGCCAATCAAACCGCGTGCTTGTGTGTCCGGGGCGGGAGATTCATGTGATTGGTTGTTGGTCGAGTTTCAGACACGCCCACCTGCAAGCTGCAACGCACGCTGCTGTGTGGACGCTGCGTAACAGGTTAAAACACTGAACGATTGCGTCGGGTATAATTGGTTTTCCCCATACTTTTTGGATGTTTGTGTTTCCGTCTGGAGGAAGAAGCCAGATAGCCTTCGCCAGATGCAGCAGATGTTCTTATAGAAAGAACTACCTGAGAAGCCTCATTGGAAACGGTTTTAAAAAACGGCATGTTTAAAAAAATAAATAAAATGGTAGTTATGTGGATGAAGTGTCTGATCAGCAGGTGCCTCAACAATCTATAGCATTACAACATATTTTTTGAATCAGAGCACCAAATCACATAATTAATCAGTTACATAAAGAGTTCTCAAATCATCGGCATACAGCGTTATCCTTCACTTGGTTTACTGCTACTGTAAGAAATATATTTTATTTTTTATAATTTAAAGGAGGGAAAGTAGTAGGCTAAACAAGTCTTTAACATGAAATCAATTCCAATTTGACATGGAAAAAACATTGGTGGTAATTAAAGTTTAAAAATCTCAAAAATGCTACAACTACTGTCACAAACTGGATGAATGTGAAGTGTTTTGTTAAAGGATGATGAAAGCGTAATTAAGTAACACTATTGGAGTCACTTTGATGGTTATTGGACTCAGGATTCATTCATTTGGATTCCCGCTGTATGAAGAAAATTAAAGGACGGCGCAAGTGGAAACAATTCACAAAGGGATTCAACTGTTTAAAACACATGCTCAAAGTGAGCCGGATTTTTCCGATGTGTTTATGTGGATTCAAAAGTCGTAAATAGTCTACAAAATGGAGGAGACCGATCTGATCGGAGCAACTGTGACAAATAATCCAACTGAAACCGGCATGGACAATGACTATGTTTTAAAAATGCACTTATCCCGACAAGCCTGGTTTGGACACTTTACGGGCAGAAGAAACATTTCTATTAAAGAAAGAATTATACATTTCTGTCTTTTTATGCCTTTAATAGCTACTAACTTGAATTTGTATTCAAATTAATTAATCAATTATTATAATTTTTTTATTGTAATGTAGAGACAAGGCTTTTAGTGACAATCATGTATTGCGTTAAAATTATATGTAAAAAAAAAAAAAAAAAAAAAACTCTAAATATGATATTTGGCCTCAAATCATCTGAGGCCTGGGGGGCGCCCTGCGATCTTTGGCGCCCCCCAGGTTGGGAACCACTGCATTAGAGGATGATAATAATTGCACGTCACGGAGGTCTCTTGAAAACAGTCCACCTGAAAAAAGAACGTGTTGCCCCGCCTTCCCGTACACGCCAACAACTGTCACGGCCTAATGAGTAAAGGATGACTCCTGCTTTTATAAATCTGCTCCTTTTTGGCTTGCTTTCCTTCCCCTAATTAATTCCCGTCTCTAAATTAAATTAAATGGGTTTTAGCCCTCCTACACCATCCATACACTTTTCCTTACCCCCCCCCCCCCCCCCCCAGTCTTCCGTAATCATTCATTAGTTTGAGTGTTTTATGTATTTACTGTGATTTTGATTTAATGCCAGCAAGCAAATAAGTAGGGATAACGGGTTTTTGTGTCAATTATGTGCTAGCATGGTATCTTGGGCAAAAGATGCCAAGATTGTGCATTATTTATCGAAGCTAACAGGCTAATTCAGCGAGGAGATGATAAATCGTGGCCCTGGCCATTCGTGCCACTATACATTTCCTTCTCTTTTTTGATATTAATCATTGCTTGCATGACGAATACAGAGATACCTCTTTTCTTCCGCCCATCTCACCACTGCCTCTTCTTTTTTAGTCTCCCAGTCTGTCTGCATTTTTTATGCTTCGCTCCTTTTCTTTGGCGCCTCGAATGTGTAGACAGACACTCACGAGCTTGTCAAAACCAAATGTTCCAACAGAGAGCGAATAAATGAAGTGAAAGAACATCAAACACGTGCTTTATTTATTTATTTGATTCAAGTGGAAATCTGCAACTATTTTAATCCTCACACAAATACTAATTAAAAAGCGAGATGGAAAGGGCAGTGTCGCAATACCTCAGGCAAATGTCAGGGTAAACAGCAGAAAGCGCGCTCTGTTTTTGTTACCATTGCTTACTCGCAGCACACTCATACAATGTTTTTTACCGGCTAACCTGTTCCCACTCTCACAAATGACCTGCCGCCCACTCTTCCCTTTCGCATATACACTCTGCTATTTTCTCATGTGGTAGTTTGTTCCACTCCCTGAGAACCTTTTCCCCACGATGGGTCCACTGAATCATGTGGCAGAGCCTCTCGAGCCTCTGTAATACCACTGCTTTAGCTCCCAGCCGCAGAAAGGGGGAGAGGACTCTTTAAAGACTCTCAGCTTCAGAGAGGAAGGTCTGAATGGCATATACCCTGTGGACCGCCACTCTGATTGGTTGTAGTCCCCCCAGCTCCTTGGGGACCCCTTCCTCTTATTGATGTGTTACTGTTATTAGCCCTGCTAGCAACATGCGTCCCTGTCTTCAGGGAATGTGAGAGAAAGGGAGAAAGGGTGAGGGAAGAGTCAAATGATCCATAACATATTATTCTGTCATTTGAACATAACATTAAAAGGCACCAGCACCTTCCCTGAGGCCCTTTGGTGGCATTTTCTACGCATTGTGTTCGCCAATTATTCATTATTTAGTCGGAAAACACCAGCTTCTCAACAAGCATGCTTCAAATCTGCTCAAATGATTTGTAATAAATACGTGGATTTGTCGTTTTTGAGTCGCTATATGTGGCCTTCCTGCTGCAGATACGGTGTCTTACTCAAGGACACTTTGTCATGGATGGACACTCTCGTTGTGCCGATCGATCGCGTGACCTTTTGGTTAAGGGAAAAAGCTCTATTGCCACCTGCCTCCCGACAAATGCCTTTTTTCTTTCTCACACATCCATAATCTGCTGAGGAGGTGAACTTAAATGACATCTAATACCTTTTAACATGATCCTATTACGCGGGCATAGCACATTGGCTTTCAAAAACGTGTGCAAAATGTAGTTTCAGTGATCCCATTTAGACCTTAGAATGTGGTGGAATCTTTAAACCTCTTAACAACATCCTCTTCATGTGGCAGAAAACGCACGGGCCTGATCTTTCACGTCGTTTAGCCAATCAATGCGTGTTATCCCGCCCTACAAAATAAAAGCTTTGAATGCAGGAATCTTTCCAATGACTCTACATACAAGATAAGGTTCAAAGCTAAACTTCAGTGCGTTGACGGATCCCTTTGTGGTTCTCCTGCCGCTCCCAGCTCAAGTAGATCTTTCCACCTCAACAGGCTGTGTCCAATCATTTGTATGCAGCGGTTGAATTTTTTTTGCTAGGCTTCATCCGACACTGATCGATGGAAATGGTAAGAGTGCGAGTGAGCCAGGATTTCTTGTCACTCTGAAAATTAAACCCTCCGTCAGCAACTTCGCCTGTTTCATCTCCAAACTTATGTTTGGAAAAGGCATGAAAAAATACAAGGGGGTTGGTAACACTTAGCATTTCCAGGCAGACAGGTCCCCCAATGAAGTTTTCCTCCTACACATTGACAGTGAAAGTAAAGAGCCTTCAGAAGAGAAAGTGTTTGCAGTTGCCTGGTGGAAAGGCTTGAATATTAATGTGAGCCAGGGTCATCAATGTATTTATCTATCCTGTTAGGCAGGTGGATGAGGAGTCAGGGTGAGTTTTTGCATGGTTAATTATTCTCAGTTGTCCCAGTTAATCCTTGAGCACTGAGGTACAGGCATATGGAGCCGCTGCCAAAAAAGCGCATCTGTGCTGCAGGGAAGAAGAACAAAAAACAACAACAAGAAAGAAAGACATGGAGGAGAAGAGAGGATATCCATTGCTGTGCACACACTTTTCATTGGTAGATGTTTCTTTACCTGCCAAGCTGGCACTGGGAGGTGTCATTTAGAGGGATTGCAGAGTCTTGAATTTTGATTGGTTTGTGGGAAGTAAGCAGAAAAACTCCAGAGGCGTTTCTAATGTTTTCAACTAAAGAGAATATGCATTCAGCTTATCTGATTTACATTGAGAATATATATTTTTTTCCTTGTTGAAGATGATTTCTCAAGGGAAAACCCCAAATGTGAGTAAACCCATTCCTCAAGAATTGTACAATTAAAGCAAAGAAATCAACTCTAATCTCACTTCTGTAGCAATTTTTCTTCATTAGTGTGGAATACATTTTTGAAGTTTATGACTTATCCTTTCACACAAATAATTGTTATAAAAGCCACTGGGAATTGCACATATTTTAATCAGCGCTAACCCCAAGCTTTGACGTGAAACACTCATCTTGCTGCATTTATGTCTTCAGAGGTGTATGCATATTCAATATGAATTTGCATTATTGTCTTTACCACCGCAATGCATAATAAACAGCGCTGTTGGATGGGGGCCAAGGAGCCGAGACTTATGCATACAACTGATTATTCATTAGGCAATAGCTAATGTAAGTTCTTTATGTACCTTGGGGTCAGAAGCATAGTTCTTAATCTGTAAAGTCTTTGGTACACACATCCTTTTTCCACTGTGTCCGTAGCCATATGTGCACAACAGCACTGCAGAGCTTAATATACGACTGCAAATCCTGCTTACTTTCTTCAGTTTTGCCAGCAATATAAATAAAGACTAATTACATCACATCTGTTTCAAAGCAGAGCTGGCAATGTGTGCAACAATCCAACAGTAAAACAAAATATGGAAGTGATAAAAACTGCGAGGCATTCAATGGAAAACAAAAATAAAAGACAATAAAGAAGTAGAAACACCACGATGAAGACAATAACCAGATAGCTTGTGTTATGAGGCAATTTCAAAAATCTTATTTAAATGCTAGTTATATCTCCCCAGGCTAGGTTTTGCTATAATCCAAAGAAAGTATTTTGTGTCCTCTTTGTCTTCTGTCTAGATGGCATGAAATTCAAAAATAGCTCCGCCTGAGGATGACAGACTGCACCCACAAAAGTTTTAATTTTACAACTAACATTTTATTCACATAAGAAGTATCCAACCATTGGATGGTAAAGGTTCAAATAACACCTGTGGTTAATGCAACAGGACTTGATTGAAAGCAAGCAGCTACCTCTGGGTCCAAAAAGTGAAGCCATTAACCTGCATTCTGTTATAATGATAGTCAAATTAAATAGAAGTCTATGAAAAAATGACCCTACTTATCAGTTGATTTGTTAGCTCCTAATTGTTTAATGGTCTCAATAGCTTGCTTTATGTCTTTTTTTTAAGATACTGTATGATCCAATTCAATTGAATGTTTTCAATTTGTTTTTCCTTGAATCACTTTTTGATTCAAAAACAACTACATGGCAATGGCAGAACTTGAAGCTTCATAACAGTAGTTCCCAGACCGATGTGTGGTGTCAATGGTGACTTTTTCCGCTTCTTGTAGTCTATGGTTGAAAGACATGTCATTATTCAGTTCTCACAGATGGATAACTGAAAACCTGGGGGAAAAAACATCAACTAACTGCATGGCTACATCTATAAGTCGTTTAGTGTTTTTTTTTTAATCGGGGTGAACTGAACCTTTAACTCAAGTCACTGCTGATGTATACATTAAGAACACCAGTGGCTCTCGTCAGCCCATCTGTGGCTACCAGAGCAGCAAATAGCAGGCACTCCAATTATGTTCAATGTGTTTGCTCAGCTTTAATTGCAGGGATGCTGATGGGTAAGGGACATCACAATAGGCTGAAAAGTCGGTCTCTAGTAGTAGAGCCCTCTCAACCCAGCTGTGGGAACACATGTGTGATCCTGCACACACATACATATATTCACCAATATTCACACAGGTGGAAAGTGAAGTCCCCGGTGTACTGTTTGACGCCGTGAGATTTGCCCATCCGCACCTGATGTCATCAGCGTACGCTAGAGAGAGCTGATAGCATTTTGTCCTCCACTCTGTTTGCTGTGAATCTCCCTGGGTGCAGCCTATTGACCCGTCCCTTTGCTCTGTCACCTGGAGAGAGAGAGGGCCCCTCTGATGGGACATCACTCTGCCCCGGCCCCTGCTATACCGTGACACTTGATAATAGAGGACAAACACACAGAGGACAACATTATTCAGAATGCATCAATTTGGGCGTTAAAATTCACACAGCATATTAATGAATTAGTTTGCCTTGCTTTATTAACAGTCACATGTATGGAAGAGGATTAGGGCCACATGGAAAATATCAATGTGTTTTCTTTTTTGTTCTGAGATAAAAGTCAGAATTCTTTTTTTTTCATGTGGCCCTAATTTTCGTCCGTACACATGTAATTAAACCTAACCAAGTTAAAAGGCATGCAAGTCCATTTAGTGGATATTATCAAGCAACAAAAAGTGTGCAAGGATGGACAAGGTCATAATTTACTCAAACAACAGCCTTTTTTTATCTATTTACAGATTGCACAAATACATATACATAATAATGCATTTTATTTATAGAGCGCTTTTCTAGAAACTCAAAGATACTTCACAGAGTAAAAAATCATAAAAACATTACAACAACACACTTACAATATATAAAACACAACATTAATTACAGATTGAAAGCAGTTTCTACATACTCAGTCAAAGCAAAATAAATAAAACCACATTAGGTCCCGCCTCTTATCGAGCAGATAGCTAATCACAATTAAGGATGATTGGATAGCAACATTAATTGTATTCAACTCCATTGACACACCCCTGAAAAAAACATCAACATTGGCTGTAGTGCAGCAAATTCCATTTATTACAATGAGGTCACTTTACTCTTAAAATATAATGAATAAACCATGGGAATCTATTGTCCTTTTTAGATTAAGTTTACGGATGTGCTAGCTGACAGTTATCAAGCCGTTAGCAAGTACTGACATGATTATGCTCTCAACAAAATCAACAAAGTAAAGATTATTTATTTTGACAAAGTCCAGTTTCAGGGTGGCTTACTAAAGGCGCATTTCCACTGCAGGGCCTCGCACGGCTTAGTACGGTATAGTTAGGCCTTCCTAGGCAAGGCTCACTTTATGCTGTGTTTCCATTACAGTTTAGTAGCTGGGGCAGTAACTATAGTAACGCTGTGTAGGCGGAGCCGTGACGTCATCTTCAATGTGAACCACAAAACCAACATCAGCCAATAGCTGTTAGCACTCAGAGCTCACAGCTCAAATATGAACACTAGAACCACCAGAGAATTTTGTATACCTAAAACCGCCACCGGGGTCAAATTGACCCGGTATTAGAATGCATTGATTTTCAAGGTAAAAGTATTGTTTTAAAAATAAAAATGGTCCTGTGGTATTGGTATTTTGAGCAATTTTGTTAAGTTGTTTAGTTTATTAACGCTGCAACATAGCGTTTCGTGAGGCGGTTGTCGTTGTTGGGTGAAAAGCAAACAGCTGTTTGCTGTGGAGCGCAGCGCGAGCAGTCTCCCGTGAGCGGGAGTGCGCTCCTTCACTACAGACTGTCGCTATCAATATATCTATCTATCTCTCTCAATCTATCTCTCAATCTATAAGGAACCGCAGTAGACAAAAGGCGTTGCTATAGCAACACGTCATGTTTGTTTACACGCAAAATCAATAGCGCGAAAAGGGGTGGGGTCAATATGACCCGCTTGGCGGAAATATGTGTAAATGGCTTTTTTTTTGCGATTTCTTCAATGTGACTTCATATTGAACATTTTTAACAACATAGGGTGCTACATAACACACTTTTAGGAAAAGTCACGGACTGGGAGACTTTAATATTTTATTGAAAAAAAGTTACATACAATAAAAAACAGCTCTTGGTCAAATTGACCCGATTGGCGGTTCTAGTGTTAAACAAGTACAAACCACAGACTGTCTGTGTCATGGCGAATACAGTCTCTGGTTTATTTATGTCTGTATAGGCCGTTGTTGTCAGTGTGGACGGTCGGAGCATATACTGCGTTAGCTTAGCCGACCTCCATTCAGAAAACACGCATTTTAAAAAGTTTTTCGCCTGCCGTCTGTCTGCAGACTTGTCAAAGCATTAATTCATCATTTTTACTAACCGGTATCAGTATGTTGTTAATTCGGAATCATTTTGTATTAAATCACGGTAAAATATGTTCATTTAGTTGTAGTTGTAGCCCCCTTGCCGTCACTAGTTTGGCATATTCAGACCGGTTGTTGGCCCGGTAAGAACCTCAATTTTGAAGGGCCAGAAAAAAGGTGAAAAAGTAGCCCTGAGCCGAAACTACCCCTAGTGGAAAAGCACAAAAAAGCAGGCCGGGTTTGGCACTGCACGCTTAAACTGTGCTTTATGTTAGCAGTGCTACGCACTGCAGTGGAAATGCGCCATAATACACCTATGTAAAAAAAAAGCCCTTATTAATTGTATTGTATACACCAGGGGTTTTCAAAGTGTGGGAAGGTGAGCCTCCCTTAAGAGAACATAAGAACAGCCGTGCCCCCCCTCCCAATTATTATTTCTATTAATATTATTATTGTTGTTGTTGTTGCTATAATGCAGGTGTATTCAATTGCATTTCAAAGAGGTCCAGTAAGAGAAAATGTCATTACATGCTCTGTTTTCGCTGTCTACCTTTTTCTTTTTTGAGCATGCCATTTGAAATGACTCACTGCTGTTTCTCTCTTCTTGTCTCGTCTCTGTGTGTGTTTGAATCTACCGTGCTGACTCACTGACTGCACCAATTTGATTGGCTGAGTAGCGCCACCTCCTTAAAGCATTAAACAATAACTTTTTTAAACCTTTTTATCTTTATGTTTTAAACATTTCTTACATTTTCAACATCGTGGATAAATCCTTAAATGCTCCCGGCAACACACTGAACGCCAACTTTGCCTCCTTATTACACTCACCCCTACTTTAGTGGAAACCATGAGTCTGCGTCTTTGATGCACACAGGCGGATGATACGGGTATGCAATGTAGACAGGAATAAAGGCAGATCATCCTCTGGCTGCAGCCTTGACCGGTACTTGCTTTTGATCAAAGTAAGTATTATTACAATTAAAGTAAAGGGCGGTGCCGGCCGTCAACGGCCCGCTGACGAACGGCCGTTCTGCGATTCTCCAGAACACACAGATGGCCAGTCCGCCCCTGCCAGGTTAGGTCCATGAAAATCCTAGCTTCAAATAATCGTGGTCATTCTTCCTCCATTTTCTGCCAGACTTTGGCCGTTTCTCAATCGCGAGGAAACTGGCTTCCAAGCCAATATTTCAAGGATACTACGTCATTGAGTGCCGCCGAAGGACTGTTCCAATCTCCAGCATACTTGGAATTCCACCGAGGTCACGTCCTTGGTTTGGGGGTAATTTCGAGGCTGCACATGGGTAAACTTCGCGTCCTTCAAATCCCCACAATGCTTTGCGCACGGACAAATTTCAGAAACCCTTACGGAGAATGGCTGAACCGACGCAGCACACATTTACATGTAAGTATGTTGTGGCGTAGAACATGTGTTGGTAAATATGTTACTTTGTTGCATTTGTTATCACCAAAAATGTGTTCATAAAGTTCATAATTAGATAGACATCGTGAGGTTTTTATTTTCGGTACAGTTTATGTTGAAACCGTTAGAGAGAGTGGCACACTTGTTAGCCTGTTCCATTCTTCTTCTTTTTTCCGAAGCCGTGGCTTGGAAGTATACTTGCTTCGTTTCTGAAGGAAGTGACTTGGAAGTATGTGACCAAGCCAGTATGCGACCAAGCCAGTATCCTCGCGATTGAGAAACGGCCGCTGTCTCCTCTCTCACTTTAGGTAACTTCACTAAAAATCAATCCATGTTGCTGCTCGCATTAAGTTAGCAGAAGTTAACCAGCTAGATTTCACTGTTTCTCGTTATTTTTTTCCCACGCTGCGCCTCCCCTGGAGCTCTCTGGCACCCCCCCGGGACGCGCGCCTCACACTTTGAAAACCATTGGCATACACCTTTGTTTTTTCTGTTATGACTTATCAAAATGTCCGTTGGCTAACTCTTTGCTTTGAGTAATTTCAGCTCTAATCTTTAGAAATATGTTGTACATCTTGGAGCATGAAACAAATATGAACACAGGATTTCATCATTTCTGCCTCCTCTCGCCACACCTTATCTTTCCTTTCCCCACCAGCTCCTCAGCTCCACTCCATGTCTCTCCCCTTCCTCTCCTCTCTTATCTCCCCTCTCACTTCTCCTCACTACAGTAGCACAGTGACCTGGCCTGTCAATGGTGTGAGCTGTAACTCTCAGAATCTAAAAGCGCTCCTCTAGCTTCATACAGTGACAGGATGATTACCCTTTTCATCATAACTGTGAGGTCTTAACATGAGCTGATGCCTCTCCCCTGAAAGAACCGCATGGCGCCGGAGAGAGCCAGAAAGACAGAGAAAAACAATGTGACGAAAGGGATGCTAAAGCAGATACAAGTGAGAACAAACTGTTAAATATGTTGACCGTGGTTTATTATGCATCTTTTGTCTTTTTATCCAAATAGATATGATGGCCGTAAGGCATCCTTCCGAGGCTCTTTACAGCAGATTCAAAGCACAAACTTCCACCATGTGTCAAGTTGTTACTCTCTGACAACAAGACACTTACTGTATATAGTTGGATACACATTTCAAGGTGCAATTGGATTACATTGCTTCACTTTCAGACAGGACAGAAGGAAACTGCAAACTAATAAAATAACTGTATAAAACATGTTTTTAGTGATTTCATTGCATATATTTGGCCCTTACATCTCAGCGATAGCTTACATCAGAGTAGATGGATGGCAGCAACTTGAAGCATATGGATGCATCTATTCATTTCTCCATTGGTAGCTGTGGCTTAACTGCCACCCTATTGAGTCCCATTCAAAAAACGTAAAACCAACTGAGCTGTTGAGTGGCAGGCAAAGTGGTAACAATTAAGCTTTGTACTAAAAAAAAATACATTTATGTCGGCGTAAAATGTGAAAATGTCCGTTTTCTATGTATCAATTATTCTCAAAATAGAACTAAAGTCAATGTGTCTTGCAACACAATGAGCGTTACTACTGTGCCCACTGCTCTAACCAAGGAACCCTTTGTGTTGAGCCTGTCTGTATTTTACCACATTGTCGTATACCCTGGGAGGTGACAACTTGTGAAAACCCAGTTCTCACACCTAAGTTGAAGTAAAGATTTTTGATGTTGACACCTCCCTCTCATTGATATAGTCATCCTCTCACTCTGTTTGCCTTGCTCTGCGGATTGGGAGCATCATTAGCCGAGATTCCATCAGTGTCACTACATTTTGTCGGCTGCCATCTGCTTCACTCAGTTACATTAGGGATTAATGGTCAGGGGTGAGACGCAAACCCTCCCCCGCTACCCATCACTGCTAATCTACAGCCTCCTCCTAATCCTCGCCCACAACCTTGCATACCTTCGATCGGACAAGTGTGTGTTTATGCATTCAACTTTTGGGGGGAAACACAATTTCAGGACACATTTAATTTGGGAATATTGAGCTCAGGATAGGAAATAATTGGATTTAGAAGACAAGCTTGTACAAAATAGGAAAGAAGGGTTGAATTACTTGCCATTCTACTCACATTTTATCGATTAAACATTGCAGTAATAACCGCAGATTTCTGCTGCAAATAAATTGAAATGGATGGCTTCTGGCTCGGAAAAAACCCACATTTCCGGTCTTTAATAATTTCACTCACTGTGCTTGCTAAAGTCAGTCATGGATCTAGAGCCCGTAGCAGCTGACACTGAACCCAATAGTGCGCTTTAGCCACACTGATAATTAAAAGACGCATTGATCTCTTTTCCCATCACATTGGACCCTCCCTTTCAAGATCCAGTTCCTGTTTCCTGCGAGATTTATTTATCACCCACAATGCCACTGGGGTGCTATCATTCACAGCGTAGAGAGGGGAGAGAGCTCTAGAAACAAGTAGAGAGAACAGGGGAAATGGTGCCCTTTGTGCCTCCTGCGTCAGCACACAGATGGATGGGCCATTAGTCGATACAGTTGACACCTTGTTATTAACACAGGTGAGAGAGGGTGCGTCACTTCAATCCCGGATGAGGTCTAATTTTACAAGGGATACATGTTCTCTTATAAAGACTTTTCAGTATGGCAAATTATTTACACCATTATATCAGAAGATTTGGGTCTAATTGAAATTGCCTCTTTGCCCGATGGGTTCACGGCCGCCATTGTTGTTTTCAGCTTTCTCAAGAACTGCTCCTTCAAACAATGTCACACTGCACATCCTTAGTTTCTTAGCAATGGACCTGCCGAGTCTGAAGTCAATCAGAAGTATGGCACAGACATGCTGTAGCTTTCAGTACTGTAGTTGTAGATAAACTTCATTCAGCCAAAATAAATGTGCATGTTGAGTATAGATGAAACCTTGCTGCAAATGATGTGGTGGCTCAAGTAGGGAAGTTAGTGTTGATAATTTGTATTAATTAGAGTCAACTTAAAAACTAAACCAATTATATAGTTCATGTAAATGTTGCCTTGTTGGGAATTGGAAATGAACACATCTTGAGGGACATTTTACAATCCTTGAGGAACTTTTGGGAAGTTAGTTTCAAGTATAATATTGTTGCAGGTTTAAGTGATGTGCAAGTTAAATGTTGTGTGTGTGTTTTCTCTTTTAATATTTCATATGGGATGAATAGCAAGTTAAGGTCATGGTAATTGAATTAATTTACTATTGTTTGTTCCAAAACATGACATGTATCAAACGAAAATTCACAGAATGACCTTGCCAATGGATATGAGCGGAAAAAAGGCAGAGGGCACTTTCCTTTTTATGTATTTTTAACTTCATACTGTTTCAACTTTTGTATTCAGCATAGTGAGATCAATCATGCACAGGGATACAATGGCAGTTTGGCCTTGGGAAATTAATTGGATGAAACTAAAACCAAAATGATTCAGAATATTTTAATTGTTAGACCATTTACAAATGTGATTTCCTTAGCCAAGTAAATTTGTGAATGTCTAAAACTGAATGAACCTGAAAGACATGGCGGTATCTCTGTATCTTAATGTGAAGGTTTACTTATTCAGCAGCTCATTTCACCGTGGAAGGCTGCCTAATCCTGCATGTAACTTCGAGCTTGTTAAGAGCGGAGTGAAGTGTGCACATTAAAACCAAGTCAAGGTATGAAATGAGCTTTTGATAATGTTCACTCTACTTCACTAAAAAAGGACTAAAGCTCTTTAAAGCCAATTTAGGAACATACACTACATAACAGCATACGTAACATTAGCGAAATGAGACAGAACGTGAATGTCAATCACTTGGATATAAAACCTTTTTTTTAAAAACACATCCTGTTTCATAACCACACATTTTATTATGATATAACCCAATATAATTGCACACATCACAATATGCTGTTTTGTATAACTCCTCTACGCTCACAATGGGTGAGTAATTATTTAAATGTCTATGAATCTTTATTTTTTTCCATTGGCTGCTGCCGCTAAACAAAATATGCAACACATCCAGGATGCAAAGTGAGAACAATATATAAATGGTAAAGTTTGACAAACAGGGAATAATGAATGCGTAAATACAGGAACATACTGTATGCATGAACGCACAACGGTCAAGTTCAACTCTACATGCATTTGCACACAAGCTGCAATCATGGTAATGCAATGGTAATCAGCCACTGATTAGAATAACTTCAGTGCCCTCCTGTTAACCAATATTCAGTTTTCAGGGGGAATTTTCTATATGTCCTGTTTGACCTTATAGCTTCTCGTACAACACATAACTGAATATGAAAACAATATGTTCAAACATCTATGTATTGTACCAGATTTTACATGGTTGGAATCAACAATATACACTTTTCCTGTAACATTACTTAATAAAACACTTTGCATTAAAGTTTTATGTTTAATGTCATCCTTCTTTGCTCATATTTATCAACTAAAAATACACAACCTAACAGTCATGGGGCCCCTTAATACTTATGTTTCATTTATTTCTTCAGAATTGTGTTTATTTTCCTATCCATCTTTCACTACACATATCCTATCAGTGAATGGCAATTTGAGCACAAGAGTTCTGAATGTTTTGAGTATGTATCTATAGCATGCTAAGGGAAATGCAGTTTGTTGCTTAGTAACTCGAACCTTAGTAATTCCCCATATGGATTGAGTACGACGAATGAAACGTAGCATTGGGAGCATTAACGCTAAATCAAAAAAACAATGAAAAGGCATAAGTGACCCTTTGACAATGGGTTCCTTTCACTCAGCGCTGGTTCAGCTTCCTTCGTGCTACAGCTAGATTATTCTTAAAGTGAATATCTACCCGGTTTCAAGCCAAGAGCTTCAGCACATTAAAGTATGATGGGCATCGGCCACAATGGCTGAGCACACACACACACACCCATTCTGGGCTGATGAGCATTGGCTCTCCGGAGACAGCTTGGTGAGAACAGCGAGGTGGAATATTCATGCCACTGAGCAAGAGCTCGGAATCACTTGAAATGCAGTGAGTGGTGTTGTCAAGTCATAATGGTAACAATTACCAAACTGGGGAGGCATGCTTAGAAATAAGGTCTGCTCCACTATCCAATTAACGCTAGGCTGCTCTCACCAAATTCCCAGTGTTAGCACGGCTGAAAGGTTACCCGCGCAGTTAGGCCTGATGCCCGCGCCATATCTAATGCTACTGCCACTTTCCCAACCCGCTCATTCGCTGACATGGAGACGGATCTTGATGCGAGCCGGATGAAATGCGCGTTATGCCGAGAGAGAGCCGTTTGTGAATGGAGATTGAATTACCAAAGAGCCCTTATAGGAGGTTCATTACAGTCAGGGTATCCAAGACTTCCTGATTCATAGCTCTCTGGTTCCTCTGTTTTGTGTGTGTGTGTGTGTGTGTGTGTGTGTGTGTGTGTGTGTGTGTGTGTGTGTGTGTGTGTGTGTGTGTGTGTGTGTGTGTGTGTGTGTGTGTGTGTGTGTGTGTGTGTGTGTGTGTGTGTGTGTGTGTGTGTGTGTGTGTGTGTGTGTGTGTGTGTGTGTGTGTGCGATGCCCACATTAGCAGACTGATGCAGTAAACAATCCTGATAGGCAGTAATGAGTGTAATCAGGGGAGAGAGGTAGACATCTGCATTTAATTAGATTATTTCAGTTAAAAACACATAAAGGTAAGAGATGACCGAACCTCAACCCCACACCGGATATACGCATGTGATAGCATATTTTTAAAGTGAGCAAAAGGAGACAAGTCGGTGCACTTCTCGACAGAACACCACTACGAAATAGCCTTTTCCAACCGTTCCTGCCATTACCGCTCTGTCAGTGCTATTTATAGGGGTCTAACCTTTTGTTCCTGGGCCCCCATCCAAGCACTCTCTCTCCGGCTCTGTCACTGAGTGGCCTCCAGATCGCCACATCCCTTCTGGTCTGGAATTGGAAGCAATAATTAGTAACTCTTCACTTCAGAATGCCCCATTGTTAACCCTCCCAGGGCCACATTCTCATGTCAGGTGGCCAATGACCATGACTGCCAAAGCACAGCTACAGGAGTGTATTGCAGATCATAATACCGTGTTTCATGCCTAGCTAGTTATAAAGGGCCTTTGCCACAGCACCGGAATTCATATAGTGGAAACTGGTGCTTAATTTTCTCTAAAATGTTCTCAAACTGTGTGCTATATCAATGTTATTATTCTGGTAAGGATTCCACAAAGTCTTTTTTGTTGTTGTTGTTGATCATTTATCATAGTTTTAATGGTAATTTTATCTTGAAAAAGCTTCTTTTTTTTGCAAATGATATCATGGAATGTAGCCAGAGACCATTTCCAATGTTCTGGGCTTAACAGTCAGAAGGATATTCCTCATGCTAAAAAGTCCTGCTGATGCACACATTTTTCCCTGGCTCAATCCCAGTCCAGATGCCTTTTGCCTCATGACAGCTGCACCAGTGGATGATCCATTTAACTAATAGACCAGTATTTAAATGCATCTGTTCAGAGGAGGCAGTTGTGCTCAAAACAAGCACATTGTGAACTGCTGACATTTTCACTGGAAGAGAAAGCAGACAATGTAAAAATAGGCAGCTTGACATTAATTGAACCACTTCGATGAGGCAGAGGAAAATGGGTGACATTTTAAAACCTGTGTTTCAGCTGATCTTCTATCATTTGGAAAAATAATAACTATACTTTAGGCTGTAAGGTACAGTTGTTGCCTGCATATGTATAAAGGTCAATGCAGCACTGGAGTGTGAGCTTCCATCCCTATCCCCTGTGTTTGTGTATTATGTGCTGCCCTCCTAAGACTAGGGTCCATCAGATGAGCAATATTATTGTGACACGAAACCATCTAGACTATCCGGGGAAACTACATGGGAGAATGCAAATGTCAGAATTATTATGGACAGGACATTGATTTGACTTTCCTTTGCCAGTTCCCCAGTAAAAAGCCTCTATGATATCCCATTGAGCCCATATGTGAATAGAGTCGCTAAAACCCGGGGTATTAGTTTGCGAATGAGTGGACATGTTGATGAGATCACAAAAGTTGAAGAAAAGAAAAAAGGCTGAAAAATGTGGGTCATTTACATGAAGGTGCCAAAAGATAAGTCTAACTAGAGAACAATGTATTTGGGAAGTATTGTCTGTTAACGCCGACACAGAATTATTTCAAGGAAGGGCAAGAGACTCTGTAGTTAATGCCCAAATTAAAAACCTGCTTTGTGACCACAGTGTAATTGGAGTTGTGCCTCGCATATCCTTTACCCAGGCAACCAATCTTTTTCCTAAACAAAACAATGTATTTCCGTAAGTTAGAATGCTTTTGAAATTGTAAGCTGTCAAAGTAAGCTACCAACAAAGTACTTTCTCCGCATATGTACAGCTCTGGCCATTGGTTCTGTGGTAATAATAAGATAACTGTCACAAAAAAAGATGTATTGCTTAAAAATATGCCAAAAGAGGAGCGGTCTTATAAGATGTGTTAACAGTAAAGCCAGAAGTTGCAAAGGAAGAGAAAGGAGAAAAGGCAAAGGTTGAGCCAAACAGTCAGTTTAAAGATATCTTTGTTCAACTTTAGCTCTCTGTTCAAGTAGGCCTACCTATAAACCGCACACACATCTGTTATGTATATTCTCTGTTTCTGCATTCTATTTTAAGGGCACCCACGTTTGCATTAAGTTTGCTCTACTTGATTTTCTTCAAGTCAAACTCCTTCTTGTTGAGTTAACTAAAATTGTAATAAACTTTACATTTCCTTCTGCCACACTTCCCATTACGAGAGACTTTTACAATGAATACTGCATGCAGCTCAATCTGTAACCCAGGTAACTTTGACATTAGGTATAATTTTGGCTGATTTACTTTCATTATAACTCAGTCATCTATCTACAGTACAACCTAAATGCTTATATTTACACATACAAAGACAGCAACAAGACTTTTATGAAAGTGCTGTGTCACGTTGACTTTAAACATTGCCTCAATTGCATTTGCCATGACTAGATTTCTCTATTTTGCTCAAATATGCTGCTATTTTTGGTATGTTCTACCCATCATCCACTTCATCACCTCTCCGCCTGTCCTAAGTGCTTTGTTTTACCACACATTACCATTTTTGGAGGGGCTTAGGGAGGGAGGTTGGATCAAAAACAGTAGCAGAGTGAAGGCAGTACAGCCAATACAACAAATCAGGGTTACTTGGTATGCACAGAGCGGCCGAAGCCATGGTGTTATAAATGGGCATGGCAGCAGTCCAGCAGTGCATTGCATTAGTCAGATGCCCTCAGTGTTGTAAATGCAGCACAGGGAAAGAGTGAAGGAAGGAGGGGCGCTTTCTGTAGATTGAGATGTTAAAAAGGGAGCTGCTGAACAATATATCTGGGCAGAAGCTCCAACCAGCTAAAACGGATTCAGCGTGCAGGATTACGCAGCACCAAATGAGATGACATTCACTCTGACTAATAATGTTCTCCTCTTGTGTCCATATATAAAAGGAGGAATGATTTGAAACAGGAAAATGTGCATCTGTACACCTGCAGGAGAAAAGCTACAATCAGCCCGTCTGTGTATTCTCTCGCAGCTGTGCAGAGAACAATACATCCCCCAGAATGTAAAGTCATTTTGTGGTGCTACGTTCGGGCTCTGTCAGCTTATTTCCTTTCACTGGGGAAGATGTCTTGTATATATATTATGAATTCCTCTTTGCAAGAGCAGAGCTAAGATCTGCAAAGGTTGAGTTATGGGAGATTGGAATTTGAAAAAGTATTTGCTTCTGGTTTGCCTTGAAGTTGCACAGATGGATTTTGCCACAGCCATGTGTCACGGTACTTGGTCCACTCTTCCTTTTTCATGTCCTTCCTTTAAACTACGTAATTGGTATGCTAACACAAGCTAGTATCAAAGTCATCTTTTCCTTTACATGTATCATCTCTGCGTTAGCGAACATCACAAGTACAAATTAGTTTTACCCTTCAATAGCCTGATGCTGCACCATTATGTAGATGGTAGCAGAGAGGGTAGGGAAAAAAGGTGTGATGGTGCACAGGATGATTTTATGGAGAAAAGAGAATATGAATTATGATAATATAAAGAACCCAGTGAGGTGGTAAAGTTCAACATAATATTGTATGTGTTCAATCTCCTGGTAATAATCATCAAGGAAGGCTGTATATCAGCTGGAAATCACCGATCGGACACGTGGTCTCTGGCTTGAAAAGAACTGGGTGTTCATAAATAACTGACTATATCACTGAATTAGCCCATTAAAATGATCATATTCTGATTTACTACTGGTGAAATTTCCCCAAGCAGGCAGGGGACGTGTTTTAGAAGCAGTTCTTGTCCACTTTAATGCGTCCTCATTTTAGCTATGAAAGCCAAACATAGAGGTCTTCAAGGAAGCAACAAATAGCTTCCACTTTTTAGCCCTTTTAATATTAGCTGTGTATCTCCAATGGAATAAAATATACCACTATTTGGTTTAGAAGGAAAAAAGCACAACGTCATTATTTTACCTGTGTATGTATATAGTTGTATTCCTGTTCATTACATTTGCAGTATATAAGTTTCAACAATGTTCTGATTCTTATTTTTTTTTAAAACACATTTCTAGTCTTAATCTTCTTTACATCAGAAGTGCATTATGCAAAGAAATGCCTCAATAGAATCATTTGCATACATTACGTATATAGTTGTTGACAACAGTATACTGCAAAATGTGAAAAAAAAACATACCTCCAACTTTCAGAACATAATTATATTTCAATGCCTGCATAAATTGTCCAGGGAAGGTATGCGTATACTTCTTCAGCGTTTCATTAGTAAATCTATTTCCTAGCCACAAATTGCTTTTTCTTCATATTTAGTGCATCCACTCGCGGCATTTGATTTATTCTGAACCAGTTGATTAGAAACATCTGAAAAAAAACCTGCTCCAACATCACACTTGCTCAAGGCAATATCTCCTCTGGGTAGTGTTTAATGGGATATTAAAGTAATATACACTTAAAATTATGTTTTTTGATTATTTTGATAATAAATTAGTTATTTTTTTTACTTTCATTTGAATAGATTTTCCAAAAAAACCTCGCTAGAATGTACACGCATTTCCTGATCAGTGGTGAGTGATAAAAGTAATCACTTCAGGGCTGGCAGTAAACATAACACAACTTTGAGATGTATTGCAATCAATATTACCCAGCATCCTCCTGAATGACTGACATCAATATTATACAGTGCTCAATGTGATCTGGCTCCTCTTACATTTCAAACCTTGGCTGATGTTGAATTGCATTATGTTTTGTTTGTGATTTACTCTCTGCTCTGCTTTCGTTAGAGAGCTTTACCAAACATGCTGTGCAAAACTATCTGTTGGTTCTTTACAAGAGGAAAACTTTAATATGCCATCATCACACTTCTTCTACTTACATCGCACTTTAGCATCGATAGCTTATTGCTCCCACACACCTTAACAAGTGGTCAGCAGGAAATATGGTTTAAATGTGCAACATGTGCTATGGTGGGTCTCCGTGGTAATTATAGTATAGATGCAGTTTTCAATCTCATGCACTTAACCTGTTATTAAACTGCAAGACTTTCGCTTTAGTTATATATACAGAATTTCATTGCTTGCATTTTGACGTTGCTATTAAAGTGTAAAAACCAAGGGTGTAACTTTGGTTTGAGAAGTGGGGGGGACACGAAACAGGGGGACCTCCGCAATGAAACATTTTCTCAATTGAATTCCATTTCCTGCCTTTCTACAAATATATTAGGGACTATAGTGTTAACAAATCCAATACAAATGTGTGGTGTATATAATGAGTGTGCACACTTATCTAGTATCCTATCCATGTGAACCTGTTTTATTTGTGATGACCTCACATCCTCTAGGGGGGTCCGGCCCCGGGAAGATGTTTTTCTTTAAATTGAAGTTGAATGCATCAATCTGGTGCACTTTGAGGGCAACATTAAGAGATTTATTGATACAGCTCTCAACACACATATGAAACAGAACTGTATATATTTAAATAATCAAAAAACCATTAGAATATGCTCACAACCAATAACAAATCATTGATAAACTCCTCTCTCCTATCTTTATCTTACCTAGTCTGCATTCTTTCTTTTTATTAGACTAAAGTTTACAATCTAATCACTCAGAGTCCTTTACCTCCCTGAGCTGACGTTAACTCTCTCAGTCCGACAGGAGAGGACTCTCCCTCTCCTTATTGTTGAAACAGCTACTAATCTCCGTTAGCTCCAAGTTAGCACCAAATGCTAACAACAACACCCGTAACTCTCTCTGTCTCTATCTCTTTCTTTCTATCTCTCTCTCACAAGATGCGCTCGTGCCACACACACACAGACGCTCCTTCGTGACGATGACTGCTTGCGTAAAAAAATTATAATAAACACGTTTAAAAAGTGGGGGGGACACAAATGGGATTCTGAAAAGTGGTAGGGACATGTCCCCCCTGTCCCCATTGGAAACTACGCCCATGGTAAAAACTATGAGGTCAAGCAAAGAACATACTATAAGAGCAAATGCAATCTGTAGGATTAATTGTGTCCATGTCTTTGCTTAAATTGTTTTGTTTTGTACCAATAATAAATAATATTGGTAAATAATAATAAAAACATTGCCCGCCTCCGCTCCTCACTCTCCTTCCCAGCTGCTGAAACCCTCATCCACGCATTCATCACTTCAAGACTGGACTACTGCCACAGCATCCTGCATGGTTCATCATCCAACATTCTAAATACATATACATATCCAGAACTGCGCTGCCCGCCTCCTCCTCACCCACACCCGCTCCAGAGACCACATCACCCCCGCCCTGCCCGTCAACGAATACACTTCAAAATCCTTCTGCTAACACACAAAGTTCTCAATAACCAGCCCCCCCCCCCCCCCCCCCCCCCCTACCTCACCGACCTGATCCCCCACTACACCCCTTCCTGCAGCCCTAGTTCATCAGAAGCGAACCTCCTCTCTATCCCCACACGAACCAAGCTCCGAACCTGGGGGGACAGAGCCTTCTCCATCGCTGCCCCCACCCTCTGGAACTCCCTTCCACAACACATCAGAGACTGCACCGACCCCCTCACTTTCAAAACACTGACCAAAACACACCTCTTCAGACTGGCTTTTAATTTGTGAATTATGTTGTGTTGCTGTTTTAATGTTTAATTCTGTTTGATCTCGTTTTATCACCACTAAAAAGCGTCTTTGAGCCCCTGAAAAATTGCTATGAAATTAAATGTATTATTAATAATATCACAAAGTAAAACAAACAATGTGTGACATAATACATACATATTATTTGTATTTGGTTCCTATAGTGGGGACCATTTTACTTGCAATTAAAAAAAAGTTAACTAAACTTGCTTTTTACTTTATCCAGCTTCACTGATCCCGAGCAGTGTGCAGATAAAACGTCTGACTCTCCCGAGGAATCAGAGCGAATGCAGCCTAAATCTGATTCCTTTCACTTTGTATTTTCTACTTCCATCCCATCAACTAGTATGTCTCCCTTTTAATGAAATGAGGAGATACAGTTGCACATAGGAAACCTTCAGCTCTTGCCCTTGTCAGCATAGATTTGGATATGTGATATTTAGTATCAGATGGGTATGTGTCAGGATCTTTATTGAAAAGGGTAAATAATAAAAACGCAAAACATTATGGTTGTGGCCAATTTAAAAAGAAATACTACCTATGATTTCCCAAGAGGCATTCGATATAGGTAGTATAATATCGAAATAGCAACATACTTGTATCCCCATGGATTAACTTGTGTTTCTTTTTGATGATTGAAACAAAAAGCAATGCCTAAAATACATGTTTAGATACAAGAGGTGCTAATGTTAACATGCTAATCCAACAGTGACACTGCCAACATTCCCATATTTGTAGCAAGTATAATGTTGTGACCTTCTTTTTTTATTTAAGCTTGTTAGCATGCTGAAATGTGCTAATACACACAGAATAGCTAAAGCTCAAATACATATCATTTGTTAAGGGGGAATGTGTTGTTTTCTCTTTGTTAGTCGAGCCAATAGTTGTCAAGACATTTCACTAGAAACCAAAAATGTCCCCCTCATCATGGTGCTATATTACAAGTAAGGGGATAACCAAGTTAAGCATGTCTTATCCTCTTAGGAACATGGATATTGGTGCGATAATGTAATACAAATCCATCCATTGGTTGTCCAAAAAGTGGTGGATGAACCTGAAGACTGACATTCCCATCCTTTAGCCACAAGATTAGCATAAAGCAAACAAGCTAAAGTAAAATACAAAAAGATTTCATAAATCAACAATTCATCTGAGTTGTTACACATTCCCTAAAATGCAACTAAGCACAACGTCATTGAAAATACAAATACTCTAACAAACATCATGGAACATATTGAGAGAAAAGCACACATACACACTGAAAGCACCCACATAATAAAGATGAAGCCCGTCTTAGGAAGTTTTAGAGATGTTTTAACACAACACACACACACACACACACACACACACACACACACACACACACACACACACACACACACACACACACACACACACACACACACACACACACACACACACACACACACACACACTGGCTTGTTTACCGGATGGGCTGCATTGCATTAGATTGGTCGTGCCGTCTGCTCCACAGTTATGGATTCATGCTTCATCACCATGGCATCTCTTTTAGCGTTGATTATAATTCCCAGAAGCCCTTAATTAAACCGTGTGCAGCTAAGGCCTTTTTGTTTTTTTTATAATTATTTATCTCTGAAGAGAGAGTGAATCCCGTAGATTTATTGACCAAGTCTCCCGGAGCAGTGCAGATCAACAACAGGCCAAGTACCCATAAATAGCCCCACCAAACAACTTGCTCTAACTGAAGTCTGCTTGTGAGGCACATTTTCTGTTTTTATTTCATTTCTTCACTGCTTAATCACTATTCCAGGGTTGTGTATTCCCGAGACCTTGTTGACTTTGATGTCTTTCTTTGGTATTTGGTAATGCCGCAGCTATGTTAAGGGGAGATTTGAGATTCCCCTAGGCAGTGTAACAGCCCAGTTGACATTCAGCCGATGTCATTTGGCTTTTAAAATATCGAGGAAGCTTGCTGTTTTAATTACACCACATTTCAGTGTCAACTGGGGTATTTAAATGCCCATAAAAAACAAGATACATTAGAGGTTAGCACAAACAGTTTCATAAACAACTAAAATACCATTAGTGTTACAACCACACATCTAGTTTTCAGATGATGTTTTTACTTCCTGATGTGTTTTCTTAATTTAAAAACATGTTCAAGCTTTGGCTGAATTTGCAGAAAAAAAATAAACTGTAACGATGTTGAGCTGGTTGAAATATCAGTCACACAGCACCTTTTTGAAGGTGGATATTTCACATAATCTGGTAGGTATTGATTCAGCAAATAATGTGAGCAGTGCTGCTGCTCTCTTCTCTGCTGACTGCTCCGACCACACAGACTGACTTGCTGGAAGAGTAAGCACTTTTCACTTTCCAGTATGTATTTAAAATGACCCCCATGCAGGAACAATTGAGACCACTAATCTGGTGCACTGGGTCTTTGATCTCTAACATGCATTCAATAGGTGAGTAAGATTAGCCTTAGCAAGCCGTTGCATGTCAAAGAGATCGGTACATTTTTTGAGAATCACTGTAAAATATAATAATAATATTAATAATAATAATAAAGCTTTATTTATATAGCACTCTACATACAACACATGCAGCTCAAAGTGCTTTACAAAATGACACATCACAAGTTCAAAACAAACAACAAGAAATTCCCCTCAGATTATTTGTTAAGAACTTTAAATGGTGCATGCAGCAAAATATAACATTTGATCAGGTTAATAGACTCCAGGAGGTAAAATGTATGATAATAAAAATAAAATAAATGGTTTCTCTCTGACAGATAAGACACAAGACAACTGAGACGATGCGATGGTATAAAATATGATATAAAACCCCATAAAACAAACTTAACGGTACAACCGAAATGAAAATGAAAATATTAAAACCTATAAAATAAATAAAACCATATAAAGGTAGGTAAATAATAAAGACTAAAACAGCATTAAAGTGGGGGGTTGCTAGTAAAAAGCTAATCGAAAAAGATGTGTCTTTAGCTGCCGATGCCCAACAACTTGTCCCTGACTGTGTTAAAAAACAAAATGAGGTGCACCTTGCATTAAGATGTGTTGCCCTCTAAACTTAGTTGTATAAGCTGAGTTTTGTGTGATCAAGCAGAATCCTGAGCTAAAGTGCATCTGACAGTAAAACTGTATATGAAGTTTTATTAAACTTAAATCAGCTGAGTTTGTATTTATGGCTCTACCTTAATTGTTTTACCAGCCTGCAAACAGCACTGCATCAGCACCTCCTGGCCTTTTATTATTTTACAGATAATGCTTTCAACAGTTGATGCATAATTCTTCAGAGAGCAGAGGGTGTGCCGGAAAATAGGGCCTCCCATTCAATTACTCAGGAAGTTTGGAGTGATTGAGACGCATTAACCGCAGACATCTCACAATGGATCCAACCGGAGCCACTGATAACAGCACACTTTGATGTTTGAAATTGCACCTGTCCTTTTTTATAACTTATTGATTTGATTTCTAGTGAAAGGACTGGGTTTCCTCTTTCACTGCACAGGTACATGTATCCCTCAAATTTCCCAAATGTGTAATTCAAGACAACTAGTTCGCTCAGGACTGCCCATTGTTGTGATGGTCCGTGAAACCCCAAAAGTCTGAATAAAGGTTCAAACGAGTCAAACTGTAGGAAATAAAATATTGGGACTGTGAAGGTCCTATAACATCATACTGCATACTAATTAGCATCATGCACCTGGTGGTTGCGGGTATAGTTTGTATTTCTTGAACAATACGCCTTCAGAGCAATGGCGGTTAATTGTTGGGTTGACGAAAACATTTATTTTCACTCGAATGGGAATTTTTTTACGGACTATTGGGTTTCTGCTGAATGGGCTGCGTTGAGCAATGGCCTGACCCCAGTCACTCATGCATCTTGGAAGTCCAAACTCAGTGCAATATGTATTATAGATAGATAGATAGATGGATAGACAAATATATAGATATATATATAGATAGATATACAGATAGATCGATAGATACTTTATTGATCCCAATTGGGAAATGTTTACGTTGCAGCAGCATAAAAAACACAAGGCAATGTACATAAGATAAATCAAGACACAATGAATAAACAGTCCAACGTATTTCAGAAATAGAAATAAACCATCATCCCCGGCATTTCAAGAAGAAAAACTGAGTCTTTCTGCCGTGTACGGGTCCGTCCCGGAAACTTCACGGGACGTTGTCAGGGTCACCAATGTAGGGCCGAGAGAAAGAGAGTCGGAGGCGGTGCAATGAAGGTGCAAAAAGGTACTTTACTCAAGAGCTGCAAAGGACATGTTGTCGGGTCGCAGCCCGGGACGACAAGAGAAAGAGCCAGGAGGGCACACAATATATAGGGAACCATAACATGTCCGTGTGGGAACAATAGCTCCAACTGTAGTTCCATGTAAGAATTATGTCCCAGTGTATAAATAGGTGGTCACCACAATGTGGACAACATACAAGTGGAAATGCAAATTCCCAGTAACAAATATAATGCAGGATATTATTGTGCAAGAAATGATTATTCAAAATTAAATAGAATATGAATGTAAAATGTATAGTGGGAGTTTAAGTCCAGTAATCAGGAGAATTAATTATGAAAACAGTTTTGATGGCACGGTCAGAAACAGAACTTAATTGTGTTGTTGAAGCCTTTTCTCACATATAGTTCACTACCCTCATTTCCCATATTTAACTGAACTGAATTGCCAAGACAGTACACAGAGCCACGGTGGATACAATCGTTGTTGTGTTGATGCTGATCTCAGTTGCGTTATGTGATAACTCTTCATAATCCACCAAGCACATAATGCATATCATACCGTTAAAGCTATGCTGTAGTCATGTCCTTAAAAGCTACTTCCCGCCGTATGCACATCACGCCTCCGATGTTTCATTTACTTTGTAATGCATCTTCTTGCCTCATCATGGTGATATTATTCATGAAACACAAACACCAATTATTATAATATTTGCAGCTTCTGCTCCACGCTTGTTTTCGTCTCATCACAGGGCATTACGAAGGCACACCAGACTCTGATATGATAGATCAATTTATTTCCAGTATTGTGCAGTCAACAAAACAAAATCAGACACAGGTGCAGTATCAGATGAAGTGCTTTTTTATTATGTATACATCAATAGAAAGTGTAATGAGAAATTTAAGCCGATCCAACAGCATGAATTCGGGACTAGCAGCGTCAAATGTTTAGGCAGCTCGAATGTAAATACAGATAATGATTATGGCATCATGCCCCGAAGCAAACCAAAAAAGAGAGGCAAAGGTTAACACTTAGATACAGAATCCAAAAACTTTATATCATATGGTGATTTAGCACAAATCAAAGAAGGAGTACTCTCTGTCTTGATAAGGTATCACCACCATCTTTTCCTGGTGATATCACATGATAACATTGTACTCCTGTAATGTGTCTATGCTAAAGAGGAATCAACGGATGACTTACTATGGTGCCTGCAAATAGATTCAGGTGGACTGAGATCTCCGGCCTTTCCGAAATAACTCAATCTAACATATATTTGCTATTTAGAAAAAGTAAGCTGATCAACATGAAAAAATACCCTTAAGGTTTAGTTGATTCATTGGAGTATTTGAAGCGTAGACCAACCTCGAGTTGAATGAGTCTGGTTAAGAAAAGATGGTGCAGTATTCCCATTGGTCCATAGTGTATACCAAAACAGCAAATAACCTGTCACTTACAATCCGAGGGGCTTGCTAAAAAGCTTATACATGGGGGGTCCTCTGATGCTGCTGAGTGACTGCGAGTGATTGGAGTCCAACCGAATGGCGACCCTCCTCTTTTGAATGGAGTAGTCCCAGAGAGATGAAGAAAATGTAATTTGAGATAGAGATCTTCGTCAACTAGGGCTTTATAGAAGGTAATCTCATTGGGAGACGATGCAAAGCTAGCTTGTATAGATAGAGGAGAATGGAGGCCGCTTGTGGGGAGGAAGAGGGAATACAATGATATCATTATTCGTAGGCTTTTTGCTGTTAATGTAAGCAGGAATTTCTAGGAATGCCATTGTGATGGCTTTATGGGTTGTAATGATGATTACTCTACATAGTTAGTCCAGTATATCTTAACATATATTTGATGGATTGACAAAGAAGTCTATAAATACCTTTATGGTGCCCAGAGGATGCACCCTAATGACTCTGGTAATCTTCAGACTGTTCCTCTAGAACCACTAGCTTATCAAAATGTTCTCTAAAATATCTTATTTCCAGTGGATGAAAGGGCTAAAAAATGTGGTACAGACATCCCCGATTCTTTATATTAGCGACACGATCAGGATCATATTTGGATTTGAGTCAAATATCAACCATTCTCGGATTGGATTGGATTGCCATGGAATTTATAATAGTGTGTCACATAATGTTGACTTTAGCATTTAGCTCCAAGCCTGATGGAACCACACACATGGCACCAGATTTGTTTTCACTGATCTGACAGGAAGCATTAATGACTTCTGATAAGGTATAGCACTTTATGAATAGTTTACCAATGTACTGTGTGATGTGTATAGCCATATTGATTTACTTTTATTAATTAAAGCAGGCTTGATGGGTGATTGTAAAGTAGAGAGCTAAAGGTTGGATCACAACTTGCCTCGTAGATGACATTAAGGACAAATTGGTACTAGTTAGGCATTCATAAAAAAAACACATTGTTGACACCAGTCTTGTACAAATGGTATAGCATTTCTTATATCGACTGACTTGTGTGTGCTACCAATCACAGTTTTTATTGCCCTGCCACAAACTTATAATGCAAAAAGGACAAAAGCTCACCAAACCTAATTTACAGTACCTTATAGTACACATACGTCTGAAATATCAGTCCTGAAATGGACCTTTCAAAGCTGTCACAGAAAACAGCCTATTGTCAAAATAGATAGCATACAGGCGAATACACCTGCTCCATTTTGTGTGTCCCTCTGTCTGAAAGTGTGTGTGTGTGTGTGTGTGTGTGTGTGTGTGTGTGTGTGTGTGTGTGTGTGCGTGTGCGCGCGCGCGCGTGCGTGACCTCCGATGTGAGTTCATGTGGGGGAGTCTTCAAACTAAATTCACCATGGCCCTGGTGGAGGTTAATGTTGGTCCTCCCATCTGCTGTTTTCTAATCATCCCCTGTTATCTATGAAAAAGGAGAGTGGAGAAATAAGGTCGTAGCGGGCAACAGCCATCTTTTTTCATTTACCCCTCCGCTCTCCTGGCCATTTCACCATCATTTGTGAAATCAGCTGTAGCAGCGGGAGGAGAGTTTGCACAAAATATACTTCCTGGAGTGTCTATTGCATGCCGAGAGGAGAGGAGGAGGCAGCAGCGGCTGAGAATAAGTGAGAGAGGGGAAGGTAATGAATAGAACAGTTGGAAAGCTTGCTGGAGATGGCCCCTGAACATTTGTCACTCCAATATGACTTGTCTGTGTTGTGAGATTGGATTTTGGTTTATTATTGTTGTTTTGCAAAAAGGGGATGTCACTGTTTGGCTGAATGCCAGCAGAGAGGTACATGATAGTGGGCCGGGCGCAATGTTTGTGATGGGAAAAGAGGCCGTGTTCTCGCCTCGCACTGTATCCTGTGGGATTCCAACAATAATATGCGACTCCTGCCCTTTGCACGCCTCATGCATGAGCACAGAACGAAAGCAATCTAATCCTAGGGCCTATTCTGAAAGAGGGCCATGGCGCAGTCACGCTACCTTATTGTTCCTCTGGGGGAAGACATAGGCAAGTGGTGGCTGTTGGCACATCAACTCAAAGCACTTCAATACATTGTGACTGGCCATTCTAATACAGGATACTTTGTTCGCATGCTTTCTCCTGAAGTGTTCTCCTGACCTTGATTCTGCCCTTTCGGTCCATTTTTTTAAATGTCTTCAGACTATCTTTGTAAAGAATGTCTTCCTGTACTTTCAATAACTATTCAATAAGACTTCCACTTTTGTATATCCTTCCTTCCGCCCTTATTTAATCACTCTCTATTTTTCCGTCCTGTATATTTCTGCCTCCACCCTCGTTCTTTGACTTCCTCTGTTTCCTCTTGTCCTCCTCTCTCTGGAGGAGCCCTTGGCTTGAAGCACTCTTGAGAAAATGAAGGGGGCAAATATACATGTGTGATGTTCAGAACTGGATAATGGTGCACTTGTTCAATGTAATTGGCCTGGAAAAGCACTGTAATTTGTGACTGGAGAACCCTGACTTGACTTGAGAAACATGTAAATGTGCAGCAGTGGAGCCCCTTGGTTAATCAGTTCCCACAAAGAGAATACTTTAAGTTCATTAGTGCGCCATCTGCATATTCGCCCTCATAAAGGAAGAGTTAATCCCAAATGAGATGGCATGTTTCTATCATAAAAAACTGGTTTATTTCATATGTTCCCCCTGTTGCCCCAACTGCAATGTGTTTGAGTGATCATAGTAAAACGTGATGTCTCTCTAGTCAATCAGCTTATGCTTTATGCAGCTGTAATATCCCTTTTATTTAACCACATGCAATAATAGGCCTAGTAGTCAACATTTTATAGGTCATTGAGGCTGCTTCAAACATTTTAAACATGTCATAAAGCTATGTCTAGAACATAAACTGCTATCACACCACAACAGAAACAAAAGCATGAGTCTTTGGGGATAGTATTGCATAAAATGACAGTCTAAATAAAGCAGACAAAAGGAACATGTCTGTGAGGATTAACGCTGTACAAAAAGATGCATTTCACCACCTAATGATGGCCATCAGCTTGCTAGAGTGTGGGGTATGGAAGAAAAGCAAAATAAAGAATACTGAATAACGAAGGTTATATATTGTAACCCAAGTTCTGTGAGAACAGGCTAAGCCCTTTAATAAGCTGTTTACACCCAGTGGCTAAATGTAGCTATTTGTTTTACATATGTCCGTGTTGACTATACCAAACAAATAAAACCCCAAGTTTACAAATAAGTCATTAAAAAAACTCAATTAAGAGACCAGAATATTCAATATTCCATTAGTCCTTAATTACCATCTACCATCCAAATTCTATCAAAAGTTCCAAAGATTTACTTTCAGCATAATTCTTTGAAAAAGGTCGACACCACTTAAATGACACACGGGTAATTCTACTAATAACTAAACAGAGAGAGACACCCCTTTTCACGGAGAGACTCATCGGGGAAGAATCCAGGAAGTTTATAGACCTTAATAAGCTCACCTTAGTGTAATGACTCAGTACAATGGTGGAGATCTCAAATTACTCATACATTCAATCCATAAACCTGCAATAGCTGATTTTACGACCTCGGGGCAGCCAAAAACAAAAACATTGGAATGTTATTACCGTATAAAGTTGATATGGTGAACTTGTTAGCAAAAATGCACATGTACTCAGCCAGTAGATAACGCAAGCATCCAAATGGAGTCGTGTCAATATGTTGCTCCTTTGCAGCTGTACCTGTAACACAAAATTAATGAGCACAAAAAAAGTACATTCCAGCTGAAGACATGTGAGAAAGCTCTGTAAGGCTGGGGGAGACTGTGGATTTATTTCACTTAAAAGCAGTCATACGATCCATTGTTAATGTAACAACATTGATTATAACTCTCCCATTACACCTGTGTGTTCCATATTTTATAAGAATACAATACTAGTAATTATTCAGCCTTGAAAAAAACATTTTTCACAGACATCTCTTGGATGAAAGCCCTTTAAAAGCAGATGAAAACTAAATATGTGTAGCTCCGGTGACAACATCATCCACTCATAGTTTTTCTTTGCTGATTGACAGCCAGTGTGAGGTGGGTCTCAATTTGGCTTGACATCGCTGGCTGTCTCCCAAAATATCTCTTTGGGCTCGTCAGCCCTGGATTCCTGGATGTTACCCACACTGCAGGAGGAAGTGATGCGATGGTGGAGGGATGGGGGGTGGAGAGAGTTGAAAACAAAGCCATCAATGTGATTGGTTGTCTGGACAGAGGCCAAAGTGAAGACAGAAGGAGGGAGGGAAGGAAGAACACAAAGGGGGAGGGGGAGATGTCTTCAAGCCTTTTAAGTGCCCTCTGGAGGGGTCAAGAGGATGCCAAATCTGTGTGGCGTCTCTGTAGTGACTCCCAGCGTGTGTGTGAGTGTCCTTCTGTGTACCTGTCTGTGCCGATCTGTCCCTTTGTCTTGTGTTTGTACCTACACTGTAGATGTGTGTTAGGAGGAGTCCATAATTGCCCCTAAGGGAGTGTGTGTGTGTGTGTGTGTGTGTGTGTGTGTGTGTGTGTGTGTGTGTGTGTGTGTGTGTGTGTGTGTGTGTGTGTGTGTGTGTGTGTGTGTGTGTGTGTGTGTGTGTGTGTGTGTGTGTGTGTGTGTGTGTGTGTGTGTGTGTGTGTGTGTGTGTGTGTGTGTGTGTGTGTGTGTGTGTGTGTGTGTGTTCACTCACATGTTGTCCACCCGTCTACCATTGTTAGCAGCCATTGAGGCAAAAGGTTGATTTGGATAACACTTTTTATTTGGAGTTTCAATTATGTCATTGAGAGTATATGAAGAGCTCCATCCAAATGGATATGAAGAGGGCTAGAAAAGCCAGTTAGTACCCTTGGTGCCCTCATTTTTTTATTATTTGTTTTGTCCAAAATCATTAGAGAAAGCGTATCCCTGGTCCGCGTCCTGCTCTCAAAACTAGTAGAAACTTTACATCATGGGTTGGCTCAGTTCTCTTTTGCCTCGATCAAATTCACACAATTAATGTATTTCTGATTGTGACAGTATGGGGTTTAAGATAAATCCCATTGACCTTTCAATTTAAGGAGTTTTTCATTAAAATCAAAAGGAATTGTCGGGGGTTAATTGGCAATGAACACCTTGTAGTGGAGGTCAATTTTATATAATATAGTTATTGCTGCACAATGATGCCATTAACTGAGATGGAATTAAAATTATTAATTAAAAACATGTAGCTTATAATAATGACATTGAAATATTAGATAGTGCTTCTTTTAATAACTCAATTTCCCTATTTTTTTAATAATCACCCATGAGTGGGATACATGACAGATGCAACAGATACATTATTGCAACATAATATATTTGCAAGGGGATTCCTTTGCAATAAAAAAAACGGTGCTTTTAGTCGGGTGATGCTAAGCCAGTATGTTCGTTACATCATCATTTTTTTTCGTACACGAGCTTTTGCATACATTTGCTAATCAGTAAAACACTAAATCATGATTTACAGCTGAGGCTGATGGGGATGCCATTCGTTTTTACACTTATTTGGTCATAAACCGGCGTTGTACAGGGTTAGAGGAATTCAAATGTTGCTGATGGCATTAGATAAAAGTTAGGGAAGTTATTACAATTCATCCTGAGGGGGACATGAATGTCTGAACTGAATGTCAGAGCAATCAATCCCATAGTCCAACTGTTGAGACCTGTCACGTGGAAACCACACATTTCAAACTGCTACACTTGCGTTACATTCAGAGTCACCAAATTCAATAGACCTCATCCTCTGGCAGGAAAAACGCCGTCATTATTTCTGTGGTTTTCATGTTCAAACAAAAGTGAAAATCTATCCTGCTGTTGGATGACATGTCACTGAGTCAATCATTAAAATGGAACAAATAAAATAAAATAAATATCCACATCAGACACATATTTGTTTGTGTAAACATTTGTCAATGGTTCTCGTCATCTCGTCAGATGATATGTGTATTTCTGCCAGATGCTCATATTTAGTTTAAAGCCTGTATCTCATAATGATTATGAAACGCCAATGACAAAAAAAAAAAAAATGAACTTAAAATATGAACATCAGAAATGCTGAAAATAAAATCTAGTCACAGACAACTCTGCTTTTCTAAAAAGAAAAAACGTATGTATTGATTTTCTGTTTTTTGAAAGGAATTCAAACCTTTAAACTATAGCTAAACCAAACTGAAACTCCAATAAATTATCTTAACTTAAATTAGCATTAATACGTTTTTAGAAAAAGTCAGCATCTACATGAAGATAAACACTTGTTTCTCTTTCATTGGCTTTGTCCTTCTTTCTCCAAAAGTTAACTTACTCGCATCATGATACTTGGCTCTATGTATTAGCCGGAGCCCATATGTGCTGTTTCACCACAGAGCTGTGACGTCTCCTGTCATAAGCTTGTCACCATACACCCCATCATGTCCCTGCCTGATGCCATGCCAACCAAAAGTGGTGATTCACAGCCAAAAAGGGTTTGTTCTCACACTATGCATGTCCTTTCTGCCATTTTCACCTTCCCGCGTGTTGTTTCCACTCTCACTCCTTCTGCTTGTCCTTCTGCTTGTCTGTCTGCTGTCTTTTCTTTTTTCTACTATAACTCCATATTCATCCTCCTTCATTGCTGTTTCCTATACGCTTTTCTAAAACTTGATTTTTCATGCAATCGGATCCTCCCAGGATAATGTGATTGACCACGGTGAACGTTTGAAACACTGCGATGGGTTATGAAGTCAATGGAATTCATTCTACTCTAATCCGAATTCATTACATTACATTAGACAGAGGCACCATTCAGTCGTCCATTTGTCATTATCTGAGAAATGGCTACAATAGACGAGAAAAAAAAGGAAAATCAGTATTCACACCAAATTAGTTTAGCTACGGTGAATAGCAGCTATTTCCATCACAGGTATTGTAATGGGGGAAACGGTTATGAGGCGGCAATAATTCGGAGGTGTTTGAAGAATAATTGGAATAAGAGAAAAATGAAAAAAATAGAAAACACACACTCATATACACAAACATGACAGATGTGCCTCCAACTGTTTGTAATGAAGGGCATTCGCCGTTCAGTTCTGGCTCTCCCACTGTCAACACAAGCCTTTCACACGGGGCCTCCTTCCCTCCCTCTTGTGCCATCGTGTCTGGCCGTCCCTCTCTCACATTTCTCTCTCAGTCAGTCCAGTTTGGGGCAAAGGAGGACAGAATGTGTAGGAAAAAGAGATACAAAATGAGGATCGAGGGCGCAGATCTGCAGGCCAGCTTGGAGACCAGCGTGGGGTCGTACTTCTCACGTCTCATTCCACCAGACCCACGCGGGGGCTTATGTGCACAAAAGCGCCTACTGTACCTGGGCATCTGCGGAGCTCCTATGGGGGGGGGGGGGAAGAGTGGGGAGTAACGCAGGCCTCGGCACCTCTTTAGCAGCCAGGCAATCTGCTCCGTGGGCCCCGCTCTGCCGGTTGGTCGGCAGAGGACACACACACACTCACTCGCACACGCGCACACACACACACACACACACACACACACACACACACACACACACACACACACACACACACACACACACACACACACACACACACACACACACACACACACACACACACACACACACACACACACACACACACACACACACACACACACAATTTGCAACCCGCCCACCCACTGAGGAGCATGGTCAGAGCTGAGGCAAGATGGTTGATGAGGCACAACAAACACATGGGCTGATGCAGCCTATACTCACTGATGTATTTGTACACCAGTGATTCACAACAGGGGGTATGGGGAGTATAGTTCCAAAACAGAAATTATGGCTTGATTAATACAAAAAAAACATCCGCATTTTCGTGTTTAAGAGGAAAACAAACATGGCGTTAGGAATACCAATTGAAGTGATAGCCATTGCATTGTGACAGTAACCAGGAAGCTACCCAACAATACCTCACTGTTGTTAATAGACTGGTGTCATGCCTTAAGGCTATGATTCCCCGATAGACATAATTAACTACTTAACAATTAGCTGAGTAAATAATAAACTCAAAAGTTGCCTCTAGTGATAACAGAGTTTAATCGTCTAAAAGTAATGGACAAACTGTTCCGAAAGCTGCTGAAATTAAACGTTGAAGTTAAAAGGTAGAAATATAGCTAGCTTTGAATAAATACATTAAATACATTCATAAGAGGTTGAAACAGTGGAAAGGCCCGTTTGCTCCTCAAATGAAGAAGCCCTAAAAATTTCCAGAAAGCGAAAACCCAGATTACCAACAGTCCACTACCTCTAAAAACCAACACCCACTTCTACCAATGGCAATTATTTAGTAAATAGACATTTTACATTTGACTTCTGTTGCGAATCAGTTTGAATGAATTGTTTCAATTGTCCAGGTTTAGGCAAAGTTTTACATTTGTTGCAAAGAGTTTTTTCTTGTTATTAAAGAATGGGCCCAGCAAAAGTCAAATGTCAGTCCAATGGTACATTTTAGGGACTGTTGCGGTTGTAGGACAATGGGCATTCGGAGCAATGAGATGTCACCATAACAGCTCGCTAAAAGACAAAGTGAAACATGAGCAAGGGGTTACCTTGGTTGGTGATTGGCGAATGGTTACACAAGCCAAAAAATGACATCATAAAGTGGCAAAAAGTTTAGTTTTTCCTAAAACTTTCAGAATCTCTTTCCACAGATGGGACACACGTTTATGTATAAAAGACAAAAACAAGTTGATTTTGCATAATAGGTGACCTTTAAATAGAATAGCAACAGTGATGTAAAAGTAGAGGGATAAATGGTTGGAACATTCTGCTCCCCCCGAACCAAACTTAACAGTTAATTATCATGAAATATTAAAGCAAAATCCACTTTTTCACTTCAATTATCAATTGAAATCCACAAGATAAACACTTTACTTGGCAGGCAGGGTCAATGAAGGGGTACGAGTTCTAATCAGATTGGTGTGTCAGGGTACAGTGCTTAAACTCTACACAATCTTATAGAGCTAAATAAATTAAACCCAACTTGCATAAACAAACATTCTGCAAATTAACAATTCAGTGCTAGAGTAACAAGGATAGCTTTTTTTTTAATGTGGCAACAGATGTTCAGGCCATAGCAATTTGTATGAGAGTCAGAAACAAAACAGCCCAAGATGTGTAGCTAACTAGCAGTTGACATCTTCGTATCCCTTGAGGTCACTTCCTCCCACGCCTCCAGAATGCACTCTCCAGATAGAAACATGGGTCCCCCCCCAAATCCTTACCCCCTCCCCCCCACCCAACCTCACTCCACTTCCCTTTCCTCTGTGGAAGTGCTCAGGGCTTCTGGAGTAAGAAGTGAACAGCTGTTTGAATTAAATCTGCAAGAGTGAGTCTAGACGGGGCCAGGTTTATTGAAGCGATGTTGACTGTCAGATTGATGGAAGACAAGGGGGAGATGGCTCCGCTTGTTACAGGCAAAGCCAATCTGGATCCTCTGGCTGTAAGCTGCTTCAAATCTTGTCTGCTTGATGGGGAGATTAGTTGTAATTCTGAGGACATAAATACAGTGTTAGCTTGGATGTGAAGCTGGCCGGAAAACCCGAACATACGGATATAGAGAGGTAGTCCAAACACATACAGTAGATATTCCTATTGCTTGAGCCCATGCTTTTACAGCCAATTCTTAGTGTTTCTTTTTGGTTTTTATCAACAATCCTGATATCAAGCATCCACCAATTCAAAAGAACAACCTACCCCAGAAATATAACTTTTCAAAAGTAAAGACAACTTCTTTGTATTAGAGCTGTTGGTGACAAAATAAGTCCACATTTAATTTGGACTTTGTATTGTATTCAAGCCTTTTCACTTACCACTACACAGGAAGCTAGATACCAAAGTTAACAACAATTACACAATTAAAACACATCATTAAAATGGGTTTAAATACATACAATTATAAGTTATTAGTTAGTCATTTGTTATACATGAGGCGGACCAATTCAATTGTTCAAATTAAATATGATCATCTATTGTTTCATACATATGTTTAGGTATTCAGGTTCGACAAATTCCAAATATCATACTTGACCATTAAAAAATACATGAATCATTTGTATGATCATTTAGAAACACAATCTTGCCTGATTTTTGTATTGGTTTTTAATGACGAGAGAGACATTTCTGATTTGTATTGAATTAGAGAACAAACACAAAAAAGCTCAATTGCCTAAATACTTGAAAGCCTGGATAAACTCCCAGGTATTTTACTACAGCCGGTCAAACATAGTCACTCAATTTCATGGCGTGTGTAAGTACCACTGAACACTTTGCCAGAAACATTTAGTCTTTTAACTGTACTGTTTGACTCTCATAAGTTTGACAGACATTTTGATATGACTTGTAAAATATTTATTAGCACATTGATTTGCACAGCAACCAGTGGCATCGTATATTTGCCACAGTATCCAGTGTGTCATTGTGTGTGGCATCCTATAACAGCTTCCACTGAATTAGTGTGGTAGCATCTGCAGCAGTGTGTGTGTAAGAGGTGTGGACGCCGATCGTGTCTCACCAACTCTTTTGAAAGTGACTCTGACAGTTTGGATAACAGTGCTAGGCTGCTTCCTCACTGCCCACACACACAAAGACACAGCGACACACCGCCGCAGTCACATTGCCTTCAGATGGCTGCTCCTCCAACGCCAAGTGTAAAGGGCCAGCTTATAATTAACTTGCCTGCCAAGTGGTATTATATATCATCAAGGCCTCTACATTGGCCTAGAGGAAGCCCCAAAAAGTACTATTGTTCACTGCCTAATAAGGTCAACACAGTGGCATGGTAAATTACAGCTATTTCAACCATTTAGACAACGAATGTCGCTATACTTCAATTCCTGCTTGGAACTCTCTGGGCCTGAAGGAGGGGGCGACCACATCCTATTATTCGGAGACGAGTTGGTGCATGTGTCACAGCCAAAATACTGTTCAATTATGATTTTTCCCAGGGAAGAGACAGAAATGCACGGATATACAGAGGGAAAAAGGACTGCGAGTGACTTTCAAGCCAAATGATGGCAATTAATGTTGTTGTTTATCAGCTTGAGGCAGATTTTTCCTCTTATTCAATTAACTCAGTGTGAGCACACTCATGTGGCTTGATGAGTGCCGTATCCATCTAAGTGGACACACTTTACGCTGCACTGTTCCTGTCTCCTCGTGCTTATATCGACCCCCCCCCTGCACTGTATGAGCCTCAGGTCCACATTGTATACTGTACACTATATAATACATCTTCATATGCTGTTATGGCAGTTGGTATGCAAGAACTGATTGTGGTTTACAGTTTTCTCCAAACAGGAAATTATTCAAAGCATGCAGAATCAGACGGGGACTTTGGCAAGCTAATGCCTATTTTAAATGTTTTCAAATTGTTAGAAATGATGCACATTTTACAATTGTTCTAACTCCAACGAATCACGTTTAGAAAATGCTGTTAGTTTGTAGTTCACTTTTGAGAATGATTTATTCGCAAGAAAGCTGAAAGCATTAAGTATAGGAAGTTATTGATATAGCCAAGCTATAGAGGGTCAAACGAGGCATTCAAACTTCACATTTTAGCGTCACTCTGACATAAATCTATTTTCTTGTTGTCTCTTTGCATTTATGTCTTCCATTTCACCCTGCCTGCTGTGGGTAACCTGTTCTTGATTGCCAATCTTATTCCGTTTTCTTTGCCTTATCCCTACTGCCCATTTAGCCTGATTACAGCGTAAACAACTTTTTAACTCTATCTGCCTTGCTTATTAAGTTTGGTATTGGTCGTACACACCGCAAAGACATTACCAGCATGCTAAACAGCTCCAAACCAACACTTACAGTAGCATAGGTGGGAGGGGGTTAGATTCACAGTGTAAAATGTTGCAAAGCTGTCTGAACATTTTCAGGGAAAATGATATACACTGAACAAAAATATAAATGCAACACTTTTGTTTTTGCTCCCATTTTTCATGAGATGAACTCAAAGATCTAAAACATTTTCTATATACACAAAATAACCATTTCTCTCAAATATTGTTCACAAATCTGAAAGAATCTGTGATAGTGAGCACTTCTCCTTTGCCGAGATAATCCATCCCACCTCACAGGTTTGGCATATCAAGATGCTGATTAGACAGCATGATTATTGCACAGGTGTGCCTTAGGCTGGCCACAATAAAAGGCCACTCTGAAACGTGCAGTTTTGCTTTATTGGGGGGGTCTGGGGGGGTCCGAAAACCAGTCAGGTTTAACCCTAACCCTAACATGTCACCCATTGAGCATGTTTGGGATGCTCTGGATTGGCGTATACGACAGCGTGTTCCAGTTCCTGCCAATATCCAGCAACTTCGCACAGCCTCAGGGTCTGGGGGGGTCCGAAAACCAGTATCTGGTGTGACCACCGTTTCCTCACGCAGTGCAACACATCTCCTTGGCATAGAGTTGATCAGGTTGTTGATTGTGGCCTGTGGAATGTTGGTCCACTCCTCTTCAATGGCTGTGCGAAGTTGCTGGATATTGGCAGGAACTGGAACACGCTGTCGTATACGCCGATCCAGAGCATCCCAAACATGCTCAATGGGTGACATGTTAGGGTTAGGGTTAGGGTTTAACCCTAGGGTTTTTGGACCCCCCCAGACCCCCCCAATAAAGCAAAACTGCACGTTTCAGAGTGGCCTTTTATTGTGGCCAGCCTAAGGCACATATGTGCAATAATCATGCTGTCTAATCAGCATCTTGATATGCCACACCTGTGAGGTGGGATGGATTATCTCGGCAAAGGAGAAGTGCTCACTATCACAGATTTTTCAGATTTGTGAACAATATTTGAGAAAAATGGTTATTTTGTGTATATAGAAAATGTTTTAGATCTTTGAGTTCATCTCATGAAAAATGGGAGCAAAAACAAAAGTGTTGCATTTATATTTTTGTTCAGTGTATGTGTGATTTACATTTGTGTGAATCCATTGATTCTGCCCTTATTTTGACACCAGGTGTGTCATTTCCTCTAAATTGAAGGCAGCATGTTGCGTTACAATAAATAGAGATTCAAAGAGGCTCTAAACTTTGTAAAGGTGGTCAATAGGAGGCTAGTTGTCCTCACTGCCTCCCCTCTGTCTCTCCACTCATTCATTTGGATTTTGTAATAAGGTCGAGGCAATTGATTGAATCCCTGGGACAGATGGCATGTACCAAAGACTGGCATTCTGTCTCTGTTCAAAATTGATTTAAGATTTGTTCTACTCTACATTTACATTTTTATTACAACATCTTCAATTTACAACACAGTACAGAAGACAATTCAGGTTACACAACATTTTGGATTAATTCAATCCCATCCCTCTATTTTACAAACCACCCACCGACCCACACACTCCATAGAAATGTTCAAAAAACTCTGAAGCCAGTGAGAACTTCAAATATCGTGAGGAGGTTTCCAACGTTGGACTATAATCTTTTTAGCTGCAATCAAGCCTGTTAGCCAGATTTTGCGAATTTTCCCCGTAAGGGAAAGGTGAGATTCATCATTTAGAAGATGTACAGCAGGTTCCATTGGTAATCTCAACCCTACCCAACCCAATCTGTAAGGGTACTAATAACCTTCCCCCAAAAGTGTAATACTCCTGGACACTCCCATACAACATGTAAGAAAGAGCCAATGGTTCCCTGGTGACAAAATGAACGATACGGGTCAGGTACCAATCCAATTCTTTATTATATTACATTTTTGAATGTATTCCCCCAGTTTTGACTAACGTTTATTTTTGTTACATAAAAAATATGGGTGAGTTGTTCCATAGACTTTTCTATCCTGATGTAGTCCATCTGGAGATCTTAACTCTTGCCAGTCTTGGGAATTAGAACATTAAAGGTAATTGAGACCAAATGACATCCCACTAATATTGCCGTTGCCTATCATTATAACACAATGGATTACACAAGTGATTTAAGTTGGGGTAGCTGTTCAAATTGGGTGTCACCTCGGCAGGTGTCACTCCAATGAAGTCCACCATTAATTGTAATGTTATATTATCTCCAGTAGGTGTATGGCCCCTCTGTGCTTTAAGCTACATCTGTGCTTGAACACACACCTTGTGTCTGATGGATGCTCAAGGCATACTTAAGTTATACTGATCTTTATATGGGTAAGAGATGGACTCGCAGCCAATCGGAACGAAATGAGCGGAGGGGGGATTGCTGAGTTTAACCTTGCTCCTTCTCAATTAGAGTGTCCACACATTTTTACATCTCAGTCCCAGTTTCGTCCTGTTTTGCCACCCCCCCCCCCCCCCTCACATTACTCTGTTCTACAGTTACACTAAACTAATTCTTGCCTGTTTCGCACAGACTATGAATAATGGGAGTGACCAAAAGGGTCGCTCAGCAGCAGTAGTCGTACAGGCTCTAAGCACTGTTTTGTTAGGCTTGACTAGCTTTTGTAATTATTTTTTTTCCCCCGCAACCTCCCATGACCATGTATAGCCCAAAACTGCAGAATTCAAATTACTGAAAACACAATATAATCACAAGCAAGTCTATTTAAATGTTAGGAGACTTTGTTTCAATCCATGCAAAGACGATTTAGGTCGGTAAAATGTTTTTTTATGTTGACTCCATTGATTGCATTGCACGGCAGATCCTTTAATCCGGGTAGGATTCGCTGAATGTAAGCAAATGTCATGTCCTGTTAAAGGAAATGAGAAAGAACAATCACAATGTAAATCCACTTTTGTCAAACATGCTTTATTAAATCTCCAATTGTGGTATATTCTTATCTTTGACTTTTGCTAATTTGCTGTGGCTACTTAAAAAGCTGTAATTATAAATGTATACATTGTCCAATTACATAGTACTCCTTTCATGGTGTTGATCGAAGATACATCGCTTGGCTTACAAGTCTATACGCTAGTTGTGTTACATCTTCTTACTATAGTGTAGGTCTTTGTGCATTGGCGTAATGACTGTTAATGGTTATTTCACTATAGCAATGTGAGAAAGATATCACCATATCCTGATAAACGTATCTAACAGGCCCTAATTACCTCAGCTTAATGAGTTACAATCAACAGATCTTGCCAGCAATCTCCCAGTAGCATCCTGGAACCTGTTTGGTTCAGAGGGGGGAGGTGGGGGAGCGATGTTCCTTAATGAAACCCAGCATGGAACCCTCCAAAAAGCCGAACACAGTGATTAGAAGCTTACACAAACACACAAAAAAGGCTGCAAACAGTGATTAGAATGTAATTGTAAGAGTTTAAAGGAAAAAGGGGATCTCTGTTGTTAAATCAGAAGAGGAATGGGTTAATTAAGAACAGCAAAGCGCATGGAGGGGCTAACCAATGGTCATGAGTACAAAATATTAAATAATTATTCATATCGGTTGGCGGGAAATAATTGCCACATTCTAACTTTGCAGATTAGGATTTGGAATTGCCTGAGCCAAACAAATGGAATTCTTTTCTGTGGATTGTAAAATGGCTCAGCTAACTGTTTCCCCGGCCTGAATATCAATAGAGGATATGATAAAGGAGGAATTAAACAAGTGAAAAAGTATAGTCTTCTACCACAAATGTCATTATCTTCCTCATCCAAGGCCGTTCTGGGGTCAAGTGGTTCTCTCTGCATGTGGTCAACCACGCTGAGTCACTTCTGACAGGTTCAACGCTGGGTTTCTTGACCTCGAACAGGCAGTTCCGCCCACTCTGCAGCCTCATTGGCCAACGTGCTTAACCCCCCTCTGTCTGTCAAATTGTAAAAGGCGGGGTCGAGTAGGAAGCCGTTTCCCCCGGGAACATCTAATGATGACAAGGGCTTCCTCCGAGGCTCATTAAGAATATGATCTGGAGGAGACTCCCTTAAAAGCACATAAAAGCCACTGGATGTCTGGATGTACAAGCAGCTGAAGCATGTTCTCACCGGGATTACTGGCCAATTTACCGAGTGTGAACTAGAGCAGCTCATGCACAGGCCCTGGAATCCTCGAGGCCAGTGCATCACAGAGTTGTTTCAAGAACTAAGAGCTTAAGATAGACTGCACTGATGAAAAAAAATGTTTGCCGTTTCATGCAAATGGAGCGCTGGAACAAAGCAGCGGTGTGTCGTGACTTTGGCGATCCTGTCAGCATAACAAGACTGCTGCCCCTGACCCCCAACACTCCCGCCAGCTTCCTGCGTCCCTCGCTGTCTCCCTCTCTCACTCCTCCTTTCCTTCTGCTCGTGTCGGCCGAGAGTCAAAGTTCTCCCTTAATCAGCACAATGCTCTCGGTGGCAGGTGTTAGTGAGCTTTTTTCTGGCATCTTGATCACCCCTCGGGGAGCGCGTTGGCCTCCGATGCTGGGCGCACAGCAGGAGGTGTCATCGGAGGAGAGCCACCCACGGAGGCGACAGAATCAGGCAAATTGCTCTCTCCACAGCGAGAGGGAAAGGTTAGGGCCACGGGATTAATCCGAGCGACACAGCGCACAGAATGACTGTAGGAGGTTATTGAGACGCATGTAGCTCACCGATAGCAGCTCGCATTAATGAGCTAACGAATGTGGAGGATGTCTGATGAGTAAGGAAGTTGTAAACATCTTTTTAAGTAGCCACAGTTTTTTATTAGATAGAATGTGGTTTGGTTTTTCAAGGCAGCTACACATGTTGAATATTTTTTCAGAAATATGTCAGTATACCTTCATGTACAATTTTGGGTTGCTTGTACTTGACTATGTCCATGTTATGGTGCTTTTCGACATGCATTTGAGCTGTAGTTACTTTTCAGTTAATATTTTACATAAATATGTATACTATAAGCTGCTGTTCTTTTAAATAACTGTGATTTCAAAGCAAGAATTTCTATTAAATCTACTAAATGTCGTCCTTGTTGATTAGGAATATTTTTAAAATTCTAACCTGAAGTGCCTTTCTAACTCTAGTATCTACACATGTTCAAATATCCTAAAATTGCTATATTGAGCAGTCAACATTGGAGCGATTATCTTTTCTTAAGGGGTGCGAATCCATCTTCACCTCACTTCACACATCTACATTTTCCTCCATCCATTCCGAATGTTCTGCAACTGCTGACGTCAACACTTGCCCCTCTAAAGTTTGTTCCTCCTGAACCCAGCTTTAGATGCCACTGCTAATTGGTTGACTGCTTCATACATATTGTATGCATGAAGCGGGAAAGCTTTAAGACTGTTTTCACCTGAGCAGTTTTGTTAATGACTATTTCCATAAATTAAAGGTGGCAAATTACATTACGGTGATTTTAATTCACCAAATATAGTCTTACTTTTTAGCTGTTAATTTCACAGTGGTGACCACCAGTGATTGACAAAAGGCAATGGCGAAAAGTTAGCTGTCACAACATATCTTTTGCTACTTTTTCCGAAAATGTTTAGTTTATCATATTGTTGCAAGTACCAAAATCTGCCAAATGAAATTCAAATGTAGTGGTAACTATTTTCTACTTTATCATACCTTCACTTTATAACCCAAACTCCATGGAAGTGCTGCGTATGTGTACAAACACTCAGCTGCTGACTCAGAGAAGCATTATCAAAGGAAAATGGCTCAATGTTGTCGATGCAAGTGCTGGTCAGCCAATCGGTTCTCCAAATGTAAGAGGCCTAGGATGAGGCTTCTAAGATTTCATGATCCTACGTTGCAGACTCTGCAGAACACACACATGTGGTCGCTGTTCTGCTTACTGAGGTAAGTTGTTGAGCTTTCTAAAGTGGTTTTAGGAGAGAGAAGCTGATTTTGGTGAGCTGCTCAACAGCGCACGTTCTCTCCTGCAGCTTCTGCCCTGTCACATTGAACTATCAAAGTGTGTGTGTCAGCAATCTCTGCTTGTCATGAGGGCTTTAGGGAGAGATTGGTTTCTAACATCCTCCTGTTGAAATGTTCCCGACAAGGCACGAGGTGGAAAAGCAACTAGGTTCAGTGAAAGGCTCTTTTAAAGACCAATGCGTAGATCTCAGGATTTTGTGAATTCAGACTCGTTGAACTAACCTTTACACGCAACAACATTCAGCTCGAGGCATTCAATCCTCATCTAAGTCTTCTTTGTGTTGACATGCTTTGACATGTTATTGTGAAGCTCATGGCCAGAGTATACACAAAGCCGCTAGTGGTCTGTTATTCGTAGAAGGTTCAGCTTCCCACTCCTGTGTGACAGCATATGATAAATGCCTACGCTGCTCATGATCAGTCCAAGCAAGTTGTGTAAGTCGAAAGACGACTTGTACAAAAGTATCATGGCCGAAACAACAATCATTCAACACGTTTTTCTATCTCCTTCCTCATGGCATAACGGAAATTGAATGTGATGAGTGGTGACTCAACTCAAAATGGTTGTGTGTTCTCTAAGCGTAGTGTGGGTTCATGATAATACAAAGACCTGAGCGCCTCCCACTCCACCTTACTTCTACTAAGTTGATCATTTTCGACTGTCCATTCTATAACACATAGGTTTGAGCAAGCTCTCTGATTGGTCAATAGGCGTGTTTGATTCCACGATCAAACAACGATCAAATAGAACGTGCCTAATCACAAAGTATCCACACACGCCACTAGCCTACCGAAACTACTTCCATGAGCCTACATCGTGTGGTTTCCATAGCGACGTTTAGCGACACACAGCCGTTACACTGTTATACATTGTCTCTCGTTGGAAATCGGTAGCTACAAAATGTCAGATTTTAAAGTTAATTTTGATTTTTTGGGAGGCCTCATTATTGATGAATGGTTGGACATGGACACAGACCACAAAACCAACGAAAGATTTGCGGCTGTTTCAACGGACGAGTTGAGTGCGTTGGAAAACAGTCGCAAAGAAAAGAGTACATTGGCTTCAACTACCTGGGCTGTCAAATGTCTCAAAGCGTTCTTAAAAACCCAGGAGAAAATGGTGGATTTCGGAACAGTGTCCAAACCGGAGCTGAACAGCTTACTGTACTATCGTTACCATGGGAACTACTTTCTAGGAACTACTTTCTGACGGAATTTAATTCAAGCAGAAAGCGTAGGTTTTGGGAGCAAATTAGCCCACATTATGAAATTATTTTACGATATTGTTGATTACAATGATAGTTTGTGTAATAGTATTGCAATCATACACTTGAGGCCGTTCTTGAATGTCATTAGTGGTACGCCTGTACTGCGGCAGGACCGAGGCGCTTGCGCCGAGGTCCGTACGCCTGTACTGTACTGTACCTCTCGTGTATGATTGCTTAAGTCACATACTTGCATCTTTGTCTCTTGTCAAATACTCGAGTGTGAGGCACTGATTATCTACAGCATACTCTTTAACGTTCTGTTGTCAATTGTAAAGGTATTTAGCATATAAGTTGTTAAATGCACAAACATAAAAACAAAAAAACATATGTGCTTCAAAAGGATACAATATTTAGCCTTCAGCATACAGGTGGTTAACATTATAGCCATTACATTATCATAATAATTCAGACTAGCTTTCACGGTATGGGCAGTTAAGAATTAGGGGCTAATTGATAATCAATCTCTGAACCCCTTTCTAAATATCAAGTAGACCTAAACTCTCCTCTCACTTTCCTCCAATCTGTTGCCCTGTGGTTTGTATGAAGCCTCAGAGATGTATTTGAGTGGAGTTAAAGAAAATGTGGGTCGTGTATTAGTGGCCAACCGAAATCTGGAGTTCTATCTTGGGTCTTCCTCTCTCTGCCCTCGCTCATTCGCCTCATCTGCTCTCTCTTTCTAATTAGCTCCTACAGCGAGTGCAGACTGGACAGGGTCCTATAATGGAGCCAGATGTTCGAGGAGATTTCACCCCGCAGGGGGATGTTTTGTTTACTACAGGATGAAAACAACTCTCTTGCCCTCGCTTTCCTTTCGGGGTTGTTTATGTGCAAAACCACATTTCACCTCCTGCTCCGCTTGACTTTCAGATGCCAAGAACCAGTTGAAACGTTAACCTTTTAAAGTTATTTAGTTCACTGAAAGGCTTTTTCTGACTATACTTTTGAACTCGAAAACATCACAAAATATGCCTGCCATATTCTTTTAGATAAATAACATAATCCATAACGTTGGAATCCATATTGGCTGCATCATCCCTTACATTCTCTGTTCTCCCCTCATCCAACAAAGCGTGACAACCATTATCTAGCTCAACACTTATCAACACAACATTGACATGTAACCCATTTATAGGATGATTAGTTTAGCTTCGGTGTGGCCTGCCGAAGGATCAGTCTTAATCAGCAGAGAGACGGGTCTCTCAACAGCCACTGCAGAAAAACAAATGAAGACACTTTGAATCAACTCCATCTGCATCTCAGACTCTGGGAGCAGGATTAGGAGGCCGAGTCGATGTGCACTGTCAGTGGCGGATGTGTGATTGGACAGTAATACCCTCGTACTCGTCAGCATCTTGAGATCCACAGAGGTTGTAATTGGGTAGTGTGATGAGTCCAATAGCATTGGAGGCAGTGGAGGGCTTTAAAAGAATCAGGCAGAAATGAGATGAACGGCTAGGGGATCTTAAAGTGATCTAAAAACTAGACCTCAGCAATGTTTATGAATGTTTGCAAAATAGTCTCTTCGGATCAGTTAAGTAAGGACAAAAACTGTTAAGAAATACATTGAATTTGCCCAGGAACAAACTGTGTTAGTAAACATTGTTTTATCATTTGAACAACAACAACATATTGCAAGAGTGAGTAGGTCAGCGCCGTATATACCGTACCGTTGTGTTTGTTTTTCTTAATTTAGGATAAGGTTGTTGAGCTTTTTCTAGAAATGCTTTTCTCTCGAGCACATCTGTCTCTTTTCAACTCTCCTCGGCACAAAACACACGCTTTCGCTTTCTTTCAAATCTCACTAACCTCATTCTGGTCTCTTAGCGAGGAAAAGCACAATCACATTAGCATGAAGTCAAATCTGCCTTTTGTGAAATGCCAATCCAATTAGCGCGTTCTCGTTTAGCTCACTCTCGTTTAGCTCACTCTTCCTAAATGGAGGCTTTTGCGGCTTTTACAAGGATGATGCGCAGTAACAGACACATTTAGTAAACACTGCGGCCCTCAGGCTTTCCTCTGGGACAATTCAAACTAGGTGGCTAATGAAACAGATCCATGAAAACAGTGGGGAGCCGTGAGGGGGGGCACGTGGAACACAGGCACACAAAAGAGTGGGGTCTCCTGGGAAGGGGAACGGAAAGAAAGGATGATCCTTGTCGGTAGGGAGAGGCGGGACTTTAAAGCCCCAACAATATTGATTGTGGATAATCACCTTAATGACAAGTACTAACACAGAGACACCCAAATGAACAATCTGTTCGTATTAACAGGAAAGAAACAGGAAGTAAGAAGGCAAGCTAACAGGTTTGCCTAATTATCTCAAAAGCTTTATTTCGAACTTAATCCAAAAGTGAGTGCAGCCATTTAACTGAATACCTGAAACACATTAAAATGGCGGATCAATGTGAATCCAGGAAGACAGACATCAAACACTGATTAATGTTTATCTTTTCGTCTCTGCGCAATACGTCAATTTAGGTGGTATCCCAATGATTCCGTCAATGCGAAAGAGACTTCATCCTAACTGGTTGCAAAGACTAAAAGCGCTATATAAGTACAGACCATTTACCGTTTAATTGAAGATATAAATGAAACGGAAAAAAATCGAATCAATACAATTTTCTTTCATTTAGTGAGAGCACAATATAAACCTTGGGTGTTAATACTCAATACATTTAGTATCTCACCAAAATGTGCGTAGTGGACGTTTGATGCCAACCACTAATTAGAAGCTTTACCTTGTCTGACTCTAAAGGCTGCTGGTCATTCGTGTTGAACTTTGAGTTTTTTTTTGCAAGTTTCTGGAGTGTATATGGCTGGGAGGAAACCCAGCAGACCTCAAATTATCCTCCTCCTTTTCCATGGTCTTTTCATCATTTCAGCTCTCTTGCACACCATTCCTTTACTCTTGGACATTTTACCCACAGTTATATCTGTTCTCGCTTGCACATTATTTTCTTGCTTTCTTCTTCTCTTCTCGCTCCGGTCCCTGCTTCTGCCAATTTCATGCCAGGCCAGTCCTTGGAGAATCACCAAGGGCATTGGAAACAATCAGACGACTCTTCCCACTCCTAAAAAACAAACCCAAAATCGCCATAATCAACCATTTACTTTCACTCTGTCACAATTAAAAAGCTGGGTGGAAATTATTTTTAGACATGGCTCTCATTTCCTATTTCGCATTTCACAGTTCAAGATTATTTATCTAAAAGCAGCACTGTGCAAGTGCGCATTCTGTGGCCCGCAGCTATTTTCCACATGGGCAACCGTGAAGTCATATTGACACTAAACATATGGTCGGCCCTGATTTGAGATACACTTGCAGACTCCCAACGTTTCACTTGTCTTAATGAATAATACCATGGTGGATTCCAGCGTCTGGAATCAGTGGAATTTTTCAACAGCACCAACAGTGCTTTCATGCATGAATTAACGTGCATTTCCATTTTGACATGGTGCTGGGGAACACAACGGTTTGTAATTTCATTTGCAATATTATGAGGGAGGAACTAAGAAAGAGAACCTTCCCTCTTGTAATAAGTGGCCCATTTTATGTTGATATCCATTCCAGTCCAGCCGAGTACATCCCTGCACAGTAAAAAGATTGAAGTATTTCAGCAAAATCAATGATATTTTACGGTACTAAACCGCCAATCCTTAGTGATATATGCCTTTGTTATTGAAATGCATCTCTTTCACAGAACCCTGGCTCCGTATCAAGACTGCAGCTATTCCTGTGTGCACTGAACGGAAGAAACCTAATACTAAGTGACAGGATAGGAAATGAAAATAATGAGATCTCACAAATATAGTTTGGAAGACAAACCGTCAACTCCTGCTCAGATAAAAAGAGATATTTCTGTCCACGGGCCTAATTTCAGTGACCTCTGAAGGTGCAGTGCGAGGGGATTTGTGTATATGTGCACGGCTGAAAGAAAAAAAAAGTGCTTTCTTGTTTATGCTTTTTTTGAAGGTCATATTGAGGAGCAGAATTACTTGGTTACTTCCATGCCAAGATGTGACTCTCGAGACAGCCAAACAGGAAACTCTCTAAAAGATAAGATAAGCTCACAGTCCAGTGTGTTATAATGAGGGACCATCAACTGAGAAAAACAAGACTAATGGCGCCATTATACCCTATAAGAACTGCTAGTCGGAAAGCTTTGGAAAACCCTTTTCCCTCACATCTTACCAATGGATGATTTTTTTAGGGGCAGTTTGCGACAATTTCTGTAACTTTCCGAAACCTACAATCGGACACCCTCACTTTGAAACACCATCTTTGGTGTCTACTAATAAGTGTAGTATTGGCCATGCTTTGGTAAATCCAAAGTCTTTGACACATGTGGACTTCCTAGTGGCTTTCGATGAAAATGTAAGGTATTTCTGAAGATAACCGCATGTATTCTTAGGTTGTCATCAATGTGTGTACCTAGAAACCTTCAAATCAAAATTAGACATTTAAAACACAAACATCAAACATGACGTTCTAGACTAAAGTTCAGAGGATTAAAAAAGTCAGTAGGAGTCATCTTCTTGGGACCTTACGTTTCTGATCAAAACTTGATATGGAATATGGTTATGTTTTTTCCCATGTTTTTTGTTTGGATTTTCTGAATTAACTGCCTTGTTCGACGTTCTATTACTCAAATATGTTGACTTTTATAGCAGTTGTTATAAAATACAGCCACATGAGAGCCTAATGTGTTTGTGATTTTAGTTAAGCTTGTATTTTAATAGTATCAAATACAAAATAGAAAGGAAAAACACGTTTTTTTACACACATTGTTCTTTTCCCCTCCATTTAACAAACATCTGCCCTCTTTGATGACTTTCCTGGTTTAATGACCGTTCTTAAAAGTTTATTTTAGCAAGCCCAGCCGATGAAATGTGATGATGTCAGTGGGTTGTGTTTTCCTTGATCTTGACGATTCAAAACTCTAAAACCCTATTAAGACTGATTAGCGGTTTGTTGAGGTTGTGCTTTTGTATGCATTTCTGTCATGCATAAATCTTGACAAACGGCCTCTTGGCGCACACCACACTGTGTATGATGTAGTCCACGCACAAATCACAGCTTTGCAGCCTCAGGGCTTGCTGATTAGCTTGCTGCGTCTGACTTTGGTAAACTTGAATGTTGAATGACGAGTAGCACAAACTGTGAAAAGAAGAAAAAAAACCTAGACTGTGACAACTGCTCATTAGCTCCCAAAAGCATGTGAAATGGCATTATTTCTGTTACCTCTGCTCATTTTCACATACAACAAATTGCCTCTATTTTTGCAGAATCCAATCGTCCCATCGACAGGTTATAGAGAACCTCCGTATTACAAAATCACCACAACAGCAAACACAGTGTAAAAGTCAGCGCAGGGACCCCTATCTGTTTGCAGACAGATATTACAATTACATTTGCTGGATACAACGGATACAGCAGAAAATAAGCAGACATGTATTAACTGATAAGACAAGACTTCAGGCATAACAATAACATACTTTGATGAAGTAATTAATCCACTGAAGGATCTTTTTGAGTATATCAGAATGCAAAACGCTCACTTTGTCCTCCGTAAGTAAACTACTTTAGAATGGCATTGGCCTTGCTCACCATATGCTTCTCGAAAGTTTCCAGTCAGTCGTACCTGCCCTCATAACTTCAATGCCAACCGTACCGTAACTCCATCTTGAAATCTACTTCTGTTAATTATGAGGGAGGATGACCGCTGTACGGTAAAGGTTCGCGGGACAAGGAGCAAACATAAAGGTGCAGGTTAAGTGACAGGACAGATGGTCTGAGTTTACAACCAAAGTCACTTTAGCTAGTTGGACTCATTTCACCTTCCTATATTGTACTGCAGTTGGTGTATAGGCAACAAAGTAAACTAATTGTACAGGTTTTTTCGGAAAGTTTTGGTTGGATTAACTGTGAATATCATATTGTTGGGATCTGTATCAGAACATTAGATACAGTACATAGAATATTACGTAAAATGTGCAGTTCAACAATGTCAAATATTCCATTTCAACTTAAAGTTCTATCAACAAATTGTACTTCAAGTATCAGTGTGACTCAAATGGTGGGACATAATGTTGAAAACAAAATGGAAATATAATAATTTGCTAAATTGATCAGTTTTGTCCAATGTTTCACCATTTTGGAATTTTGTTCACCTTTTGTTAGCAACATTTTACCATTGGTGCAGATTGACACGTAGCTAATGTTCTGACTACTTTATATACTTCTACCTAACTATATATCGTATATAGTAAGTCCGGTATATCACTGTCTAGGGTCAGGCCAATCAACAGAATTAACCTACTTACTCATGGGCGTCATGATATGATTAACTTTGAAGAAAAAAGTGTTATTTCTGCTACATTCAATTGAACAAATCTAGTATTTGCTTTTATGTAAAATATTGCAGATGAAACTGGTTATAAGTAATACATATGTAATACATACAGTATCAAGAGACCCCAGAGATGGCCTTTTTGTGTTCTTAAAAATGACAATATGCGTCTTATGGAAGTGTAGCAGAAAATAGAATTATTTCGGTAAATAACAACATGATTAAATCTACTGAATACCTTCTCACCTCTGGACTATTGGTCCTTTTTATTTCACAAAAAGTTTCATTGTTGTAGTTCCTCATAGCACAAGACAGTGAATGAGTGTTGAGAAATATGTTTGCAATATTCTAAGCTATTTTCTAGAAAGTCTGTTCAATTTGTTACCATTTATTTAATTTCCTAGGATTTAGACACAAACAATGAGGTGATAACCAAAGCCTAAACCCCCGCAGGTTTAGCCAGCAGAGAAGACACTGATTATGAATCATGGTTGCTTAGAACAGCATCATAACACCGTTCCTGTCTTCCAGGAATATTTCCTTTCAGATTTATTACCGTTGTTTCTCTCTTCTGATGTGATTGACGGCTGAGAATGCAGTCAGTGGAAGTAACTGACAAAAACAATCAAAGGCTGCGCTCATTGTGATGGATTACCCGCACTAAACTTGATTACCTTTCTGGAAGTTTGTACAGTGTGTTTTTTCTTTACTGTCAAGGATCTAAAACGCGTGAGGTGGCTAACTCCAGGGGAAATAAACAGACACCCACGAGCGATAATGCAGAGGACAGTCTAGACAAGTTGCGAAAATCCCATAATCATGTTGGCAAGGTGCTTAAGATGCTGTAAATGGGACTGCAGCGTCTTTAAAGCAAAGTGAAAAAACTCTGTGTGCATATCAGTATCGAACACTCTCACGCTTGCGAACAACCTGAGTGCATTTTATTGGCAAAGTTTGCCTTAAAGATGAAATCATTCCTCTGTGTTCCTGTGCAGTGCGAGCACTATCTGCCTGTTCAGGCTGATGCGTTCATATACACTCTGGACTGCAGCACAGATGGATATTGATGACAGTGCAATACCAATTGGTGTAATTAATGCCCAGGTTATATTGGAAGGACATGGACAGCGACGTGGGCCATTTATCACCAGTGGGCTTGCTTATTCTCGCCCCATTGAGCCATTGGTGTAGGTTGGCTGAGCAGAATCTTAATTGCAGGCTCAACACGACACCCCCTCCATGCCTGAAGACAGGGGGGACACGACGGGAAAGTCAAACAGTCAGCTAACCTCCTCGCTTCCTCCTTTTTTTCTTTCATTCAGCACCCATCGCCTCTGCACAGCAAGCGTCGACGGAGAGAAGGATAAATACACGTCTGAGGGCGAGAAGAGCACACATGCCGACACGTACAGTATGGGCTGCAGGATACCGGAGAGAAAACAGGGTGAGACCATCACACTCGCGACAGGACTTGAAGTGGATTAAAGAGCTCCTGCAGAAATATGTATTGGCCCCTCTAACTGACTGGGAAGACAATTGACCCCCAAAGCAAACATGTTCACTTCTCCTGCAGTACAAACCATTGTGAGAGAAAAAAAGTCGCCAGTGTCTGTATATACCACAATTTTTGCCATTGTCAGGGTCCTGGTAAAAGATGTGCAATTCAAAGATGATTCCCAGCAAGAGAGATCCCCACTGCTTTACATGCACAGCATCCATTCAAACCATCAGCCGGGCACAACAATTTTGGTGAAAAATATCCATGGGGGTTTCACACTAATAACCTTCTTTTTTTTGGTTTAAGAGTGAAGAGGTGAGATTGCTAGGGGCTGGTCAGAGGGGTGCCTAATTGAAAACATGGATGTCAGATAGTGCAGTATAACACGGTACAGCAGAGGAGCAGGCACCCTGGGAATACCAAAGAGTGCTTATTAACATCCCCATGCTTTACTGTATAAGAGGAAAGAAGGGGAAATTAACTGTGGTAGGAAGTATGAAATCATTTAAAGGTCACCTATTATGCAAAATCCACTTTTTCAACATGTGATCCCCTCTGTGGAAAGAGATTCTGAAAGTTTCAGGAAAAGATATTCTCTCTCTTTTTGTCCTGATCCATTTCTATAAAAACCTGTCTGAAAATGAGCTGATCAGATTCTGGCCACTTTATGATGTCATAGCGATGTTTTGCCTTGTATAACCATTAGCCAATCACCAACCAAGGTAACCCCCCCCCCCCACACACACACCTTATCACCTGAATGTCCTCCTAGAGCACCATTGTGTTCTTTGTAACCAAATATCTCTCAGAGGGGCGTGGGGAGGGGCTCCTTATTTTCATCTAAAGTAACAGACAGAGAATCAGCACTTTTGAAACAGGGCTGAAACAGAGGGGATTATGGGTAATGCTGCAATGATCTGTTTGGTGTTTGGAGCCAAACACTCCAGAGACATGTTTTGGATATATCTGAGACCTATACAGTATAATAGGAGACCTTTAAATAATATTTAAAATACGTACAGAAAGCACCTGTGAAACAGCAAGACGCAGGCAAATACAATATGTGCCAAATGTTTGCGATGTTTATCTAGAAAAGTCCTTCCTCGGTGCATCTTTGCAAACACAGGCAATGAGGAGGATATTGTGTTTTTGCACAACATTACATCTCTCTTTGTCATTTCACCATTAGTTCATATCTCCAGCGACTAACTGTCCGCCCTGCCATCAGCAGGTGAAAAACGCAAATATTTCACTCCATTATGAGATGCATAGCAAACAAGACGCATGCCCCCCCCCACTCTTTCTCCAAACCACTTGTGTCAATACAGCGGAGGGGAGATCTAATGTGTTATGATAGACTGCCGACCTTTCTCTGTGATCACAGGTGTCAATGCGATGACAAATAAACCATTAAGTCAGGCGAGAACGCTGACGCTGAGCAATACAGAAGCCCCAGAGTTTCCACTCTTGCCTCAATCAATCTTACACATTCTGAAAGAAGTAGTGGATATACAGTACATGAACATATATTGAGTCAAAGTGAAGTGGCAGGCTCATGCATTTTTTCTCTTGGTATGCCAAACTGTTTTATCTGCAGTTTGTTGTTTCCTGAGGAGCTGTGGCCATCAGAAAGCAGCAACAATTACAATAAGTGCACAGCGCTTCGCTAAAGGCCATTGTGCACCATTGTTGCTCTTTTGATCATGCTAACGTCGCACTTGCCAATCTTTGTTACATACCGGTAGATTCAGGAAAATGTGATATTGTGCCGAATATATTTTTGTGGCAAGCTTCCTAAAGCTTTCCAAACAATCATGATTTTTACATGAACCCTTTTCTTTTCAACAGCAGGTTGAAATATACAGAAATGTTCCTTTAAGGGATTTTATATTATCTTTAAATCCCGAGAAAAAACATTGAGCATTAACCTGCAGCCAGGTGCAGGAAGTCCTTATGCTGACTGACGGTGTGTAAAAGAAACAAGTTGTGCTTCTCCTCTTACTGCAGCAGATGGGTAGAGGAGACATCTGCAGTGTGTACTGTGTGTGCAATACCGCCTCTGTCCCCTTAACCCTCGGGCTAAACACACTTCATTGTCTTCCTCATGTTGACTCGCAAGAAAAACTGTCACCAGCGCTCCAGCCCTGTGCCATCATCTGGCTCCTCAGAGGGAAGTGGTGGCTCTGTGTGTGTGTTTGGTTGTTGTGGTTTGCATGTGTGTATGGTGGGTGGGCTGCCATCCCTCTGTGTCTGTTGAACTGATTGGCGTGACAGCAGAGAGCGCATACACTAATCTCATGTGCCAGGTCGAAGGCATGGCACGGGCTGCTATCACTTCCACAGATAAACAACCAAGTAGTACAGAAGTAATGCTGCCGCGGTAAGTCAGCTGACTCAATAAGTGACGCTGAGGGACAGAGTTTTTTTGTGCAGAGGAGGCAGCGGCTGACGGGGGACAATCACCAGAGGGTCACACGTTCAACCCCAAGCGAAGTGCACATTTTTGACTTGAGAAAAACCAGGACAGCATCGCTGGGAATTACATCCATGTTTGGTTGTTCCTGCAGCACGAACATTACATGTGATGCCCTGTCTCCTAGAAATGATGTCCATATACTAGTAGGCAATTTTACAAGACAAGTTTAGGATGAAACATAACATCTGCCTGAATGTGCTCACTGGGAATGATTTTGTTCCATTCCAAGGCACAAGATTTGGACACTGCAGACCAAAGTGTGTGGTTGGTTCAGGCACCGAAACACTTCATCAGAAGAAAATTATATTTTTCATTTTGATTACATTTTGTTCAAAAGGAGTTAAATGCTTGCCACATACAGTATGAATGCCATTCCAAAAATAATCGTCAGTTTATTTAAAGGTGGGGTAGGTAAGTTTGAGAAACCGGCTCGAGATACACTTTTTGTTATATTCCATGGAATGCTCTTAACATCCCGATAGCAATGAATATCTTAAGTGCTTTGACAATAAATCCATAAAATTATTTCATCTGTGGAAGCCTTAGTGCTGTAAAAAGCACGACCAATCATCTGAGCCGGCCTGGCTAAAATAACTGGATGGCCTACCTGCCTGTCAGCCTTCCATCTGTGCACAAACGTATCTCGTGCCCTCATTGGTCATGTGCGCGTTCGTGTGTGTTGGAGGAGGGGCTCTGTAAGGAAGGGGCAGATTTTCTCCGGTTGTGTACTTTCAAATTCTAGCGCACTCGAGCTGGTTTCTCCAAAATTACCCACCCCACCTTTAAGTGATTGAAGCAAATAAACGACCAAGCTATTTATTGCAGTTTTACAGTATGCATAGTTTCTTCCTAGAGTCAAATATGTTGCAGGGGAAACGGTCAATTTCTTTGTACGGCGCTGCAATTCAAAAAGATTATTTGCCATCCATTACAAACCAACAGCTTTTTGTGTTTTTTTTATTAAATATAAACAAATCTTCTATCTACCCTTAAATAAGCTGTAGTTACTATGTGTAGATATATCTGTAAACTTTCAAAATGTTGAAAGTAAATCACCTTTTTCCAGTATAACCATTCTAAAAGGCAATAGGTCCAAGTCACGGCACACGCACACACACACACACACACACACACACACACACACACACACACACACACACACACACACACACACACACACATAAATTAAACACAGTGCGCACGTTTTGTATTAGCTGATAATTTGGCAGTCACACTTGAAACACTAGACGGAGCCTGGTGATTTTCTGAGTTGCAAAATGGACACATGAATTAAAGGCTAGGCTATTTTAAGTGTAACCACAGCACATTTGTATTACCAGGCTCTGTTCTTAAAGTCATTACAGCACCACTCACCCCAAGCATACACAACCCCCTACCCCGAATCCTTTTAGGAAGCACTATACCAGCTTGTTATTATACAGGAAAGCTGTACTGATATGTTTACTATATGCTGGTAATCATGCTGCAGAGGGGGTTAAAGGTCATACTCAAGGGCACGCTATCAGCAGTTGTCAATGGAGTACGCGATTCCCCTGCTTCATTTGAAATAGATGATGAAACCTGACAGCATAAATCATGAATATCGCAGCGGTGACACAGGTGGTTTTATCGCGCATTTTTATCACATATTCTCCCAATAGCACAGAGATAGAAACATTCAATCAAAGCAGAAATGCAAGCCTGCATCGTAGAAACGTGTTATTAATAAAGGGGCTAGGAGCATGGCGGCTGACATTAGGGTGACATTGTGCACATAAACATCTGTTGTGTTTTGTCAAGACAGGCTGCTCCCTGGGGTCCCTGCTGCTTAGCGTCATCAAATCCATGTGGGTTTATCGTGTGGGAATATTTTTGTTTGTGTGTGTTGCATTGCAATACATGCAAGAATGAATTTGTATGCCAGTTGTGGCTGTGTGTGTGTGTGGGCTTATGTGTAATGGGCTAATTAAGTCATGCACAACACACATAAACTCTCCTTGAGGGAGGAAAGCAGCCGGCAGTGGTTTAAGCGAAGGGTCCGGACATATGGCCTCTCGTGGGATACACACTGTAGCACCCAACCCCCCCCACTAACCAATCTCCACATCCCATTGGGCCCAGCAAGGGATGGAGAGGCAGGAAGTAAACAAGGTGGCTTTAGGGACCACACGGGTCACACTTGGATTGAATGAGGAAGACAAACATATATCAAGTCATATCTAGGCAGAATAACATGCTTGATATCAAAATAAGACAGGAAAGGTGCAATGGCTTTGTTCCAATGGGTCCAATAATTCGAAAAAATGTACCACTGGACCAAAAGACCAACTTTCTGACAGTAAATGATACTAAAAATAAATACCTATTGGTCCTAAAATACACTATCTCCATGCAACAAACAGACATAGATGGCTAATTATTATTCAAGTTACGTCATTGGACATCCCCGGTGGCTATATTTTATTCCATGGGGACGGCATTACTAACCCTACTCTGGCTCAACTTTTGTGTTTTAGGCCAAACCCTAAACTATCTCACTCCTCTTGATTCAAATAAACCAACCCAATATACGAAGGAAATGACTCAGAGGTCTACCATCCAATCAGAGGCAGAGTAGGGCAATTATGCCTTCACCAGTAGGTGGGAAGTTCCGAATTACATAATTCCCCATAATAATAAGCCATGTGCTTCTGTGTGCTTCAAGGTGCGTGTGTATTTTTGGAGTTGTGGGATAGCCAGCTGTTATAAAAAAAGCTTGTGGTCCTATGGGACACTTTTGGGACCATTGGGGTTTCAGGATAATGGGCCATCAGAATAATGAGAAGTCTCCAAATGAACCACTGAAGGTGAATCTGAGTTCACAAGGTAGAAAATGAGCCACATCACATTTCTAATGCATAGAAGTCTTGTAACCCCAATGCATCAATCAAAACAAGCAGCCTAGCAGTGATCGTCACAAATGAGCATCCTTTGATGTAGTACATGCAAATAGCGATATTCTCCTTATGCTTTTCCTCTCATAGCTTCAAACCTAAATACTTCAACTAGCAAGCCACCCAGAGCCATCATATTTATGCAAATAGATAAATAACACACGTATGCGTACATGCCTGAGTGATTACATTTTTTTTTTCTCCACAACTTTGCAATGACGATCAGATATGTGGGATAATTATGCAGAAACATCCATGACGATTGTGCATACAAGGAACCCTATATATCATAAAACATCAAAGACAAAGTGCTGACCTTGTCAGAATAATGCATGGGTAAACAGACTATATATATATATATATATATATATATATATATATATATATACTGTATATGTAGTTTGTTGGTGTTGGTGTGGACTATATGGATACAGTGAACACAACAAGCAGCAAACAGGAGGGAGCTCACCCAGGATTATTGGCCCACAGATCTTCTCCCGACCCTCATTCGGGATAGCCGAATTCACTGATCTCAGCGAGGCAGAAATGATCTGATTAATTAGTGCATGCCGAAAGCTTGATGCAAAAGATGTCCTAAAACAAAAGTCCCATCCTGAAGTCGCTCCCGTGCCTGTGGAGATTTCAGGTTGAGGCTCGGCTTTGTACCTTATGTAAATATACCTCTGGTGAATTATTCATGAGTAAGTGTCATGGGCAGTGTTACTTTGGTATGCAAATTAGATATGTAAATAGACAGCAGCGTGTTGGTTTAAGAGATCACTGAGAGATCAATAGTTGAATGGTTTAGAGTGAGTGCATTGGTTTATGTGTGTACACATGTTCGTGTCACCATGAATGTGAGCATGAATTTAGTGGTGTTGACTGGAGTGGAATAAAACAAGACGGAATATGTGATGGAAAGGCACACAGAGACAGAATAACAATTCTCTTTTGACTAAATGTGTTATTAACAATAATTTGGTTCCCAGCTGAGGCCATTAGGGAATCATTTTAAATGAAAGACTTCCTGTCATTGTTATTATACCAGTTTCAGATTTACTCAAACTATATATATATTTTATGTTTAGATATAAATCATTTGGAAATGTCTGGCTCCAAACCAAATACAATGGAGGTGTATGAATTATTCCCAAAAATGTGGAAAACTCAGTGCTGTTGCAACTTTCTACAGAAGAAGTAGTCCCTGTGCCCCTTCGTAATGATTTCAACATTTGCAAATAGCTTTCTGTTATATTCACATTCTTCACGTATTTGTTATATCTTCAGCTGCATCAACATGTTAATCGTTGTCACATAGCTATCATATGCCTAAAACAGTGTGTCCTGACGCTGTTCTTGGTAATCATACATCCGGTTACGTACACAGCTACGTAGGGCCTTTTTTTATCATGTGCAGGGGTGCAGGTGGGATTTTTTAAAGGTCCCATGTCATGCTTTTCTGGTTATTACCCGTCCCCTTGTGTGTTATGTAGCTTTTTCTGCATGTAAACGGTCTACAGAGTCACAAACCCTCAAAGTACACCCTGTAGCGAGTAAAACTCTAACACAGAATAGACCTGTCTATGCTGCCCCAGAACGCCTCGTTGGAGATTTTCTTTTTTCTTTTTTTTCTTCTTGGTATAGTGACGTATTGGGTATAGTGACGTAACAGCTTTGCGGATTGGTTTATTTCAATCCGCTGACTTCCTCACACACGCACTCAATCAGAGGCGCGGGAAGGTATTTTGAGTGGGGGTGCTGAGGTGCTGGACTCCAGTGAACATTATTATGGGCACTATAGAGCACGCACAAAAAAACTCCCCACACGCAAACACACAGTAAACCCGCGACTGTTACAATGAAGGCTCGATAATCAGCTCACGGCATATAGGCAGGGGTAAAGTGCTATTTTTTACGAGTGGGGAGTGGACCTCACCTCCTCTAGGGGGGTCCGGGGGGATGCTCCCCCGAGAAGATTTTTTTTAAATATTGAAGTTAAAAGCATCAATCTAGTGCACTTTGAGAGCAACATTAAGAGATCTATGGATACATCTCTCAACACCCAGATGAAACACAACTGTAAGCAGATGTTCTTTTTCTTTATGGATACTTTACAAATCACTCCCCTTTCAAACTGTATTCTTGTTTTACTGCCATATAGTATTTCATAACTGTTTTTCCTTTATTCTCTTATTTCTTTTATAACTATAATGATCATATGAAGGTGTGCGGCTGAAATAATCTTTTGAATAATTTTTTACCAAACCGTTTGAGACCCACTGAGATAACTTAGACTAAAGTTAACTATCTAAACACTCAGAGAGTCCTTTAGCTCACCTGAGCCCCTCAGTCTGAGAGGAGAGCTCTCCTCCAGCTTGTTGTGGAACAAGCAGCTCCGTATGTCCGTGAGTGCAGCTAGCTAACCAGATGCTAACAACACGGTCCCTGCTGCTGGCACCGGTCCCTCTCTCTCTCCCCCTCTCTCACACACACTAAATGCGCTATTTCCGCACACACACAGAGCCGCGAGCTTGAATGACACAAGCACACTTTTATTTCCATGCAACTCTCTGATTGGTCTGGTGTCTTGCCTCTGTTGCATTCACTGAACACGGGAAATTACAGTCCTGCCGTCCTTTCTAGTGTCTTGATGAGGTTCACGTAAAGCACGGTTAATGTATTATATTATTGAGGTAGAATTGTCCGGGGCTACAGAACAAACATTCGGGGCAGGCCAAAATATTATTTTACCAACAATGTGGAATTTATTGGCTACATATTACACAGATTATGCACAGCAGGAGCAGCAATAACCGTCAAATAATAATTCAGACAGGGGAGCTCCGCACCCTCTGCCTGCCGCTAGGGGGTGCTGCAGCGCCCTCAGCACCCCCCTTCCCGCGCCCATGCACTCAATCTTTTCTTAGCTGCAGCTCCGCGGATTTCTCAGCCTGAGAGACGGTGGGATCCTCGGCCTGGGCTAGGCCTGAGCACACACACACAGACTCACAGTGTGTGTGTGTGTGTGTGTGTGTGTGTGTGTGTGTGTGTGTGTGTGTGTGTGTGTGTGTGTGTGTGTGTGTGTGTGTGTGTGTGTGTGTGTGTGTGTGTGTGTGTGTGTGTGTGTGTGTGTGTGTGTGTGTGTGTGTGTGTGTGTGTGTGTGTGTGTGTGTGTGTGTGTGTGTGTGTGTGTGTGTGTGTGTGTGTGTGTGTGTGTGTGTGTGTGTGTGTGTGTGTGTGTGTGTGTGTGTGTGTGTGTGTGTGTGTGTGTGTGTGTGTGTGTGGGGGGGCCGGGTTCTGGCTGGGTTTCGCAACCGGGAAACGACGCAAGTAAGCCAGCTCCATAGCCGCGGGAAGACATTTTACATAAAGGGGTGCGGCGAATTGTCAACGGGGGGGGGGGGGGGGTTGCTAGTGAACTGTCAACGGCGGGGGGGGGGTAGCCTCGCTGCGGGGACACAGTGGACCTCTGTCGCCTGGCAGCTTCAATGATGCCGTTTAAAAACACATTAAGGGCGGTGCCATCGGTGAGCGAACCGAGCCGGTTTAATAGGATTAAAACCATTTTTTGTCGAGTATCATTCCTAGAGACTGAAAGAAACAATGTTTTGCTGTCAATTCTTAAAATGTCAAGTCATTTTCACCTAAACTCAACCCCATTGATGTCAAAGGGTCCTGCAGTACAAATAGTCATCATTATTAAGATTTAAAGAGTTTAACTATACTTGAGTTCAGAAAAGGAGGCAAAAAATGAATTTTTCTCCTGGTGCATAGCCTACATCTGAAGCCCTACCAATCTTGTGGTGTTTTTTTTTCTTAGCTATGATTGATCTGTTTCTTTTGGCATTGCGTACTGGAAGATATTTAGCTGCATAAGTTATTTTTGACACACAGCTAACTGATGATCAAAAACGGCCACATACTTTGTAGTTTTTTGGAATAGTACGCTTTCTAAACATCTAATGTTCACAATCCTATTGCCGACTTGGTGATTTCCTTTTGGTCTAACAGTAATGAGCAGAGCAACAGAGTGACATCGCCAGCGGGGCACAGTGGGATGGAAATGGCTCGCTGTCTATCAAAGTGTCAAAAAGGAATATAGCTGTTCTGCACTCTGGCCTTGAGCCAATGGGTGAGTTTGGGATGTAGCACACACACACATAGTGACACACAAACACACACACACACACACACACACACCCCCACACACACACACACACACACACACACACACACACACACACACACACACACACACACACACACACACACCTATACTGTAAGGTCAATACAATCACTGCTGAGTCAAACCCTGTATTCGCGAAGTGTGAGAGAAACAGACGGAATGTCAACAAACAACATGAGAAATGGTGAATTCCCGAGCTAGAGGGCTCAAGGCGTAGTTCTGGCCCTCACACACAGCTGCTCCCTGCATTATACATTCATCCACATGGGAAATAATGAGATCACTGAGATCATTCTCTTAGAAAAAGGAAGTCCGTTGCATTCTCGTGGCTGGTGCCCTGTGCATGTTAACAGCGTGAGGCGAGCAGCAAAACCAACTCTCCCTCCACGCGCCTCTCTCCCTCTTTTCTTCCCTCACTTGCTTTTTTTTCCTTCTGGCTCTGCACAAATTAGAGCATGTGTAGAAAATGCATGGGAATCCCAGAGACAGGGAATAGGAGGGGGAACCAAACAATGAAGCGCTATAGAAAAAGAGCAGATGTGAATCTTGTCAGAAATAAGTCTGGGGACTTGCATCACTGCCAGACTGGAAGGCAAGACTAACATGTTTAAAGTAAAACATTACCATGGGAGAAGAAACGCTACTGTATGTGAATCCTAAACATAGAGGCATTGCTGCAGCTGTGCAAAACGTTAAAGATGAGATATATATATAAACAACATTACCAGCAGGGCTACTTCTGCATGATATCACACAATGATTCATATGTCAGAGATGATCCTCCACACAATGTCTTCCACATGTGAGAAATTATATGTGGTGGCCTGTCCCCAAACTAATGAGCACCAGTTTTTGATCGTTTTTAAAGCCTCAGTACTGTAAGCATGTATTATTAATGTCCTCTGACTAAAGGTCTTCTTCATGTTCTGATTGTTCATACAAATGAAGTGCAAGTGCGCTTCTTCACATATGTAACAGAGCCAGAAGACAGAAATTGCATGAGACCTGTGGAAGGTAACTAGAACCGCCAGAGATTTTTTTATACCTAAAACTGCCACCAGGGTCAAATTGACCTGGCATTAGAATGCATTGATTTTCAAGGTAAGAGTATTGCTTTAAAAAGGAAAATGGTTGTGTGGTATTGGTATTTTGACAAGCAATTTTGCTAAATTGTTTCGTTTATTAACGATACAACATAGCGTTTCGTGAGGCGGTTGTCGTTGTTGGGTGAAAAGCAAACAGCTGTTTGCTGTGGAGCGCAGCGCGAGCAGTCTCCCGTGAGCGGGAGCACGCTTCTTGACTACAGACTGTCGCTATCAATATATCTATCCATCTCTATCTCTCTCTCTCTCAATCTATCTCTCAATCTATAAGGAACCGCAGTAGACAAAAGGCGTTGCTATAGCAACACGTAAAAGGGGTGTCGTCACTGACCCGCTTGGCGGAAATCGGTATAAATGGCCATTTTTGGGGCAATTTCTTCAATCTGACTTCATATTGACAATTTTTTACAACATAGGGTGCTACATAACACACTTTCAGGAAAATTCACGGACTGGGAGACTTTAATATTTTATTGAAAAAAAGTTACATACAATAAAAAACAGCTCTGGGTCAAATTGACCCGATTGTTCTAGTGTTAAAAGGTTTGAAAACTATATTCAGATGTAGTGGTAGTTACCCTACTAGATTTCCCTACAATATGTTGTCAAGTGTGCTTGCTGAAGTATTTTTAAATCAATTTTTTTGTATTACCCTACTGATTTGTCTGCAAGTGTTGTCTGCAAGCTCCATCTGATACAAATATATTTAGTAGTGGATGGAAAAGCCTTAACATTAGCATTCTCTTTGCATATTTTTTGTTATATTATTTGATATTTGCACCTAATTTGGTGCTTGCCTTCTTGTGAAATGCAAGATTAACTGATTAATTGATTGTCTCAACCTTTGACAAAATTGTAGCAATGTTTCGTTTGTGGAAGAAAACACTATTTCATCATCAGTAAGACAAGTGTGTATTGTAGAATGAGAACATATCAGGCTTTACATCAATTAAAATACCAAAAAGTTAACCAGTGGCATTGGTGGCCACTAGTAGCACTATGGAGCTATGACACTATTCATTGTCATGCTGCTTTAGAAAAATAACTAGGTGTTAAAAGGGTTTATTGTTGCTCACTGTTTCTCCTACTTTTTTCAACAGATCCAGTAGTCACTTTTAGCATATTCATATTCAAATAACTCTCACACGTTTTTAATAAAGGGCCTACAAATAGAAAATGTAATGACACAGGTGCCTAGTCAAAGATGAAGGTCTAACACGTTTTTGTGAGGATTTCCTCCTTTGAGTCGCAGTCAACATTTGTAGATTTGCCAATTCAATTCTACAAAGGTTTTTGGGTTGAGAAATTTGGGAAATTGCGCTTTTTTAAAATGAATTTCCTTTTCTACAACTACCAGAAGTAAATCTATTTTGAAATGAGAGTTTGGCTTCAATAAATTAAAGTTGTGTTCATTTTTTCCAGGCTTACTTTTTCTAATAACAAGTCTGAATGCAGGGTGTCAAGGGGGCGGGGGGTGTCGTATACTAAATCAAACAGTCACCTTTTTCTCAATCCCTTTCCCCCTCAGTCTACTTCCATCTATTTGTCATTTCTCTGCCTCCTGCAGCTCTGTCTCCCCCTTTCTTCTCACCCGCTCACTTTCTCTTATGTAAGTAGTTCTCATTAATCACAGCCCGGCTCCGACTACTAAGGCTTGTATGGATTTTTGTCAAATTGCTTCTGCCACATAAATCTAGCACATATAAATGTGTGTGCATTCAACTCACAACTGATGTGTGATTAATGGCAGCACATTTGCCTGTTCCACTGCAGGATTCTGGCCTCGCAACAAGTAGCATTCATACCTCATGTTTGCTTGCAGGCTCGTGGCTGTAGGTCATCGTGGGAAATCTATCACGCCACAGCAGGGGTCACGAAGAGTCTTGTGGGTAATAACTAGTGACCGGCACACACTGGAAAGATATCACTCATCCCTCCTCTGTGCAACTCATGCCTTCCCTGTGTCCTTGTTTGCAGGTGAAAACGGTTTGTCATGTACACGACGGACGGGATGAGAGCAAAAAACAATGAATAATGGAACCCCAAAAAGCTGCTGAGATATGCTCATGCTGCAATATCTCTTATTTAAGGTGCATTTGTATTGCAGGTTTTGTGCAAAATTGAGTTATAACCCAGATCTGTCCGTCTTTACTTTATAAAAATATAATGTGCTAGAGACGTGTAACTGTAAATTGTGTATAGTAACCTCAAGACGACACCAGCCTAAGAAGTAAATAAAGTTTTCAAATAGAGAATGGATTGAAGTGAAAGAACATTATTTGACCCTAAAATATAATAGAATATAAGAATAAAGTAGCAGAACAATGTAAAACTAAGATACAGCGGCCTAGTTTTAAGTGTACTTTCAACTGTTGAGTGTAAGCTACAGGGCTTGTCAAGCTAGCATGATAGTCGCAGATAGCTAGCCTTAGCTACAACTAAAGCTAGGTTTAGTTATTGATTTTCCTTGTTATCTTTAAATACGTAGACTAATTTATTTATTCATTTTTGGAAATGTGCTACCTAATTGAACAAACAACAGCCAAATCAATGTGTGATAAAGCAGAAACCTAGGGTCTGAACTTCTGCTAAAGTTAGCTAGCTAGCAGGCTCCAGTAGCTGCCCACCCAGGTGCTTCTACGATTAGCTTATTATTTAATTGTAAATGCAAGTATTAAATGGTTTGAATGTAGATATTATTAGTACCCATACAGATAGAAAACAGACATTAATGTGATTCCTATAATTCTTATAGGAATCACATTGAGCTGTGGACTATAAATTATAATCAAACTTAATTGTTTATTTTCGTATAAGCGTCTTAAAATGATTAAGAAATCGAAGAGGAAACATCCAATAAACATTATCCAAAATCAGAGTGCAATGTTCAGTTATGGTTCTATCTATTATAGAGGGTTATTTTGTAAAAAAAAAAAAAAGAAGAAGCTGACCTTAAATGGAAGCAATATAACTTTAATCTAGTGAAAAGTTTCCGTCAAGTCAACTTGAAATCCTTTTTCTTATCTTCACTGCATTTGTAGTGCAGACTTGTTTAGGCAATACAAAGAAGTCCACCATATTCCAAATTGCAACAAAACAAAGCAGCTACAGCAAATTCACTCACACAAATGAATTTCCTATAGAAAACACTCACTATAGCAGATCAAGTGTGATCACAGGGTGAGGCAGACTGCATTTTCTATGCGTGTGTCCATCTCTGCTGTAAAAGCAATAAAATTAACTGTAATGACATCATCCTCGGGGGAGCGATAGATGGCAAAAAATAAGCGCTGATAGAATTTATGTGAACGCAATTAAATCACAGTTATTGCAGGAGTTTCCTCATGAACTTGTTTATTTGTACCATCCACAACACATAAAAACTTAGCCCTGAATCCCTCGGCACATTCATAAAATAAATATGAAATAGAAATCAATTTAACAAAGCCCTAACTGCTATTCCTTGGATCCCACTTCCCGCGGTTGCAGCAGAAAAATAAAATCTAAAGACAATAAAAAAGTCATAAATTGCACATATCATATAGCTTATGGTCAAATTTCATTTGCTGATGTGATTTTGAGTCGTTATTTCGCACCAGTGAGCATAAATGGGAACTGAATTTGTATTAAAATGGCATACCTCATGCTTGATGTGGGAGAAGTGATCAATGATTTATTTAATTAGCTTTGCATATTTCAGCATGGGGAATACTACCTTTGATATCTCTCTCGTGCATACCGAGGCTTCCCCCCCACACCCTTTCCTCCAGTGCCTGCGGTGGTATCTGCCCGTCTGTCCCACACTTAGGATGGTTGAACACGACACCACTTCAGAATGCACCTTTGGTTCAGGTAAATGTGCAATCATTATCGAGGCTTCACCCATGCCTCTTTTAGGGATGTTCATGCTGAAACCTGTATGGGAGGTGGAGTTCATGGCCCTCTGTATGTGTGGGAGCCTGTTTGCATGGAGATGGTTGATAAGAGGGCAATGTCAGATTGATGAGGATCGCTGCCAAGGGGTGTTTGTTGCTGCCAATGAAAATCAGGTGCTTATGAACCTCTGAACCAGCACGTTGTTGGGATACGATCTGAAAAACGCTCACACCTACACACTGTGACCTGAAATACATGTTCCACGACAATTCATTATTATTTTACTAAATAAATGTATGTATCTTTCAAGAAAATATAATTTGAAAAACTCATTGGTATGCATCGCCTAAACATTAATTACATTCAAATTAATTGTAATTTGTCTTAATTTGCCTCTCTCTCAACAGAAAAATTATTACTGCCCGCTGATTATTCTATGCCAGGCAATTCAACATGCTTCAGAAGGGACAAGAAAATGAGCGAGACAATTTGCATATCAACGTGATTCAAACCTACTATTTATTGGAAGGGGGATCCTTTGAAGACAAATATGCAGAAATAAAATGGGCAGACATTTTGAGTTTTCAATTGAAGTGAATCAATACAACGTCCCATCCTTGTGGGAAAACAATGTTTTTCTCCAATCTCCGTACGTCCTCTAATATTCCCGAGACAATTGAGAAGAAAACTTTCTCTAAATTATCGAACTTTGGAGACATTATTTTACTGTGTATTGTAGTTTTCTATTAAGACGCCATTATCAGTTTGAGGGTGCTGGAGAGGCTGCTGTTAATCAGAGCGTAGGGAAAGGCTCTCTAATCACCTAGACTGTAATGGCCTCATACATCACCCAGACATGAAGGCAAAAATAGTAAACGCATAATTAAAAACATATGAATATATTCATTTACGCTAACAAGGGCACATTCAATATGTATGCACTCACACAGAGCTGCCAGGAAAGGGCATACGGCTGGATTGGCTCTCTTTAAATACCATTTTAAAATGTTGTTCCTTTTATTATTGTCACTTGATTCCATTTATAACACTCAAAATATAATCTCTTCTCTGAAAGATATGATCTCCAGATTATATCATTTTAGTTAACTACCAACAAATTCGACCTTTACAATTTAAATTTGAACCAAACCCTTAAACATTTATAGGCAACTTAAATCTGAACGTCTTCTTTTACATTATGGTTCGATGAAAATGTGTTATGTTATTCATGCAGATAAAAGCTCTTGTAAACAACTTTACCCTGTCAGGCAAAAAAGAGGGCGTTAAAAGCGAGGGGATGGCTTTTGAAACATTTGCTAAAATCAATGTTTTTCGGGAAAGTTGGTTGAGACCAAAACAGAGCTAGAAGTCGAGTGAATATTGGGCTTGCATTCAGGCAAAAACACAATCTCATGTTAATTCTAATGTTGCTCCATGTCCACTACGTGTTAGTGGGTACATATTTCAAACGTTAGCCCTAATTCCTCAATTCATAATCAATTTGTCGGATTTTAAGCTTTTGTCGCCTCCCCCATGTGGCAGAAACATAGATTTTTATTAGAATATAATTTGTTTGAATACCTGTTTTTTTAAGTGAACATTATAAAACATTGGAGAGAATATGATATAGTTCAACATAAAAGTGGCTGATGGTACATTTGACATTTGGTTATAATAACCTCATCATGATGACACCTTCATCACCTGTCGTAGATTATTGTTTATTCATTGTGTCACCCTTTACCTCACTTATGATTCTGTTATGGTTTAGGCTGTTATACGTTCTTAAATGAATGTATTTCTATAAAATAACAGATATTAAAAAAACAATGAAACCAAGTAGACTTTTTTTACCATGTTATATTTTAATTTCTGCAGAGACAAAAATGACAAGCAATTTATTTACACAAACCTGTACAAAAGCAAATTAAATTATGTAAAATATCTCATAAATAGAAGTGGACTTGCGTTCAATACACTTTGCCATGTTCAGCTAAGCTGCGTGCATAGTGACTCATTAAAACGATGATACATTTGTTCCTCAATTTCTATATCAACATCCAAGTCGCAGGACAAATAGTAATGGTTAATATTACAAATCTCATTACACACCGTGAAGGCTATACGAATAGAGGAGAGCACGGACTGAACACACACCTCGGACGGCAAGAGACAAACATCTTTTAATGGCAGCTACGTCATTTTCTCTGAAAAAAAAGTCCAGATTTCTGAAGCAGTTCACTCAAGTAAAAAAACTGTGCTCAGAAATGAACGAGTGTACGCTCTATGTATGGCATTTCTTCTTTCATGTCTCCTTTTTATGTCTGAAGTTCACACTACAGAGTCTCTGTTTCGTTCTGATCTAGAAATTCAAAGCATCACCTTGCGGTATCATAGCGAGCATCACCACGCTCGTTTGTGGGACAGGATTTCATGACCTACTGATATGCATATACTGTAAATCTGCGCATGAGTGTTGTGTTGCTCGGCACATCCTGAGGTGTGTGTTCTGGCAGGTACTCGCCCCCTGAAGCTTTCCCCCCCCCCCCCCCTCCTCTTCCACTCCTCCTAGTAAACCGTAGCATTTTTATCTCTAGGCTGCCTCGATCGACTCTGAGCAGTCGAATGTCTCCAAGCCTTCTTTTTTTTCTTTTTACCCCGCCTCTATCTTTCTATGGTTTTATATTCAGTCCTAGAGCTTGTTTCATGCACAAAGAAGGTTACCTCTGATGTCATACATGTACGTGAGTGGAACACGACAAAAAAATCCATTATATCATTAATATTACTACCAACAAGCAACTTTTGGATGTACTCACTCGGTAATGCACTATGCTAGGAATGGATATTTCAACAAGGTAATTGAACCCAGTGAACAACGGCCGTTTTGGGTATTAGACCTACAGGCTCACTGACATTTAACTGGTTGTCCTCCAAGAACCTTTTGACATCATGAGATCTCATCTAAGATATGCAAATGTTTTTCAGTCCGCTCTTAAATGCCACCCCATTCGCTTTTGTAAGCATGTAATTGTTTATGCACCATACACAAACCAAGATTAAATCAGACCAATTGGTATAAAAAGGCACAATTGCATATTTGCATTCACTCTTGTGTTTTTTTGTATGTTTTTTTGTCTTTTTTTCAGAAGCATAAAATATACAAAGTGGCACAAGGTAAAGAAAACAAAAGGAAAACACATAGTACATTGTCGTGATTGTGAAGAGTTCCATGGTTTTGACGGTGACACATAAATGGGATTACAAATTAAAAAACCAGGAGGAATATAAAAAATTTACAATTTCATGGTATAAAGTTGATTGAAATGAAATATATGAAAGTTTCGTGTGGTGGTATAAGAGACGATGAAATAAGAAAAAGATCAATGGCACGGTCTTCACTGATGTACTAAGTTGTACTACATGTTTCTTTAGGTATAACAAAAGCAAGCAACAAGGTGAATTTCCATGTTTACAGGGAAAACATTTTTTTGTACATTTTGTTTTACAGTTTTTTTTCTTCTTCCTTCTCAGTAAGTGAAGTAAGTTCCCATTAAACGTGCAGTAAAAAGTAAATATTTATGTATACAGTTTATAAGTATAGGAGCAGTTTCTTTCGAACAACAAGTAGTACTTACAGACTATAGATTGCCGGAATGCAGAAAGAGCAGCTCCGGTCAAACCAAAGGGGTTCTGCTAACATACAAAAAGGTTCCATTGCATCTGATATTCTTTTGCTTTAGTACTGTCATGGGATTTTGCGCCAGTGTAGCTGCGAAAAGGAAACATCACCGTAGACAGGGAGGCACAACATCTCAACATTTTCATGTGTCTGTGTGAGAGTGGTCCGTAAGAGTCAGCTCCGAGGACTTTTAGTTGAGACATCACATTCTTATCTCAATTCTTCATGAAATGTTTACTTAAAGCAAAGTTTTCCCTAAAAATAAAAGCTGTTGTTTGTGTGTAATGGGGGGGGGGGGTGCTTCATCCTGTTTGAGAAGCTTTGGTTTGACTTTGACAACATTTTTGACACCATTCTGCAATCTTAAAACCTTGCCAACTGCGCGTACAGACGTTTGATTGTTCGCCATTGAGCTGATTCTTACATTCGTGCTCAAAGATGCCATCACCATGTACTATGGAAAGCAACATCTACTCGTGCTTAAAAAGGACTCTTGGACAGCCGTGTGTGTGTCACCTTGAAGGCTTGAGGAGAAGTGAAAAAGAAGTTGATGCTTGTTGGTCACGTGTACATTATGATATTTATTGCTCAGTCTATCACACAACAAGAAAGAAATAACAGTAAAAAGCTGTCCTTGCAGCTGTTTCACGATCAGCTCGGCCATGTCTACGCCCTCCTAAGCCTATTATCGGTGTACATCTACAGTATACACTAAATATAGCCTACACACACACACTATATACTGCATATCGGGGCCATACACACGTACAATTTCAAATGCACCTCCAGAATTTTTATCTCGGCATGCGACACACTGTGTTTACCCAGGAATTATCAATCCGGCAGCGCCACTGGCCTGTTATATGAATTGCTTCGGTGTGTCTGCATATGTGGTTTGGGAAAAACAGGGTAAGTATTACAACTTGATATAAACAGTAGGCATGACCATGTACACACATGCTTTTCCAGCCAATAGATGTAAGATGTTGCATCTCGTAATAAGGTTTTGGTCTCAACCTTGCCGATCAAAGACAAAGAACGAGAGACTGAGGAAAGGTAGCAAGACAAAAGGGAATGAGAGCAGTTAGCGTTGTTGCTGTGGTCCAATGTTTATGTACAATGAGTGACTTTTCAAGGGCGTACACACTGGTAGCTTAGAATCAGTCATCATATGTCCATCATACCAGTGTTGTTGAAGTCTGTAACATGGTGTTGTTGCAGCAAATTCCATTGACTCCCATGTATGTCCAAAATATGTTTCAATAAAGGACTGACACAAGTGTTGTAATCTGGGCAGAGTATTTAAAGCTTCTCGTCCTCATAAGATTGGAACACGGTTACGTTTTGGTCTGCTATAGAGCCACATTTATCACAAACAGTCAAGGTGACAGAATCCATAGCAAGCTCAGTATGATAGAGACCATAATGTCCAATATATTGTTGCAGCCACTGAACATCACGGCCATAGCAGAGTTCTGAAATAAAAAAAAGGCATAACCACACACTTTGAAGTCAAAATAGTCCACATGTACAGCTTTGTTTCTAGAAAAAACACAAACCAAAAAAAGAAATTGTCTCTTTTGTACAGTGTCATCTTCAGGAAATGGGGCAGGTAATGCATGCATGTACTGTATATGTAAAATGAGTTGATTATTGTACAGATTGACTGTCAAGCAGCAGGTCATGTCCCAGGAGCCCGACTCGCCAGTAGAATAGCCTCATCCCAAGTCCAGTCAATGCCCCTCAACAGTTGTTCCTCCTCCTCCTTTCTTCCAGGTCATGGCCGGAATTAGCACTTAGCAAAAATTGTGTTTTTATATCCACTCAATTAAGGAGCTGTCGTAAAGTCTTTGGAGAAAGTTTAGTCTTACCTTGGAGAGCAAGGCTGGCTAAAAACTTCTAGAGCTGTAACGGTGGTGGGTAAGCAACTATTCTTAGTGTTCATTGCCATATGTTGTGGCAAAGCAAACTCACAGGTACACCTCCCGTCTCGTCAGAGTGCCACAGGAAGTGGGCTTGTACTCCCCGGTAGGTGCCAGAGGGATCTCCTCAGTGGGGTGGCGCAGCACTTCCTCCCCATTTTCTGGCGAGCCGTAGGAAGGCGAGCCGAAGACCTCGTAGGAGGAGGAGGAGGAAGCCATCTTCTTGTTGAGCAGGTTACGATTGCGGTCGCCCATCATGTGAGCAGCGGTGGGGTCTCCATTAGCCATGGCGGCCATGGCGAGGGTCTCTTGGCTGTCGGGCTGCTCAGAGCTGCTGCTGCTGCTGCTGCTGCTGCCGTTGCCGCTCATGAAAGTGGAAAGCTTTGGTTGTTGAGGGGTAGTGGTTGACTTGGATGGCCGTCGCTCTGGCGACGTGCGCACAGGCATCCAGCAGGAGTCGGAGTGGCCGTACTCGTCACATTCCCGGGTGCACTTGCCAGTCATGGCTACGTCAGGCAAAGGCCGGGAGTCTAGAGGAAGCAGAAGGAGAAACAAAAGTAAATGATACTGTGTTTTTCACTAAAGTTGGATATTTTAATATAAACTAACATGAGTTAATACAAATCCTAGCACTTGGTGTTTTGTGTGGTATGTGGCTATTATGAATACTTCATTAGATGCGTGAATTTGTATTTTTCTGCTTAATTACATCATCAGCGCATCTAAATGTTAATGGAGAAGGCAAAAAACAACAAGAACTGCTCAAGATGGTTGCCAGGCACCTATTGTCACAGCCAATGCACGTTCTGAATTTTATCACTCGTGGAGAGATTGAAGCTTCTACGGATAAAATTGCATTTCATGCAGAACCCAAACCACATGACAGAAACGGTAACGTAAAACACCAATGAAAAGAAGAATCCACTGACTACGACAACAGCCTCAAACTAAAAAAAACAGTGGCGTGAATCAGAGTTGAAATAATGTCATGCTTCAAAACGTGTTTGTGCTAAGAGGGGAAGGAAAGGGGAGGGGGGTTGAAATGGAGAGAGAAGGGAAGGAGGTCAGTTTGTATTTCTCATTCTGCCCTGATCCAAGATTTAAAAAGCACAATCAGGCCTGCTCTGTGTATGTGTGTGTGTGTGTGTGTGTGTGTGTCATGTGTATGGGTGAGAATGTTTGAGTTGAGAGCACCAACAAAACCCTATTTTCTTATCATGTGATTGACAGACGGCAATCACATCCTGATCTAAGCAGCTTAATAGCTTTGTTTAGCTAAAGCGCCCTGATATCCTCTTAAATCCACTAATAAGGGTCTTAACCAATTACCTAGCTTGGAGCTGGCCCCAGATTAACTAAGGCTACTGTATTATTGTGGAAAGCAAATGATGTGCTTACGATGCTACACAAGACAACAAGTTGATACCCAACTGTCAATGACTTCTGTCGGACGATGCAAGGGTTTGTTTCAGTGCAATGTGTGGAATAAATATCCTAAATACAATAAGCTGAGTAGCTTAATATAAGACGAAAAGCTAGACAGAGGGAAAATAGGAAGGTTTCTGTACCAATGTTTGAATATAAGAAGAAGCTAATGTCATAGAGATGCTATGTTAGATGTAATATATTTGTGATCTTGATGCAAAGTATGGAAAACCAAAATCAAGCAAAAGCGAGCGTGAGTGCAAACCAAGCCAAGCATGCCTTTGCCCATTTTAAAAACAAATTAAAAGGGTTTGGACCATGGCTTACTTTTAATACTCTTTTTCTCCTGTAAAAGAAAAGTAGAACAGAGATCACTCTTTATGTTGAGCACTTATGGGATAAAGATATCTTTTTATATATATGTATACTCTTTTGAAACTCTTTTGAAACTTTGAGCAGAACTTAACTGTAGCCAAGCACCACAACAATGTTATGCAGAGAAGACACAATGCAGCCAACACGAGGAGAGCGAAGAAAGAGAAGATAGGAATAACAGAATGCCTGCCGACTGTAGTGTTTAATCAACTAATGAATAACGTTCACCATGAATGCCTTTCAGCAAAACATTCAATATCATTTCGAGAGTGCCATTCCTGTGCTGCCAGAAATAATATTCCTGCTAAATACCTATTATAATCCATTTTCATGTCACAAATAACCTTTTGTAAAGCATCAACGAACGATTGCCAGTCAATATATAGCCAAAGCCTCAGGAGGGAGCTGCCACTTGATAGAAAAATCAGATAACTTTTTGTCATTAGTGAGCCCAAACAACTGAATAGTTCTGTTTAATGGAATGTAAAAAGCCAAATAAATGAGACGACAGACGGGAAAATAAAACGAAACTGCGTTGGTAATCACAAATGGAAAACATGCCAGCTGATGTGGTGAAAATGACAAAAGTTGCTATGGATCATGGCATGGGAAGAAGAGATGTATTTGTCTCCCTCTCCCTCCTTATTCCCGTCACAGCTTGATAAACACAGCCATCAAAGAGACAAGGGGATCTCAGGTCCTGATTGTCTTTCTCATTTACACCTACAATTGAGCCATCAGACTACCCACAAAGCACGGCGGCTCTCACGAGGCCACCCTTCTCCTGAATGCTCATCCAATTGCCTGCTCACCCCAGTCGCATTTAGACAAACTGGTGGTGAAGAAATGGGCAGGATGGACCTCTTCTTTCCTCCAGCTTCCTTTGGTAAGCGGCCAACGATGGGAATCACGTCCTTACCGGCTTGTGCGCTCAGCTGCTGAGGTAGTTAGGCGGCACTCTGTGTTGTGCGCGCTGAAAGGAGGCTGATTATTTCCTAGCCATGGTCCATTGACTCAGCAGGCTTGCTAAAAATGAAGACATTTCACACTGAGCTCTATCAAAGCAAAAATGCTGTGTTTTTTTCTCTTCTTAGGTCTTTAAAAGTGTCACCCCCCTCTGAGGTAAGGCCATCAATGCTCTAAAAGCACTCAAACCCACATGTCCTTAAACGCTGGACAAATAGAGACTTTTCTTCCAACCTTGACCTATTGGAGGTAATGCCAAATGTATCTCCACTGTATCATATTCTTGTTTATTCTCCAAAAAATGGAAAGGAACTATATTCCGTATGAACCTCAAACTTAACTTTAAATCTTAAAATCTAATTCGGCAGAATAAAAGCAGATGCATTACAAAATGGCTGATGAAAAATACATTGTGATCAAGTTTTTCTATAGAGAAGACACGCTCAGTGCTTCCGAACATATCCAAAGGCCCTTTCAAGACCCAATTCAGAAATCAGGACGTAGAAAATATCTTCAAAGAAAAGCCCTTACAGCACACGCAGCACTGTAGCAGGCTTTTGTTACATATTCACAAACATCCCGCGAGCCCACACTATCTACCATAACATAACACAATACAAGTGGGTCACTGTGTTAAAAAGCCTCCCCGCTACACAGAGCGCCCAACAAGGAGGCCCTCCATACCAGGTTACGTCCCCGGGGCTTGGGCCTTGTTGTTCGGGGAACAAGAGCATATTCTCGGTGCCCGCCTTCTCCATCGCTGGAGGAGAAGGGCCTTTCAGCCAATGCTCACAATGGCCTGCAACGCAAGCCATTAGCCCTTTTTTTTGGCATTTTCTCAAAAGAAGCTTCCAGAGGCGCGAGGGAAAGGTGGCGGTGGTGGATCAGGGAGTGATTGGCAGATGAGTAAGAGGGGCAGAATGGAGATAAAGGACATTCTCCTGAGATGTAATTCCATATGGACAAAAGTTGTGCGCTGTCAAATGAATGATTACCCAGAGACTCTACTGTACGAGATATTTGCGCCTCATACTGTTTGACTTCTCTTGAAGAAAGTGGGCCAGTGGCTGCAGTGGTTGAGCCGCAGCTTTTCTTAGCCGGGCTTTAGTCAGCCACTCTATCAACTGACTGGCTTACACTCTGGGATATTTCAAAAGAACCTCCACTGTCGGGGTACAGTAGCAATTTGATACGGCGTCTTTAGCACTCGCTAAGATGTTGCAGTGGGAAAAATTGAGTGTTAGACTGTCTTTGCTTCTGGCCCTATCCGCGGAAATGTCTGTTGCGTGGGCATTCCGTGGTAATTAGGGTTTAGTACGTTTGTTTGTGTCACAGTACTGTAGTATGTGTTTTCCACTTCATGTCAGCAAGTCCTCTTTGCTAGTCCGCATGCATCTACGTCACCATATTTCAATTTCGTCCCCCGCACCATCACTTCTCTTCTCTCTTTCTATATAAAGCTATGAACCGCTGCAACAGACTGAAGCTCCTCGACCTTTTGCCCTCTCCTCTACTCTCCGGCCAGCAGATTCAACCCCAACAGCTGAGGCTTTGGGAGGAGAGGACGGTGGCAGAGAAAAAAGACAGAGAAAGGAAAATAAGTTGTTTTTGTGTCTTTGACATACATTGCAGTCATCTGGACAGCAGATAGGGGTCAGGGAAGGAGGGATGATGCAAGGACGAGGGATAAAGGAGGAAGAGACAAGGAGTGAGAGTGTGTGTGCTGAGGATAGCAGGGTCAGGGCCTGGGAGAAAGGGAAACAGCAGATTGAGTGGAGAAGACAGCATGGCTGCCTCTGGGCCGTCACAGGCCAAACGCACTGCCAAAGAGAGCAGTGGAGAGGAGAGTAGGGGAGACAGGAGGAGAGGAGGAAAAATTGAGGACATTAGCAGAGACGTGAGGAAAGGACAGAACGATGATAGAGGGAACTTCTGATAACAGAAGACGTTCTGTGCTCTAAATAAACCCTCACACATCAACCCGTCAATGCAGGGACCTTTATTTAGCCTCTGAGGTTTCTAATTATCTCCCTAACAATGGAATTATGTGTGCAGGTAGATGTCAGGCGCTGCTTACTTCTCCATTAACTTAATCTAATAAACATTCCCTGCATTTTGAAAGCTAAAAGAAAGTGTCTGGGTCCACATGCTTCCAATTTGAAGGTTCTCGATAAAGACGAAGAGGTAAAACAAAGTTTTGAAGGCTTGGCAGAAAAGGCACAAGAGGGCGCCTGTGTGAGAACAGAGAGTTTGAAAATGGGCTTATGATTGCCTCGCGCCCCGCATCAAAGGACTCCCTGTACGGACAGATCTATTTCACACGGCGGAGCAATCAGCGTGAAGATGACAGTGTACATTGCCGGGTGTCATACAGATTACTCCGTGCGGGCTGAGGGAGGGGAGATGAAATATTTATTCTGAAAAATCCAGCTGTTGGAAATACTTCAGGACAAAACAGAAAGGAATGAGACAGGGATAGGAATAGATATCAATCCAAAAACAACTCCAAAGAGAACTCTGTCCTTAGTGTTTCTCCTTTTCGGCTCATTCTCACACCCTAACAGGGTCCCGTTTAATTAGGAGGAACTTGACGACTAATTACGGTGTAAGAGCGAGTCTCAATGTGTCTTGCTTTCTCGCTTTGCAAAGGCCCCCGTGGCATAGCCTTGCAGCTACAGGCAGAAAAGACAGGCAGAAAGACACTGAATACATACACAACTAAAGGTTGCCATGGTCAATAGATGGCAGGAAATGGAAAAATAACATAAACCTTAGAGGAGACGGGAAGGTGAGAAAGGAATATGTAGGAGCCTGGAGAAAAATAATAGGTGCTAAATTATTAACGGCGAGTTCAGACGGAACAATATCCACAGGAAAAAAGCGATATTTGTCTTTCTCTTGCCGAGATGTTTGCCGGGCAATTAAGGAGCAATGCCCTTTGAAATCGCAAGTCATGGCAGGCACCGCTAGCCACTGCTTTAACTGATTACATTAATGTCAGCATTTGAGGTGCCTTCAGTGGCACAGTATTTTAAATAAAAACCTGCAGTTAAGAGGTTAAAAGCGGCATGTCAATTTGATTGAAAGGAGCATAATATAAAACTCGTTTAATTACTGTTCTATATGGAATACATATTTTCAATCACACGAGCCTATGTGACTCACATTTCTCATTGTTCAAAGTCTTTCCATGTAACCCAGCAGTCCAGCTGCAGGAATGCTGTTGAAAGCAGCAGCAGGTGATCTGCCTTCTGAGCTTCTTGAAGTGTTTACTGCCTGGCAAGAGCAACTAAGGGAATAATCTGGACACGCACACACACACGCACACGCACACGCACACACACACACACACACACACACACACACACACACACACACACACACACACACACACACACACACACACACACACACACACACACACACACACACACACACACACACACACACACCACCTCCCCTTCCATGCCTTGAGAGGTGGAGGACGGGGCGCAGAGAAAAACAGAAAGGAGAAAGAGTGAGTGAGTGGGGGGGGGGGGAAAGATTCAGAGCCCTGGAGTTTCGTAATGAGCTGTCACCTCCTTTTGCCTCGCTTTTCGAGATGCCCAACCTCTGCATGGAACAAAGACTCAGCATAACAAATCCACATCCAGTACTTATAGGAGAACTTTTCTAGGCTATACCATAGACTGTATATATAGGGCTATACGCAGGTAGATGATGACACCACTTCCTTTACATTCTTCCTTTGTTAGCCATCCCCTAACAGGCGAACACGGCAGGTGGGTATGATATGGCTGCTTCTCTCTTCCAGCAGGATCAATGCTCTTTCTGGAATAATGAATGCACTGCGGCCTGCTCCTGTGGTAATTAATTGAGGAGATTAACTAGCATAATTTCATTCTGGTGACGATCTTGCGGCCAATCATCAAATGTGGCTTGCACCTTCCCTCCCCTTTGCACACATCCCTGCTCTCCAGGTCTCAACCCCTCTCCTCCTGTTTGAGCAGTCAGCACTCAAGAGCCCATAAATAAAGAGTCCCCGCATGTCACATTCCCCTCATTCATCTTGCTTGCATTAAGCGGGCTCACATGTGGTGTGCACAGCTACAGCAGGTCGATGTCACCGTTTTCACCGGAGGCATATTGTCTCTCTCTCTCTCTCTCTAGTGGACGCACACGAATGCAGGCCACGTCCTTAGATCGCTTCTGACCCATAACCTCATCTTTAAGTGGAACAGCAACCGGATGATGTGGAGTGGAGAGAAGCACAGTGACTCATCCACTCTGCTAATAAGAGTGATGGCGCTGGCTTCCTGCCACACACACAAAGAAATGACTGAAATGCTTAAAAAAAAAAAGAGAAAACTGTAAAATCCTGACATCTTAAAACAAAGGGAATTTCTCATGAGGACTTCATATTAGCCTTGATGCATCAGCAGCCCAACACGCTACAACAACAACAACAAAAAGCAAATGGCACCACTTTCTACTGTATGTGCAGTTTTTCTTCACTGCTCTGAGCTCACACCGCTCTGGAAGACCTGTAAGGATTAGCATTAGCCGCTCTGCTATGGTGAACACATGCAACACTGCTAGCAACCGATAAAACAATACGGCATTCTCAGCTCATTTCCACACCACACAGACTCCGTGCGGGTAGCAAACCTTACATTAACCATGCAGCGCGCGTGAAGCTGGTGTGTCGATGCTCAGCATTCACAGGCATAGACAAGAAGATGAGCACACAGTATTATTTGATAAGACAAACACAGCATAGGGGATGGAGGGGTGTGTAGAAAATGGTAGGGCTTACTGAGCTACTGTGTATGTAAGCAAATGGTTAAATCAGTTAAAAGAATGTGTGTTTGTATTGTTTATTATTTCTCTGAATTCCTTTTCTCACAAACATCCCCACCCTCTCCCATCTCTTTCTAGTTTTTGCAAAAAGTGTCATTGCTCCTTCTTCACTGTTACTCTTATCACACACCAGCAGGCACACTCACACAATGGCCTGTTGTACACCATTAAATGGCTATTTGTCAAAAATACAATTTCGATCTTATACTCCCCTAAAATAAAGAAGTCTGTGGTTCGGCTTTTTTTAACCAATGGTAATAATAAGAGAACACGTCTAAATCATGCTTATATACGGTATACTTATTATAAGAGGATGACCAGGGGTAGTTCAACAAATGTATATCATAGCAACAGGGGTCTTGGTGGATTGTTTATCTTATGGTAACTGAATGGTGACTGTCCAACACATATGCGATGTTTAGCCCTATAGTATAAAGTACATTAAATCAGATGTATAACACCACTTGGTGAAGACACTAACAGTATCACCTAATTTGCATAATAATTTGTTACGTGCTTTAAATTTAGCATAACCTACATAACACACATAATGTTGTAATCACGCATTTCATTTCGAAATGTTGAATCCAACCTGCTCCCCATGTTGGATAATTGTCAACGAAAATCGATAAAAAACAAGATAATAGCCTTTCCTCCCAATACAGAACGTCCTCTCTCAGCACCTGATGTCTAAAACAAATGTTCCACTTGTGATAAGTACTTAGCTATGATGGCTAGCTAGTTAGCTTGAGTGTCAGACAAATAACAACCACTTTCTACCATGCTTCCTGAGTGTAGCAATTAGCTCTCAGCTGCTAGCACATTCTCGGCCATAGCAAGCTGGGCACGGTGAGTCACGACCTAATGGAAAGCTAGTCGTTGAAATGTGGTGGGGTTAATTATGCTGACCTCCAGGGACATGCTCTCGCCGTGTCGGCTCAGTAACAGGGAGATCCACTCCAGGGCAGAAAAAAGGCAAATTATCCGGGGCCTTGTGTGTTCCACAGGGATTTGTTTTCTGTGTTTGAGCATGTTCACAAAACATGATGGACTCTTGTGTTCTACCTCAAAGCCCCTGGGGAGAAACCGAGCTGCTGAAGTGTTGTGTTGTTGAATTACTTCACACATTCCTTTTCATTCGGTTTGATTTATTGAGAGAATATTATAATAAGGTAGGGGTTATAATTAAAAAATTAATATATTTTGTCAAGACTTGCCAACAAATGCTCGTACAATCTTGTCTTTTGTTGTGCTTACAATATATTATAACATTTTTTGTTATTTAGAAAAAAAAAACTCATTAAGGCTGACATGTTTTACAAAAAATAACCTGTATACAGTATATGGTAATTAGTTTGGATAAGTTCTATTTTAAATTAGACATTACAATTCGACTGTGAAATTGACAGTCGGAACATACTTTTTTGTTTTTCGGGTCACACCTTAAATAATGATAGCTCAAAATCTACTTTACAATATACGACCAAAAACAATTGACAATGGTTTAGTCTTAGGATAGCAGCTGCCTTTAATCTTTGTGTTGCTAGTCTTGGTCGTCACTGTGAGGATATTGGGATGTGACAACACTCTAGAAACAGCTTTACAGTTTAATGACCAGGAAAACCCAACAAGCGTTCAGACAGGTTTTAGAGAATTCTCCCTTCAGACCACCTACTGCTAAGGTTAAAAACAAACTGCATCAAATGGCTTTGTGCAGTGCAGCCACCAATATAAGTGCTGAAAGGATGTGCCAGTCAACAAACAGGTCCAGCACCTCTTTAATATATCCTTCAGTCTGACCAGGGGTTCTCTGTTGTGTACAAAACCTCCCATGGTAAATGACATGAGTGTTCAAAAATGGAATCAAAGACTTCCATGACAGCATGAAGGCCTTATCCTACACAGCATACATCTGGTGTCGGGAGTCTTGATCACCAACATTTGCAAAGGAGTCATATGACTAAAACATGTCTAGATATACCGCATAATGCCAAGATGTCATCAAATATTGGTCTTGCTCCCACTAGTAGGAGGTTCGGGAGCTCTGTGAGAAACGGGATCTTTGATTTCTCGAGTGCCTTAAACACTATCCAGCCACTCTTGCTCAGGCAGAAGCTCAGATTGATACAGCCCGATAACGCCAAGGTGTCCTGGATTATAGACTATCTCAGACATAGGCCACAGTTTGTTCCCTCCCAGAGCACTATATTGGATTTGCTGCTGCTGAGAAGCCACTGTGCTGTCACCTTCCTTATTCACACTCTATCTTTGACTGGAGACTCAACTGTGGGTCACACCACCTCCAGATTTCCTCTGGTGATTCCTCCATTATGAGATGCATCCACAATAGAGAGAAGGAAATGGAAATTGGTTTGTTGGGGAGGTCATTGAGTAGCTACTGTATAGGCGCCTTTTTTGATCGAGGTTGCTACTTCTGTTTTGAAAACTAATTTGATACCAGTGTTTAGTAGTAAAGCTCATTGTTTGAAAGTAACTGGGATCCTTCATTTATGCATAAGGCAACAACAGGCCTTCCTAACTTTGTAACCTCTAATTTTAGACTAAATATAATAAATAATGTGTTGGTGCAATCTGATATGTTTGTTGTTCGCTCTCATTGCTATGCAGTCTACTAGCATGACACAATACGTGCATGTGTAATCAGACATAAATATAGAAATTACATGAATAGATGGGTCAGACTACCATTGATACCCAGTCGAACTGTTTGAGTCTCTATCGTCCGATTACCGATAACAACATCTGATCTGTGCCACTCTAGTTTCGAGGCGTATAGTAATTTAAATAAACTATAAATATTCCAAGTACTTCTCACACAGTAATGCGTGTACATATATTTCTGTGCGTTTCTATGCATACATGTCAACACAAGGACATGCAAGCTGTGTGTGCATTACCCACTTCCTCTCCCCATCCCTAAGAGGTTTCGCATGCCGGGTCAAATTATGCAGCGTGAAGAAACAAGAAGCCCATCTGAACATTTCCACCATCCTCTCCTCCTTGCTTTGCTTCACCAGCTAAGGGGGTTTCAGCGACAGTGGCACACCACATCTTAAACATTCATCAGTGCATGACTCTGTTTCCAGCAAACAAGCGCCACAGGGAGACAACAAGGCTATTTGCAGTCATCACTCAAAAGTCGGTTCCTATCTCCGAAGCTCCACATCTAGATTGGAATGCGAGTGGACACTTGAAAGCAAGTTTCACATTAGCATTTGCATGTATCACTCAGATGAACAAGAACGGTAGAGGATTGGGAGGGAAACTAGCCCTGGATTTGAGTCACTAAACATGCCCCTTTTTCAACCCCCAAAAAAACCTTCTTAAAAGGCCAGTTTAGCAACATAGAGCTACATAGCCATGGCTGGAGCCATACACAGTGTATTATTTAAAGCACCAGGGGCCCAATTTGTCACTCTGGCGGGCTCATCACAGGCCAACATCCTTTATGAAATGCACTTTTCACGCTGCCTGTCGGAGGGATCAAAGCCGCAGCAGCCTTGCCCGTTTCTCTCTCTTCAGTTTCCCTGCTCCGATTCCCACTGACAAAATGAGTCAATTTAAACCAAATGGATCCCCTATCAAAATAACTAGTGAGTGAGGGAGACAGGCCGAGAGAAAGAGATTCATATTGTGGGTGGATGAGGTCTGGACAGGTGGGCAGGAACTGGGGAATATGGACTCTCAGCCTCTCTTATTTTGACTGAAAATGGTTTGATGTAGGACATAAATGCCATCACTATATTAGAGTTGAAGTCAGTTTGCAGCGAAATGGACTATAGTCAGCCCCTGTCTGTACAAAGTCAAGGTAGTAAAAGATAGTTTAGTTCCTCAGCGGTTTCTATGAGAACCAAATTAAATAGGTGATCACCGAGGCCCTTTCATTAAGCATTTTGCCCTTTTTTTGGGTCTAACCGTTGGATATTTTGTAAAGCAAGTCCTTTTCCCCCCTAACATGTGGATAGCAGCTCCAGGACTTACACAGCCTGAGTTAGAAGATTGAATTCCGAGCAGCCAGAAGTTGTGAAACATCTTTAACCTGACATTTATCAGCAATAATAGAGATCCCTGCTGATATTGGCTGCAAATATTAGGCCACTGATTGCTTCTTAAGAAGACACTTGAAGAAGGTAAATGAATACTCAGAGTTCAGGAGCCCCATGTTCACTCCATCAGCATATTATTTCTGGCTCATGTGATACTCAATTTAATTTGACATTAGATGACATAGAGTTTGTAACATAACTCCACCATGCCTCTTTCCCTTTGAAGCACTGAAAACATGCTTCATTATTCAACCGGCTTGACAGGCCTATCTTTCCCCCCTCTACCACCCCCGTTTAGCAAAGCTCTCGACCAATTGATTTGTCCTCTGTCTGCCTCTCCCCCCCCCCCCCCCCCTCATCCTTGATTCTAAAGCTTCTGGTTGTGGGAAATATTTATTCACATTGATCGACGATGGAGCCGATGGGTCTTTCATGAGCGTTAGAACTCAAACTGTTTTTGTCCCACCGAAGTCTCCAAATATCAATCACCAGTGGGAGGAGTCAGGGCCAGACTGCAGATGAGGGCAAGAAAGCCCCGAAGGCCAGGCTCATTTTCCCAATAGAAAATAGATAAAAGACTAATTATACACCATAGAGCACTAGTCTTGACCCATGGATCATTTGTGTTATCCCTGTCCTCTGCTAAAAGACAATGTTTTAAGCGACACATTTCTTCTGAGAATTATTGAAATACGTGTTGCCGATCCAGACAACATCGGAGGTCTTTAGGGAGCGGTCAGATGGCAATTCCTGCATCTGCGTGATCTTTATTAAAATTGCAGGATATTTTCCACATCAAATGTTCATATCATCAAGCAGTCTCGACAGCCCCGTCTGACAAACGCTCACACGTAACAATGATGAAGTTCTTGAAGCCCATCCCCATCTCTCTCTGGATGGATGCAGCATGGCTTATGTATGAGGAATACAGACAGGGTTCATGGTTCAGAGACAGTGGTATTCCTCCAGGGCCTTCGCCACTGTATGCCCCCAGATACACTGACTCACATGCATGGACGCACACCGACATCACTGTTGACTTGCTCTGCTGCCTTAGTACACAAAACTACATATAAACATGAATTGCATTCCAGTGAGGCTAAATTATCATTTTTGGGCAAATTAGCATATAAAAACAAAGACTTTCTGGATTACTTCTCCACCGTATGAATAGCTGATTCTCAGAAGCACTGTAAAGTGAAAAGAACTTGTATTACGCGTTTGTTATTTACCTATCAATAAAGGTTTTTAAACTTGTTTTTTTCTATGAATATGTAAGAACAGTATGTTTTATTCTTTCTATACTAATTGCCTTTTCCTCAAATATCTCCTTTGCAATCAAAAACATTGCATCATTTTCACAATATTGACAGAAAATGAATCTCCAACCTGCCCCCGTATCTACGGCTTCCCATTTATACCTAGACAACAATATGTGCGCTAGATGTAAAATAAGCAATACATTTTCTCATTTAAATGGCTGGCAGCCCACACAGGCAGTACCTTACAGTCCATTGACACAATATACAGTACGGTTGGCAGCCAAACTAGTAAACACATTATGTCTAATCCTCATGAATATCACGACCCAATGTGACTCAACTGCTCTTTTCATATTTTCATATTCATATTCTGCTGTCACATCCAAGATAAAAGCACATCATTCTCGCAAAAATAAAACTGGTTCCACCAATTGCTGCGTGCAAGGTCATATTCAAATTGGTTTCCCTTGCAGCAAAGGGAGACGGAGGCATTGCCATCCGTGTCAGCATTATAAAAAATGGCAAAAGCCACGTTTGATAAATACGCCGCCTGGTGCACAGTCACATGTTTTCCCTCGACCTAAGCAACTAGTCTTTGAAAAGGAGAGCTCGGGAAGTTTCAGAGGCGATGAAGATGTTCGCTTAACACATGGTCACTTCTTCCTCATTATCACCCGGCCTACATGCTATTATGTTCTGTTCTCCCGTGTTAAGACCAGGAACAGCTCATGTTTGGGCCCCATTAAAACCCTTATCGTGAAGAAAGCTGCAGTTCTAAAAATGATATTCAACTAATAGTGCTGGATTTATCACTTTCTATGCAAAGAAAAAAAGAAAACCTTTTGATGATTCCCAACTTAATCCAAGCAAAGCTGAGTATTTACTTTCTATCCAGTTGAAAGATTAGCATTATCTATATCCTTTGATAAAAATAATTCACTAAGAAAGGAACACTATATACAGCGAGTGAGTTATATGAGGGGTTGCTGCTAAGGAAGGGCATGCTGTGTTAATACCTGATGCATCAAAAAAGTAATAACACTTATTTTCTCCCTTTGTTTGGAGAGACGAATGGGAGGGGGCTTGTTGGGCTACCGTGGAGTGTGCAACCAAATTAAGAGAGAGGGAGAGAATTATAATCAGAGAGAGAGAGAGAGAGAGAGAGAGAGAGAGAGGCTAACTGCCCCCTCTCAGAGCCACTCTGACCAGTCTCTCAACAACACTGCTCTCCAAACACCAATCACAGTCAAACGCATTATAACACAATGTAAAGACAACTATTTACAACATTGGGAAGAAGAAACTAAAAGCCAAAGTAGATTAGAATGTTACCTGGCTCTAAACAGAGAGTATGAGCTGGCAGAGTATCTCTCTACTGTCAGAGATAGAAAGCAGAGACAGATCCTAACCAAGTACAGGCTCAGTGACCACAAACTGGCAATCGAAACAGGAAGACTCAAAAGATCCTGGCAACCAAAAGAGAACAGAACATGTGGTCACTGTACGACAGGTGAGACTGAGACAGAGATGCACTTCCTCCTGAAGTGCCAAAAATTCAACGAAGTAAGGAGCATTTATTGGAACAAGTTGAACTCTGTAATCCCAGGTTTCAAGGAGGTTGATGACCTCTCAAGACTGAGAGTACTCCTAGGAGAAGGAGACAAGGCACACCTTGCTGCCCAATATGTATACACATGCCACAACCTGAGGGACAGTGAATGAGACTCACACACACACACACACACACACACACACACACACACACACACACACACACGTGTTGAAATGTAATTGTATCACTGTATATATATATCATCAATAATATGTAAAAATTTGAAATGTCTGTTAATGTTGTTAATTATTTTGTATTGTGATGCTTTGGCAACATTGTTTAATTTAACTTTCATGCCAATAAAGCCCCTTTGAATTGAATTGAATTGATTGAATAGAGAGAGAGAGAGAGAGAGAGAGAGAGAGAGAGAGAGAGAGAGAGAGAGAGAGAGAGAGAGAGAGAGAGAGAATATGCTTGGGAATTTAATAAGGCTCAGCGCTCCTCAATAATATCACCCGCTTCACAGATTCCTCTGGGAAACATGAAATGTGCTGATAAAGGATGATGCTTCCCTCTGACAAACGGGGTGTGCTAGAAGCGGCATGGAAAAAAAACCTCAGAAAAAACAAAGAACAACCACACGCTGCCGCCATTGCTAGCGCACATATGCTAATGTGCCTCGGGCTACACTTTAAAGAATTATTCCATTTCTTCTCCTCATGCTGCAATTCTCGAAAAACTATCCCTCTTTAAGGTCACACACGCTGCACACACATTCAGACTCCAGCTGAATAAAGTCAGCTTTATACACAGAATTGTTAGTGGACATGGGCGCATCTTATGAGAAGGGTTCTTGTTTGGATTTGTGTGTGTGTGTGTGTGTGTGTGTGTGTGTTAGCATTCAAGCCTAGTATATGGCCATGTTAAATGTACAGAAACAATTGTCATGGCACCACAGCTTTTCCTCTATGGATTATTAAATTGATAAAAGAGCAAAAACTTCATAATAAGAGTAGATGATGGCTCTGCTATAAAATACTATATGGCAAAAGTAAGTAGATACCTGAATAATACACGCATAAACTATAACAGCATTAGCATGATAGCATTGTCTAAATAATCCAGCTACTGTAACATGTCACTATCTGCTTTTGTCAGAAAAAGAGACAATGTTGATATCATTGTGTATTTCTTTCTCGATAAAGGAATTATTTTGATTACAATATTTGTGTAATTACGCTGATATTGTGACTGCCCAAAGAAGAGTATTGAAGTAGTATTATTAATAATCAAACTACAACAAGTATCCTTTCTTTTTTGTCTGGCTGGTAGTTGGTGGAATTGATCAGGAATCGGGTGAATTTACTGTTAACTGTTTATTTTTTGGCCCAACATCAAAACATAGAGCAAGGACATTTTCGCCCGACTGTTGTTCTTTTACAACATGTGTGAATTCCACATCTTTTCTCAAGTTTTTCCAAAGTAGCAGCCCTACTCAGGTATGTCCAACCCCATGTGTTCATGTTGACACAACACAACGGAGGAATGTACCCCCATGACCCGTCAAATCCTCTCAAACAAACGGAGAAAGACAGCCTCTCGCTCTGTTGAGTCCTATGACATTTACATACCACGCTGCCTGGTAGTGTAGGAATCACCCTAAGGCTGTACCAGGCCTTGAATTTAGGATGCGGCCCTTCTTTTCAGTCCTGACCCCCCTCTCTTGTCACTACCTCACCAGGACCTGCTCACGCTTGACAAAAAATAACCCCAAACATGTACCTTGCTCCACTGCCGCCAAAACGGGCTGCTGGCTTTCAGACATGGGACACAAAGGGTGAAAGGGAGGAAAACATGGCACATTTCTCTCGCTTCCTCCTTCCTTTCTCCTGCATCCTATCAGAGGAGACGATTGATGTTCACATTCTCTCTTTCATCGCGCCTCTGTCTATCAAGGCTCACCTGCTCTTTTGTCTTCACTAATCCCTTCCCTCACGGTCGCTCAATGTTCCACGATTTATTTTTTTCCCTCCAATACCTTTGAATATTTCCTCCATATAGTTCTCTACCTCACCTCTCTCTATCTCCTCCCCCACCACCCGCCCCCCATTTCTCTCATTATCTGCCTCTGTCTCTGCTGATCGGACCAACGACTCCCTATTGGCAAATTCATAAGATTGATCATTTTTACACGGGTTGGTGGATTTACTAAAAGGGCCCCTCTCCTCTCTTCCCTGATACACGGCTCCTACACAGTGCGCTATGTGGCACCCACACCCCTGCCGGTAAGACTCTGAAGCCCTATCACTTAACATGCACTGGGCTCAACTCCCGGGAGAAAGGAGAGGGAGACTATGGGAGAGAAGGAGAAGAAAGCGGAGTAGCCTGTCTGAGCGGAATACTAATAAAGTGCAGCACTCGAGAAAAAGCAAAAGACATTGGTGCTACAAAAATTACCACTTAATTTGATGCAATACTGTGGTATCTCCATTTTCCCCTCGCCTCGTGTTTGTGTGCACCAATTGTGTGCGGGAATCTATGTGAGCGTGTGTGTAAAGTGTGCCCACAGGCATGCAAAGACACAGAGTTATAGAACTCTCCACTTAAGATATTCATATGCCTTAGGGGAATTTGGGCACTCCATTCGTTCTCGCTTTTTTGTTCTTTAAAGTCTGTGTGCGTGTGAGTTCCCGACGACATGTGCGCGTCGGCTTCTTTGAACGGAGCGAGCAAGAGGGAGAGATAGCATTAGCATGATTAAAAGGACAGTAACAAATGACTGCTGTCTCAGAGAAGCCATGTGACTATCACAACAGGATATAGGCCAAGTATATCAAGGCGACTACTCCCTCATGATTTGACGTTCCTGCTTAAGGAGAGCCAGAGTGGCGGGAAAACAAGCCATGAGTTTTAAGGCGACACAATATGTGACATCTTACACGTGCCATTTTTGAGATTGTATATGTTGTGTATAGTATTTAAAAAAGGCTGGGTGTAATGTTCAGATGCATGAAATATTAATGGGCACATGGTCGTTGGTGAAGCCTCATTATCACAATTTCTTTTGGGGGAAGAATACAGAAAAGAGAGTTTATTTCATTGCTACAACTGCTGAGTAGCAAGCAAAAGCGACCTCTAAAAAATAGCCTCAAGGTTTCATGTGCCGTAAACCCATTTTCTGTGCTTTCACACTGGGTGGAGAATTGGAAAAGCATATTCTTATACTGGTTCTGCTCATTGTTATTCAACCGCCATGGAGACTATTTCTCTTCATTACATCTTTTAATCATTTAGCTGAGAATTACTTGCCTGGTGCTGGGAAGTTCATTGGCTCGGCTTTCATAATAACCATTCGGAATGGATAAAGATATTAAATCCTGCCTATCACTTGGCAAATGCTCACCCATGGCTCGGCAGTAAACCTTTGCTTGCCAAATGCGTGTTTTTTCCAATTCCACTCAGAAAAAGGAAGCTATAACCTTGTACATGTTATCATAGTGGAGAGAACATGGTTCTATCTTTGCCAATGGCAGCATTCGGCTGACATTCATTAATATTAGATGCAGAGGAAGAGGGAGAGTGAGAGAAAAGGATTCTGCGGTACATTAGCGGCAAGATTTATTGACGTCTTTGCACTGTGAATGTGGCAGGTGCTCTTAGGCTACTTGTGAACAGCGGAGGTTCGCTCAACTTCTGCCTCTGGAGATACGTTTGGGGGGGGGGGGGGCACACAGACACACAGCACATTCTGTCAAGGTTGCTGAGACGTTGCAGGAACTTTTATGAATGTTCTCTGTCTTGTCAGGGCACAGTGTGCAGCCCCTCACTGACAGCAGGCACTAATTGATGGAGGGTCTGCGAAAGGCGTTGCCAACAGCTGAAAATCACCTGCTGGAGCTGGGGCCAATCCTTGAAAAGAGACGTAGACCGCTTTTGAAGTCTCAAAGTCATATTTTAAATCTTTCAAACAACTGCAAAGGTGCATCTATGAATAGTGGCTGTGCACAGGGCTTTTAACACAAGGCCTTTCAGGTGCAGGAAGGACAAAGAAACAGCAGTCTGAGGCACCTGCAAAATACGAGCTTAGCAAATATGTTCCTCTTCCATTGAGTAAAGACATAAATCAGTGCCAAAAGAATTCTTTCTTTTCTCAGGTTTAATTTTCTTTGAATTGTCTTGATATTGACGGCGACGAATGGAAACAAAATCTGATTTATTTGCTCTACAATACCTCAGGAAGCCTTTCTTTGGCACTTATTTCACACTGCTTACCTCACTGTTTATGTTGCTTTAACAATGGCAATGCTTAGCTGAGGTCCAAAAGTCCATAAACATAATATGTCTCTCACGCCACTACACAAGACAAAACACTATTAGATCTCCAAGCATGCAACTCATTTATTTTTGCTTTACGAGACCGTTGTTTTCTATGCGTCCACCGGATGAATCTGTTCTATCTGTCCTGTTCAAATTACAAGAGTAGACAAGGAAATATACGATTGCTACCAGCAGGTGAATGTAATATATACATGCTCTATAATGGTCTTGGCTTTCTTTCATTGGAGCGCCGCAAGATTCATTTTTTGGCCCTGCCCCAAGCCACAATCATAACCTTTTCACCCCGGCTCATATGTCTCTCTGAGGCCTGCGGCAAACAGTGAGCACCATCACCCACTGGATGAGAACTGATGTATGGAGCCACGCATTGGTTCAATACCATTTAATTGTATTAGGCCTAAAGTATGAGATTAGTCTTCAAATCTGTCCAGAAGAAAAAGGAAGGCTGTGTGAATGCCGGCGGTGGCATATTAAATTGATGTGAGTCCGCCACAGTCTAAAGGGCGGGAAAAGCCGACCCTGGTCTCCGGAGATAATGACTTGCTTGGTCTGTTTCCGCGGGTCAGCCTGGCCATTTCAGAGCTGGGGAGGTGTACCATTGATGTGTCCCCTCTCATCACCAGATATTCCATGCAACTTGATTTCCATTACCTTGCTTACTGCTCTGAGACATGTTGTCTGGTATGACACTTAGAAAAGGGAAGGGGAGAATAAATCACATTTTCATTGGATTTTGTAGTGAGGAAGCTTTTGCAAGAATCAAAGGGATGAGTTTAGGCTATGTAACGCTATCTATTTTTAGACTGGTTTTAGAGTTACTGTGTTGCTGCAAAGCATGAAATAATATGCTACAGTGTGCTTTTTGTCATATGAAAGGCCCCGGTGCTCACGGTGATAAACAGAGGACAGCACATACAGTACTGGCCCGTTTATCTCTTTTTTTCTTCCGTGCATTATAAAGAGCATATTGTGTCATCCTTAAAATTGCCAGGAACAAAGCTCTTGGTTTCCTGTTTGTGTGTTTCCATGTGTAGGAGTGCAACGAAATACAAATGCGCCAACCAATCTTCCAACACACACACACACAGATGTTGTAATTCAAACACAGAAGCATTACGGTTACTAACTCTCCAGCAATCGATTGGATATCATAGCAAAGGCAAGAAAACCCACCAAATATTTAACACAAGGCAAACATATCAACCGCTAACAGCTGAGTATGGATTAGGCCATCTTCCTTGAAAGTGAGCGCATATTTACCGACACAAACAAGCTATTGGAGCATATTACCGAGCTGCACATTGCTCTCTGCCAGCATATGAATGTTAAATCAGACTATATGGAGGTTTAGAAATTGTGACTGAGACATTTGTTGCAGAAAATGAACAATACTGTTGCGTAAGGCGGCTCAGTTACTGGATTTAGCCGTGATTTTTTTTGTTCAATTCTAGGAAGAAAGGTTAATTTAATGATACATTTAGATAGTGACTCTTTTGGTTAACGCCTTTCTTGACGAGCTGAATTCATGGTGATGTTGGAGTTTTAATACCAAGAGATGAAAGCGTTGCCATCTGTGCACTCCCAACAGATGCCGGAATAATGACATTTATCTTTTGCTTTACCGTTATACTTCCTCTCCTTTTTTTATTTGAAGGCACTTTGACATAGTGGCCACTGGTAAACAGGAAAAACAAATAGTCTCTGAGCTCATGGATGTAGATGGGTATTGTTTTCTATTGATGTCTACTGGCTGAGCAGCTGGTGACAAGGAGTATCCACTCATCAGGGCAGGTTATCGATTGGTTGAGGAGCAGCAGCAGGGGTGTGTGAGAGGTCAAGCGTTGGAAGCGGAGAAAAGTTGGAATGCGGTGCGTTCAAAGGCAAAGCACCGCCATCATCTGGTAATTAACGTGTAAAATGGAGTCGATTCCTCCTCGGATGGAAAAGGGCTGTTCAACATTTTTGCTTGTATAAGTCAATGACATCCATGAGCACTTATAGAATAGAGTGTCCTGTGGAAGGTGTCAGTCCAGCACAGTTGAATTGTTAGGTAGGTGGTCACACTTCCTGTTCTGGTGCCAGTCTGCGTTTATTGGAAAACAAAGCTTTTTAGCAAGGAATACCGTTTTAGCTCGTTACCAGTACCAAAAATAGCATCAGCGTATATAGCACTTTCTCCAAAAATAATACATCTATACCCTTTAAAGAACTATGCCGTAGAAGTCTACACTTAGAGGACGCTGGTACACTCAGAGATGGGTGAGACAGATGACATTTTGAACCCCCACAAGGACTGAATCATTACAAGCACCTACACACTGGAGGTGTGGTGGGATCAGCAATATTTCACACTGACAGAAGGACCTGACAGCAGGCGTCCGCACACATGCCCGACTCTGCTGCTACTCTTTATTTATTTATTTCTGTGTCTGTTGCAGCCCCTCTTCCATATCTTTGTGACTTGCCAGATTGGATCAAAAGCACATCAAATGTACTCTTCCACTATATCACAAACTTGAAGACTGGCACGGAGAAAAAAGCAGAGTGTGTGATTAGAAATCTCAAACTCCACAGAACATTCTTCTTTATGTTTCTAATCAGCAACTGAATGTAAATGTGTCTCTGGCTCCAGCCGGAGTGATGGGACTAGAATCAGTATGTGTCTGCTTAGCACCAAAGTGTTTAAAATGCCTGCTGATGAGTACCCCTCGATCTTCCTCCCCTCTACTTCCTCTGGCTTTGTTGCTGATGTATATGCAGAGGACACAACATTAGGACTCTGGTTGAGCTGATTGAACACATTTGCTGCCTCCATCCACGCGGCCATTCGATAAAACCTTATCGCGCAGCAGTGGGCTTGTACCTCTCTTGCATCTTACAAAGAAGATGAGCTCATTTGATCTGAATACTCTGTTGTTAATGCATTTCGTTCTTCGTGCTATTTATTTCTATTTGGGCCAAAGCCTTTCTTCTCCTTTAGGACCCATGAATAGTGCATCATTCTTTGCTGAGAGGGAAAAAAGAAGAAACACAAAGGGCCTTGGATGTCTAAGTTTGACTCCGGGGCAAGTCTCTTTCCTTGCCTCCCTCCGCCCTCTTCCCATGCACCCCTGACTATTTTTTTTCTTGCACCACAGAAATGAAACGAGTTGGAAGTAACAGCTCTGTCTTTGGCAAGGCATCTGAACATCGTAGTTCTCCAAACAATCGAGGCGTATTAGCTTTGGAAGCTACTGACATGGAAAGATGTTTGCTGACAGATACCACACTAAATCACTTAGGAGGAGTCCTTTTGTTAGAGGACACTTCTGCTTGGGTGGCCCTACATATCCCTTTGGGATTAAGGCCAACAATTGTTTGTTTTTAAGTGTCGTGTTGTCATTTGCTGATAAGATACGTCGACGTCTATCTGTTATAAAGCTGGAGTGTATCCAATGTTTTACAGATTAAATGGGGGATTTCTCAGTGAGCTGAAAAACCGGCAATAATTCCCTTGGGAAGAAGTTGCCAAATTCACAAGTAAATACATAGCTTTCTGATAGAACTAAAACATAATTTTAGAATTTGCCAACATTTAAATTCTCTTTATAGCTAGTAGAAATTGAATCAACATAAGCTCTCCAGAATTTCTTCCACTATCAGCCACCAAGAAGGGTGACTGCTACCATTTGCTGGGATCAATTAAGCTGATTGGCTTAGGCTCTGTCTTGGCCAGCCCAGGGGGTTGGCAGTTGTAGACAAGTTGTCCAATTAAGTGAGCACAAGTACTTGCCAATAATGGCTGAATAACGGGCCTTAAGGGGGGTGCGCTTCATCTCCAATGTTAGGCATCAGGGAGACAGCCACTAAGTGTGTAAAAACTATAGATTTCTCTTTTCAGATTACAATCAATATGACCCCCATGGCTTTGACAATGGCCTCAATGAAGGATTGGACTGTAAAGATGTTGGTTTCCTGGGTTGATGCCGATAGTTACTTTCAGGCCGACTCACCCTGTGTGCAGTGTACAAATGTCAACACCTGCTCTTTAGAAAATGGTGGATACAATTGGACTTGGGTCAGCATTTGTGGATGACTCGTCTTCGCTTGCTCAGAGACAGATTCTGGGGATTTATCGCCTTGTTATATTGTTGAGTTGTCAAGTGCTACATTTGACAGGTATGCTTACGTGTAAATATAACGTCCTTTTTTCCATGTTGCCAAATGCAGGCAAACTTGTTCAAAGTTACTTTCTGTGAAGTCACTGCAGCATTTTATCCCACTTCCCAATGAGTCTAGAATAATTGTAAGAAGTTGAAAGGCTTAATTTCTTCTGACATTCCATCCAGCGCCGATCTCCCTCCCCTCTCTTTCACTCTATGGATCTCCTTTGTCTCTGTGTCTAATACTGGCACATTTTGTTAATGTCACATGTAAGCAGCTGTAATTGAATGCGTTGGGTGTGGCGTCTGACAGTCGCGTGTTTAATCTCTCCCTGTCGAATGCTTGTTAGTGCCACCACCTGATCATAGGCCCGGAGTGGAGGATGCCACAACGCGCACAAAAGGAATATTTGAAATGAGCTTGAAGAATGGCTGCCATCTTTGAAGCATTCTTTTTTTTATCCCTCTTGTTTCCGTTCCTTGTATTTCTCATATACACTGAACAAAAATATAAATGCAACACTTTTGTTTTTGCTCCCATTTTTCATGAGATGAACTCAAAGATCTAAAACATTTTCTATATACACAAAATAACCATTTTTCTCAAATATTGTTCACAAATCTGAAAAATCTGTGATAGTGAGCACTTCTCCTTTGCCGAGATAATCCATCCCACCTCACAGGTGTGGCATATCAAGATGCTGATTATACAGCATGATTATTGCACATATGTGCCTTAGGCTGGCCACAATAAAAGGCCACTCTGAAACGTGCAGTTTTGCTTTATTGGGGGGGTCTGGGGGGGTCCAAAAACCCTAGGGTTAAACCCCTAACCCTAACCCTAACATGTCACCCATTGAGCATGTTTGGGATGCTCTGGATCGGCGTATACGACAGCGTGTTCCAGTTCCTGCCAATATCCAGCAACTTCGCACAGCCATTGAAGAGGAGTGGACCAACATTCCACAGGCCACAATCAACAACCTGATCAACTCTATGCCAAGGAGATGGGTGACATGTTAGGGTTAGGGTTTAACCCTAGGGTTTTCGGACCCCCCCAGACCCCCCCAATAAAGCAAAACTGAACATTTCCAAGTGGCCTTTTATTGTGGCCAGCCTAAGGCACACCTGTGCAATAATCATGCTGTCTAATCAGCATCTTGATATGCCACACCTGTGAGGTGGGATGGATTATCTCGGCAAAGGAGAAGTGCTCACTATCACAGATTTTTTCAGATTTGTGAACAATATTTGAGAGAAATTGTTATTTTGTGTATATAGAAAATGTTTTAGATCTTTGAGTTCATCTCATGAAAAATGGGAGCAAAAACAAAAGTGTTGCGTTTATATTTTTGTTCAGTCTATATTGCGTGATCATTCAAAATGTAGCTTTTTGTCATAATGAAGGGCAGAAGAAAACACATTCATTTCAGTTTCTTCTCTCTAACACATCCCTCAGTCTGCTTTTACGTCGGCAATGCTCTGCACTTGGTTACCTCTCTGACTTATTTTCTATTCTCTCTTTTTTTCAAACCTCTGCTTATAGTCCCTCGGTGTACATTGGCTGAAGGGTGGAACATGTAACAGACTTGGATGTTTTCCTTTCTCTTTCTTTCTATTCTCTCACTCTTTCCTACTTCCTCTCCTCTCCCAGGTGGCTGTCTCCGGCCAACCGTGTACACTGCACATCGGGGTCAGTAGCAAAACGGACGACATTAACAGGGGAATGCACACTTGCACATGTGTGCAAGCACGACCATTCCCTGATGCACACATTCCCTCGCTGATGCCGGGGTTGTCAATCATGATGGCCTGGGAAATGTGTGCTTCAGTGCAGCAACAAGCCGGAAATAAAACAAATCCTCCGTGCAGCTGTAGGCCCCACTATCTCCTCCTCCCTCCCTCCCCCACTATTGGCCCTCTCTTCTTGTTACCTCCAACAGACACCTTCCTTGTTTATTTAGCTATTCCAACAAAGTATAATCCCTCTTTCACAAGAGGGTACTTGTTTCTTTACGTACCCAGTGGTTGCCGGCAGATAATTGTTTAGAAGAAAAATTGCTGTTTTAGTTAAGATTTAAAACTGAGACACAGGGGAGAGTCAGTGACATGTGCAGGCTGAATCTCATTAGATATATTTGAACATCAGGGTTCCGTGAGATTCCGCTGACCACAATGCCACGCAGTTACCAGCGGGGCATTATGGGAGAAAAAGCAATTTGCTGCGGCAAGGCTCAATGGCCTCATGAATCAAGTCAATATGGACAAGGCGAGAGCAGTTAAGAGACCAGTACACGCTGCCTGGATATTTCACTTAATGCCGCTCTGTTACGAAAAAATGTCTCACCTCTTGCTACCTTTACCCACATGTTAACGTTTTCTTTTACTTGTCTCTTTGTCATCTGCCTATTACACACAGCACGTATGTTGGTTACTGTACTTTTATGAAGTTCGAGCGTGCTTGTAAAAAGAACGATTATCTGCTAATTCTAACAATTATTGTCCCTTTTGGGAGACAATGTTCTGCATTGGCTTGTTTGCTTCGACACAACAACACATAGGATTCTGGTTGAGTTAAAACACCTGTCATACCCCACTTTCGACCTCTTCTTAGGTAGCTGCATCGCTAAAGCTGGTAATGATAATGACGGCAATCAAAACATTGGCACTAATACTGTTAATAGCGATGATGGCGCTAATGAGGACACTACCTGGGAGGCTGTTTGCCTAAGCTGTTTTTCCTGGCTCGCCTCTGGGACCAGAGACAGAGGCTCTGATATCCTGTTGCAGTGTCCCCCGGTGGTCTCCTGGCTGTCCTGAATGGCTCTCATCGGCACGGGCTAACTGCTAATACACACCGCTAATTACAAACAGGGGAGATGAGGTAACAGCAAGGACCCCTCTTGGGGCTTGGAGATGCACCCTGACTCCCTCCCTGCTCCCACTCCTCGCCCACTTCCTCCCCAGAGAGTCCCGGTCTGCAACACATTTCTAAACAGCTATTTTTCAGTTTGGCTGTTGCACAAGTTTGAAGAATATTGGCATGTTGTTATTCTCCCCAGCTCTTAGCCCTCTCTGTGCGGCAATTACAAACCTGAAATATTACTGTGCAAAATGGCTGCATTAATGATCAATGGAGGCAGTGGAGAAGCAAAAGCAACAAAAGGGACAGAAAATAGCTCTTAAGCTCGTCTATGTTGATGAAAGCTATTTATATACTGTATATTCTGTTTCCTAACAAAAGCGGTGGAGGAATGGGGGTGTGGGATTACAATGTTGTGAGACCACCTTTGTAATGCTAAATCCCATTCTTAATCTGCCAGTATTGATTGGCCATCGTCAGCATCCGTTTACAAAACAGAGGATTGTGTGGGAATAGGGGATTGAGAGGGAGGACAAGGCAGCACAAGAAGTTCCCAAATGGCCGACACTGGATAAAACCAAAGCCAGCGCCACTGAGCCTGCGCAGACAGAAAATAGAAAATCGAGGGTAATTCTCTCCCTCTCGTCTACTGTTTCCACTCACCACAAGCACAAGGGAGAGCATAATCGCCAGAGTAAGATTGAGCTAAAAAGGAAAAGGGTAGAAATGAGCCCTCCTGCCTCCATTTTGGCTCTGATATCTGGCAGTTGCCCTTTAAGAGTGAGAGTCTGCGGGGTCCAATTGGAGACGGGAGCTCAATCCCCTGTTCGGTCATTAAAAGCGGTTTCTAGAATGGCATCCATCTGCTGCCTCCTCATTACTGCTGTGAGTGATGGTGGTAATGTTCCTAAATACGGTACTGGCGAATTGTCATTGTGACCCTTGACTCGGGAAGTGGACACAAGCCGGATAATGATGCCAGTGTGTAGACAGAAGTGAGCTCTGGGTGTGCAACATGGATTCGATGCAGGTGGGCGCGCGCTGTCGCACCATTAAGCTTAAATGACTTGTCCTTTCGGCTCAAGCTGATTTTCCTTGCTACTGTGTTTGTGCTCCGGGTCGATTGAGCATCCACCTGCATTAACACTGAGGGGTTGCCAATGCTCAGCGAGGGATTGCTCATCAACGTCGGATGTCAATCAATGTCGCCTGTTTCTCTTCCACCCCCCCAAATCCCCCCACCACCCCTTCTGGACCTGATTATTTTCTTTGCTTCCTTTGACTAATGGAAAACTCTAATGTGTGAAATGAGAAGTAAAGCGTTGCTAAAGAGCTAAGCTGTGACTCAGCAAACAGCACATTCACTGAGGATAAAAGCCTTTTCCACGGCAGCCATTTTGATTTCACATCCCCAAGTTGAGGCTGCCGTTGTTTCCTCCTCCATAGAGTGAAAGTCTCTCCGCTGCTCACATTTTTTTTCTCCTCCAAACCAGCCCCTCCTGCTTCTGCTCTCCATCCATAGCTGCAGTGTTCACTCCCATTAATTACCTGCTTACAGAGGCTCTGCATAAGGCCTGCCACGACACCAACAGAAATAGAGCTGGTTCTTGGGGCTTGTGTCTGACGGCCTTATACACATAACCAGACCCCCACACCTCACTGTTTGCTTCAGACAAATACACACACAAACGTTGTTGCTGACAAACAACTTCATATGCATGCGGCTACAAATCTGAATATGCAAATAGATACAGTAATTTCGGAAGCAACACTCATACACTTGCATGTGCACGGATATTACTCATCACTCCAAGGTGTGAGGTGCCCTAGCGTGAAGTGTATTTACCTAGAATAGACATGAACTATACAGTACACTAAGGACTAATGAGCTCTCTGCAGCCCAATCCCCTAGGCATATCCCACACACACACACAAACAGTACACACTCTCACATTCAAGCTCTCTTCCCTGTCTCTGTTGGTTCCCCTTCTCCAACCCCTTTCGTCATTTTTGCAATTCCTCCTTGTGCGTCTCACTCCTCTCCTCATCGCTTTTTTTTCCTTCTATATCCCTATTTCCCTCATCCCCGAGGCATATCCCTGGGAGCCTGACTGATCCAGTGGCTGTTTGTTTGGAGTGCAGTTGATAGGGCACATGGGTACCTTGGGGCGCAAAGTCGGGGAGGCAGAAAGAAGCATATGAGGTGACGGGGAAGAGGAAACACTGGTAGTGATGCTCCGGTAGGTATGAACGCTTGGAGGGAGGAAGGCACAGGGCGACAGGGTGTTTGTTTACACTAGGTGGTGACCTTTTACCAAAGTTTGGATGAAACTAGTGCAGATAAAACCATTGATCCTTAGTTTTTGCCATGTCCTGCCTTGGAGCTATACTACAAAAACCTTGTCCTCAGGGGCGGCGGGTACTGTAGGCTAGGGAAGGCTAAGCCTTCCCAAATACTTTTGTCACTGCATCTTGGTAAAATAAAAAATATAATAATGTTTGTGTCTTTGACTAGCGCTGCTATGCAACCACCTGTGCCCTGTTCTACGAAGCCAGTTCAACATATCCTGGATATGTTTGAGTTATCTTAACTAACCCTAAGAAACGAGATCTCGCTAAGCGGCCCTACAACGCTGGTTATCAACTCGGTAAATCAAGCCTCTCTCCAGTTGAGAGTGCGTTCGTAGCGGGGTTAGCTACATTTGACCAATCACAAACAGGGACAAGTGTACTGACAGTGCAGCGTCATACTTCATTAATGAAAAGTAAACTAATATTAGCCAATATGAACTTTAAACATCCATGACTTAAACATATAATCCAGGATACAAGCCACATAGTTGCACCTGCAAGGTGAATACAGAACAACTGGTTAAACAATAACTACTGAGTGTTTGAAAGCGTAACAGTTTTATGATATCACTGCCCCATCTAAGACACGAGTGGATCTGACTTTAATTACATTTGAGTTGAGTGTTTCGTCAACCTAATGTGTTGCTTAAAATAATACTTCTGCAAACAATATGTGAAAATGTGAGTGTTGCACGGCCAGATACGGCTCGAGAAGCTGACTCAGATAAGGAAATATATGATACATTATGATATTGTATCGATGTACTGATTGATGATCTGATATGAATGATAAGTGCGACACGTCGGCGTCTTCTCTGCATATGGCAGTTTAAACTGTATTTCCTTTATCCTGTAATATGACTTGATAGATTTAAACTCTGTACACTGAGCTCTGATTGGTCAGCAGGCGGTGCTTTCACTGAGTTGATCTCTTTTCTATAGACGCCGGAGGCGAGCAGCGTCAGGTAATAAAAGTTATTTAGCCTTCCCAAACCTCAGCCTCACATGCCGCCTATGCTTGTCCTCACATTTAAGGTGACCTTGTGTGTTGTTCTGCAACAAAAAGACAACTGTTATCAATGTACTGGCAGGTGGAATGGTGTTTCCTCTATCGTGATGTATTAAATCCTATATTGAGATATTGATATAAATTGTCGTGTTTAAAATGTTTATGAAAATCTACATATTGTTGCCTATGTTTGGCGTATCCAACCATTGAGATACCATTGTACTACACAGCATTGATGCAAATGTGACACATTTACAAAACATATATATATCATGGCATGGCAAAATACTGCATGTTGAGTTTATAAACAACAAAGATGAATTTGACTTGATTTCATGTGTCATTCTTGCCTTGCTTTGTGAGAATAACAGGCTAGTGTTGGTAAAAGAACATGTACCTCTCTGGCAAGCATCAACCATGTGGCTCCATTTAAAAGCTTGTATTTCTACTCAAAGCAGCACATATTGACCAAGACATTGATTGACAAACAGCAACCAAAATCAGTTTTTAGAGTCGATTTGTCCCGTTGCTAAGGAAACACAAACACATACACACTTCTACATGAGAGGTTCACACTAAAAAGGACACCCTAATCCCATAAAAGGTCTCTTTGTGGTATATGAAGCTGCCGCACCGCAGACTACTTCACTTTGCTGGTAATTATCCCCGTCTGCCTGGAAGACAGAGACAGTAATGCTTCATTACAAAGTGGAGGAAAGACTGAGGACACCAAGCAGAATAGAACATGCTTGGAGGGAAATAGGCGATGAGGAGGTATCATTACTGGCCCATTTCTCTTGAAGCGATGGAACGGGAAGGTACAGAGTTTGAGGAAGTGAAGGTGCATAAGACGCATGTATAAGAAAGAGACCCTTCAGAAACTAATCCAGTACAGTCTCATGGGACTTACCGCCTCTCTGTGAGGACTGCAAGTGTCGAAGTCACTCCAATTCAATTTCGTTTTTCCTCCTTAATTACTTGCCCAATTTGGGGGCTATAGTATGCCTTGATTAAAACGGACACTATTTAATAACCCTAGCCCCCTCAAAACGGAACGCACCTTGAAGATGGAATAATTAAAGTAGCCGTGAGATAAGATTCATATCGTCCCTCTTTAACTCACTTCCTGCAAATTGGATGTGCTAGTAGAAAGGAGTGAGGGGAGAGAGCAACAATGGGAGAGTGTGGGGGAGTTTAGTGAATGAGCGAGTGGCGGTAGGATTTGATGGACAAGCTGGACGGGTTGGGAGACAAGTGAGAAGATACGTGGGGGAGAGACATATGGTAAAAAGACAGTTCTTGGAAACTGAGAGCAGTGTCTGATTCAGCATTCATTTGACCAGTCCGAGGCCTCAATCTGGAATTGTTTAACACCGCTGATACAAAAGTGTCTCCCTCGTGAAGGGTAATTGTGCTGGAGAATGTGGTCGGGTTAGCCGGGTTGCCTTTGCATGCGTCCGATGGTGCCCCCAAGAGAATGGCTATTTAAAGAAAGGGACGGACGGCAGAGTCTCGTTTGCCAGTCTCACTAAGATATGAGGAGAGAAGTGGGGCAGGACTTTTTCAGTGTCCTCCACACAAAGAGTTCATAGCGAATGTGCACGAGCAGCACATGCAGCTCTAGTTTCGTTTCTCAAAGGGCTCTTTGCGTTGAGAGGGGAACTGACCGAATTTGTTCTAACCTCTGCTTAATCATACCCAGTGGACCTGAGGTTATGAGCCCAAACAGTAACAAATGTGAGTTTTTTAACCAGATTTCCGGTAAGCCTCACTCAAGTTTACCATTTATTTAACTAGAAACTTACTTTGAGATTAAAACACATGACAATAGGTCAAAAATAAATCAAATTATACAGTTTGTGAATGTAATATTTACCTCCACCTGGGGTGTTACATTTTTGGCTTCCAGTCTGTATTTGTGTCTGGCTATCAGTAGGAATAAGAAAAAAAGATTTGCCTGTTTGAAGGGTGAAGCAGAGGCCAAGGAAGAACCCATAGCATTTTGGAGCAGAACTCAATCATTGGGATGAAACATAAGTCATGTCCTACTGAGGTCATGTTTAAATGTTCCCAGAATGGGTTAATTTACACGAGCTCTCGGTAGAACAGGTTTGTTTTGCCAGCTTTTAAGCCTTTCGAGCCATTTTCATGATATTAAAATCATGTCAGCATGGGGGCAAAAAGTTTTTTCTGCCGGCTGCATGCGTGAGACAGGCAGCTGTGTGTGTGTGTGTGTGTGTGTGTGTGTGTGTGTGTGTGTGTGTGTGTGTGTGTGTGTGTGTGTGTGTGTGTGTGTGTGTGTGTGTGTGTGTGTGTGTGTGTGTGTGTGTGTGTGTGTGTGTGTGTGTGTGTGTGTGTGTGTGTGTGTGTGACTGTGTGTGACTGTGTGTGACTGTAACAGCTAACCTGCGTGCCCCCATGGCCTTACCTAGTGAGAGTGCCATGGCTCGTTAGGCTGGCAAGGATGATAGGGCCTGACATGTATTTACCATAGCCATGCAAACAGACACAGACACACACAAATGGCCCACTTTGGCCAACAGCATCGCCCCTGGCCGTTTTATGACTCTCACTCTTTGACTCTTTTCCTTCCATTACACCCACACCGCAACCCCCCACATGTCTCTTTTTCATCCCTTGGTGCTTTCATCCTGGTCTGAAACGATTAGTGTCATACCTGGCTATGAGCCTACTTTATTGTTCAGTGCCCTACAATAGCATTCATAGAAGAACACTGTAATCACACTTAGGAAGATGGCTTTGAAGGTATAAAATATCGGTTGCCTAAAAACATCAAATGACTAACAAGATGTGGCAGGTTCACAACAGTTTATCGTATACCTAGTTACTTTAGGCTCATCTTTTCTGAAGTGTTTCTGTGTCGAGCGCTTGCAAGTCATCATTTGCAGAGACTTTCTAGATCTAGTTGCCCAGCAGTGCATTGCTTCGTTTAATAGCATCAAGATTGCTAAAACATGTTCATGTTCTTAAACGTGTAACAATGTTGGTTGACAGGCTAGTTGTGAAACCAGAATCCAAGTAATCCTCCATCAAATTCGTGTTTTACATATGTAAAGCTGTTAGAATGTAGCACTTTGTGTTTGTACCATAAACAACATATCAACTCAAGACCTATTTACAATTCATACATGAAATGTTGCTTGCTTAAGCTGTTTAAGAGAGCTAGCCTTTCAGGAAGTAATCTAAATGAATAATGCGGGGGAAGAGACTAATGCAGGAAGATTGATGAAGGGAGAGCCAGCCAGGGAAATATCACAGCATGCCACCCGTGGCTCAAGCAAATCAGCGCTGTCTCGGTCAGCATATTTGAAGTTAAAGTCAGTCTTAAATGGGTCTTCAGACACCCTCAAATAAAGCAGACAGACAGCGCTGACCTTTACAAACTACTGTCTGCAGCGAAGAGAGATGGAGAGGAGGGAAAGATGGGGCGCACCTCCTTCTAATTGAAACTTTTCAACTTGAAAAACTAAACTCTAGGGGAGGGAAATGAAAAGAGGAGTAGGTTTTCATTTGTTCTTTTTCAGTAGACTCCCCACGACCACCACAACCACCACCAGCGCACTCCCAATTGTTGTGTTCAAATCTAGGTTGCCGCAAGTGCGGGAGCGGGAGAGACGGGTGTTATTTGGAGCTCACGTTATCTTTTTTTATTTTACCCCCACACTGCGCAATTAAATTTAATGACGCGCATGCTCGTCTAAATCGTTTGAAGTGACTTAGCTTTGGCGAAACTAGAGCGGGATAGGGCCAAGGTCGAAGGCCTGATATTTCTCCTCATGTTGCATAATGTGATGACCCTGACTGAGCGTTAGCTTGTTAATTCATTCTTTCTAAGGAGTCTGAAATGAGAGATGGAGCAGCAGGAGAGAGGAGTGGAAAGAAAGTTTTAATTTAACGGATCTGCCTCACATTTTTGGGGGCTGGCTTGACCAATGCTTGCCAAAAACCTATTCTGTGGGGTTGTGTCTGTCCCTATAAATCTCCCCCTGGTGCATGAGTTATTTGTTTATGCGTGACATGCTTTGGCTAGGAAATGTGTGTCATGTGAGCAGGTGGGGCGGTCATCAATGAAGACAATTAAACACCTCCGAGGCACTCAGCCAAATCTTCGCTCTGTCCCCTTGCTTTATGTACCCTTCCTTCCCCTCCCACTCCGCGACTCTGACAGATGATAATTCAATGGGAGTAAGGGGTCACGGCCTGACAGGGAAGGGCATCATCAGCTGTGATAACCATCGCTGGACTCATACAGTCAACAACAAGTTGGCTGCAGTAAACAAACAACAGACGTGAAAGATAACTTTTCAAAGGCATATATACGCAAAGGCCTGGGGTTTTAGTTACAACCTCACACACCGCTCTTTGAATGTGCGTGCGCTCGCATAAATGCTGAATCGGCGGTTCAGAGGAAGGGTGGCGCAGGTACACTTTGTACTGTGCCGGCTGCTTACTCATCCTAACTTGACTCCCCTGTGTACACCGAGACCCGGAGACACACAAACACGCACTAAGACACAAAAACGTATCAGTGCTGCTCAGCCCCTGTCGAGGTCAAAGGAGCTCTCAGTTTCTGTGGCATCGTCTCAAATGCTCGCTAATTATCTGGGTTGATGGGTATTATTGTATTTCCTCTAATTGCTGGAATATTCTAGAAGGACACAAAAATACTTCTGTCACTTGCACATCCTCAAAGGAAGGATTATAGTCCCAAACTAGAGTGGGGGAAGAAAAAAAATGGGGATCGACTGTCAGCTCAGCTAATTATCCGCATTGAAAAGAGCAAGCTTCATTTCCCGGACTTACGTCGAGGGGAATCATTTGTGTCGACCTCATCTCCGACTTCATGAAAAGAGAAATTACATTCCCAATATTACTAACCCCCTTTCACTCCATTCTTTGCATGTGGCTCTTATTTTGACGGTTAATTCCAGTGTTTTCATTTCAGAGGCATGAGCTTAATTCTAATGCATATTAGCGCATTACAAGGGGGGTACCGTGGCAACAGCCCACACATCTCATGGGATAAAACATGTAAGCTTTCTGTCACAACCACAGTCAAATTTGCCAACAGTGTGCTGAGTGATAGTTCCACATATTAGCGCTTCTTTAATGCACTCACACTGTTAGCCTTGTTCCTTTTAACTGCTCTGTAAGAGGTGCAGCTCGGGTACCTCAATCTAAGTTCAGAGCCAACGTGATGCAATGAGGTCAAAGCCGGGGCACTCACACGATCGATGCTAACGTGATTAGCGACACACTAACGTTCAACCAGAGGCTACGCTGGTGTGTGTGTGTGTGTGTGTGTGAAGTGCTAGAATCGCGCTCTCTTTCCCATCACAGAGAGGTGCATGTGAACCCAGGAGCAGACATGTGTGCAGGTTAATGTGGAGCTGCCCATGGACAATAATCCATTTACTACTGTAAACATGAAGGAGGGGGGGAAGGCATTTACTGTCAGGCAGCACTTGCCACAGCCAGTATATCATCTCCCTGTCAACAGCAAAGCACACACTGCTGGCCTCTATGAGATCACTACAGCTACTAGTGGTTTAAGCTTCTACCTTCCAATAAAATGTCATTACAAGACTCATAGGCACTTGCTGAGACCCCGCAATACATATGTTCCATCTGTGAGATCTGTATGTTAAACACCATTCATGCAGTCTATTGGAGTCCTTAAAAAAATCACATCCTGGGCTTTCTACTGATGTCATACATATGGGGTGTGACCGACTGGAATTTTTTCTATTGATGAAATTAATAAATAAATCGCATATGATATATGTAAGATTCTAAGATATAAATTACCATAGCGGTCAGTATTTTCCCAGAGCTCTGACAGTATTAATCCACCGGCCCTATGGGAGGGACATAAGGGCATAGTTTGGCAGCCAAGGTTAGAGACTTGTTTGAGAAAGGCTGACATTTACACACAGAGCCTCCTAAGCCTTTAGACTCACAACATTCATTCAGTGGCTTTATGTCCTGCTGCTCATGTCCTGGCATATGCGTGGTGGTTAAGCCAATGTGATATACACTAGGTGTGTGCGTGTAAAGGGGTTTAGATGTGACACAGAGAGAAATAAAGAGATAAAGTGTACCTCTGTTTCTATTTAAGGTGAATAGCCTCTTTCCAGTGGTGTCTAAGGTATACAGATACTTTACTCTAGTGAAAATATTAATTGTAAATGTACTCCATTAGACATAAAAGTCCTACATTGAGAATAGTACTAAAGTAACCCATTTTGATTTTTATTTACGTTGGCTACTTGAGCAGGTGCCTTGCCTGTACAATTGACCACCCCCTTTCTCCCTAACACCAATGTTTTAACCATAAGGAACATTTGTGTTTTAAAATCAAATACATCATTAGTTACATGTTGATGTTGCTTTGTCTATTCAGCTAGACTGAGAAAAGTTCAGGTCAAGCAATGTATACTGTAGCACAAATGTCTGCGTTCGGAAAGCCAAGGTTGTCTGCGTCCTCTCAATCAATATTTCTCCTCGTAGTTGCTGCTGTAAGAATACAATGGCTGCTGTGCAACATCAGCAGTGAAACACAACACTTTCTAGCTTCTGATTTCCAACAAAGAAGTATAGGAGTCTGTTTTTTTTTGGTACATACAATGTCGAATTCTCAAATCTGGAAGTAAGAATATTTGAAATAAGTTGTAGCTTGTTTGGTATTTTCCTAGAGCAATGAAATAATGGAAAGAAGTTCATGAACAATCTTTAAACAGAATGATACTGATGAATGCTTTAAACACGTTAGCATGCGCTTTGTTGTGGCTTGTATTTTTTTTAACAATGGCTAAAGACAATATCTACTCACTGTCTATGTCTGTCTCCGATCCTCCTCTGCCTTCCTACTCACTGTACCTTCTGCCCGCCTGACCACCATGGGGTCAAGAGCCTTCAGCCACTCTGCACCCCGTCTCTGGAACTCTCTCCCACAAGACATCCGCAATATGGACTCACTCTCAACCTTCAAATCCAGCCTGAAAACACACCTTTTTAAACTGGCATACTCAATATCTTAATAATTATTCTAAACTGATTGTTGTTTTTAAGTCTTTGTGATCTTCTTTGTTGCTTGTTTTTATTTATGCTCTGTAAGGTGTCCTTGAGAGCTTTGAAAGGCGCCCATAAATAAAATGCATTATTATTATTATTATTATTATTATTATTATTATTATTATTATTATTATTATTATTATTAGTGTTTCTTAAGAAAGTTAACAATAACATATGCTGGTGCATAAAGAGAAACTACATTTTTGGATAACTGTAAATGCCCTGCATAAAAAAAGGTGCCTCTAAAGCATTGGCAATGGACTTCTTTATCGACCAAGTTTTAGAGATGGAGAGAACATGTTGCTAATAATTTATCTTCTGCTTACTGAGGTCAAAGGCTCAAGGCTACAGCTACTGTAAGCATTATCTCTGTAGCTCTCCAAACATTTTGAATTTTAGCAACATTTCTTCCCATCTTTCTTCGAGTTAAGTATATATTT